>NW_028318078.1:3947205-4258823 GCF_062004578.1 Staurois parvus
TACTGTATACTTTACATCTACTGTTTTGGCCAGTACACATCATTCCCCATCTTCAAGCCCTGATGGGGGAGTTTTTGAGTCTTTCAAAACATGTTTTCTCCATCTTCCATCTAAAGTCATATTGGAATATATATATATATATATATACCTGGACAATTAATTCTTTAAGCTAGTCAGAGCTAGTCAAGCACAGGCCAAAGAGGCTGTGGAGGTCCTTTGGTCTGGAGAAGCACATAATTCAGACACCCTATCCAAATAACATCACAAATTCTTATGCTAAAAGTATAACACCAAAGTTCTACCATCTGTCTTCCTGCTTTTCCAAGTCAATTTAAGTTGTGTCATTAATGGTATCTATTTTTTAGAAAGATTATTTTTTTACATTCAGCATAGTGTCTCAAAATGTAAAGGCCCACGCCAGTAGTAAAGTATTTTTAGTAGTAGATAGAATATGTATGGTTATACTTTTACTCTACCTCCATTTGAGAAAATTGTTCTTACTTCTTGTCTATTTGACAGTTTTCAGACAACAGGAAGGGCAACAAAATCTTCTCACAATGACACTGACAGCAGATATTCAAACTCTTCTGTATTCTGTAGTTGGATATTACTTAGTGTACACATCACCTTGGCCTAAACAGTCACAAGTAAATAGCTTAAGTTTCAACCTCAATGAATCAACCTTTGGACAAAAATTAGATTTTTTTGGAAATTTGGATGTGTATAAATCTCTGAATGGACAAATGCCAATGAATGTAAAAAAAAGTTATAACGAAATAACGAATGCATTTGTTTCATTTGGATGACGGCACATGATGCGATAGTAGTTTGGGCCTATGGGTAAATCAATTCATTTTTCAAATTTGCTCAATAATTCGGATTCAAAAAAAGTTGTGATTTAAATTGAATTTGTAATTTTCACAGTGAGTTCAGTCCAACCGGCTAATGCAATTTTTACGTTTGAAAACTTTTGGACCGAAAAATTTAGCATTATTTATTCCAATAACATATAGAATAGTTTTGATATATGAATAATGAATCCACTGGAACTATCGAAACTAAAATATCTTTTAAAAAAACAGCAACATTTTTCAAATCCACTCAGACCAACGAAACAAATGCCGAAAACTAACCGGTTCAACATAATGACCATGACGAAACATAATTCTTCAATGACTGAATGCATTCGAAATAAAACAAATATTTCTGGTGTACACATGTCTACAAATAAAACTGAAATTTAGATTTTAAAAAAATTTATTAATGAAAAGAACTTAAATTTGCTGAAAATTTCCTCTGTAAAATTGATCTCTATCTGCTAAACTTTACCTGAACTTTACCTGATGTCTTGTTAACTGTGTGATGATGACATCATACTCCCTGATGGTCTTGACTTGTAGGGGGCTGTCTTGATCTCTGGCACTAAAGAGCTGTGGTTTCATTAAGGAGACATGCATGGTTTGGTTTTGTATGAGCTTAGTCAGAGAATTGAACTTTTTCCCTTCAGACCAGATCATGCATGAAAAAAATTAAATGCTAAAAGCATAATCTTTATTGCTCAGTTTTGAGCTGTAAAAAAAAATTGAAACGCTTGCAAAAATGACCCATGATCTGTATTTAATGTAAAGAACTTGGCTTTGCCCACACCACAAGGTTGATTCAGTTTGCAATTTAATATAATGGATTAATCAAAGTAGTGGAGAATGATCACTTATGTTCTATGTTGACTTTGAATACCCAATCATGCATAAAAATAACTAAAAAAAAGGACTTAGCTTGCACATTATTGGGTGATTGAAGAGAATACAGCTTCAATTTATTTAATACAAAATCACTGATCAGTCTTTACTTATTTCATAACACAAACCCTCAAAGAATACAACAAAAAAATAATGAGCCAAGATTCAACAAGTGAAAAAATGAATGAGCCATTAATTGCAATGTTATATTGTTAAATTTTTTGTTTTGGATGGCAGGTGCAGAGTGAGCAGATTGCTAGCAGTGTGGGGACTTACCAATCAGTAGGTTAAAGGCAGGTCAGTGACCAAGCTGGTTTGTTTAAATGCAGGAAAGAAAAGTGAGGTCATTGACCAGCCAGGCTATTTGGCTGGGGTGCCAGCATTTATTGAAAGATAAGACAATTTCCATTAAATTATTCCTACTGTATACTGACATTTTTACAGTAAATAAAGAGACTATCATCTCTATGCTCTCCCTCTTCATGCTGGTTCTTCTGCCTTCAAAACAATAAGGCAGAGCCATACATGATTCTTTTTTTTTTGTAACCAGAAGGTTGAACAAAATAAAGTTAACTGATTCCCCCATCCACACATTCAATGTGGATGACGGAGTCACTCCCGTTGAGCTATGGGCTCCCCAGCAGCAGAGTAAGATGATCAGTGCTGGCCGCTATAGCTGATCATTGAGAAAAAACCGACAACTCTCTGGCCACTTGTTTGAAGGCTGCATTAATGTCACTTCCGATGCTGTAAATGTACTCTTAGCTGTTTATGTGTGGCTCAGTATACACAAACACTGATAGGCAGAGAGAAGGATTTATGGCAAAAGAGACCAAAGAGAGTCTCTTCTGTCATACAAATCCTACCTGTAATGTACCAAAAATCTAAATTAAAGGTAAAGGTTAAATTAAAGCATCACACCTTTTCTAAGAGGTCTAGATACAAATGTATTCCAATAAAAGTCAGGGGGACAGTCCAAAGAGTCCAAAAATGCATTTCATGGGTTTAAAAATATCTGCCTCCCCGAAAAGTGTTGGTTACTGTTTAGACTGTTTGGAATAAAGTTGTACATAGACCTCTTAGAAGTGGTGTAGCACTTCAGTAGCCATTTTTGTTATAGTATACTACAACCATGACCGTAGACATCATCTGGGGTGTGTAAGCCACCTGCCCAAAAACCAGATTATTTACATCAACATAAGTATATTAAAATAGTACTAGCAATAAAGTAACTTTACAGGTCCAACACCATTTTTCCACTTTCCTCAACTATACAAATCCTACTTGTGGGCAATTTTAATTTTTTTAGGGTTTAACTCCACTTTATTATTGCATAGTATTGTACACAGACGATTCCAGATCAATTTCTATATACCTCTCACTTCAGCGACAGATGCACGCCACACTCCAGATCTAATCTGTGTGGTAGGCATTGAATTTTGTACCCTACTGCTGCATATTCATAGAGTTGCTAAATAAGACCTTTTAAATTTGCATCTTGTAGCAGGGTGAGATATACCTTTGTCTGCAGTATTGTATATACATATACTGTATATTCAACCAGGGGCGGACTGACAACTCATGGGGCAATAGGGGATCATGGGGCCCCTGTGTCCTTGCCCAAACTCAAAAAAGCCTATGAAAAAGGTACCAGGGGCATCTCATGGGGCCCCTTACTGACCCCGGGCCCTCGGGCAATGCCGGAGTTTCCAAATGATCAGTCCGCCCCTGTATTCAACTTGTTTTTATTGAATTTTACAAGTAACATAACAAGAGAGACAGGTTCACAGTTATACAGGCATGTAAGGCAATAGTCATTACACATTTTGTGCAATTTTGGTCCCATAACAAGACCGATGGTAAGTAGAGGTAGAAATACTTTAGTCATGTATACTGAGAACTATAAGGAAAGTGAGGGAAGGACTGGAGGGGGGGGGGGACGGAGAGAGGAAACAAGAGGGGTAGAGATTAACAGTAGAACTAAACCAGTCAACATAACTTTAAGTTTATACTCCAAGAGATGAAATGATCAAACTTGTTACATCTAGGATTGTATAACCATGAAACCCAAGAGTTATGAAATTTGTGATATGAGAAAGGAGCTAGTGAGAACCTTTTTTCCATTTCACATTGGGTATTCAAATCTTGGATCACCTATAAATATACTGTAGATGACATAGTACCAGACTTGCACTAATATACTATCTTTGACAAAGACGGATTTTGGTATATCTCATTCATACCCAAGCAGAACGTTTTTCATTTTTTTTTTTTTTGAGCGTTTTTGCAAGTTCATACAGACGTTTTTAGAAGCGTGCTACAAGCGTTTTACGTGTGTATCCAAGTTACAGGCTTTTTGTTTTAGCCAATGGAAATCACTAGGGGGAGGAGATCAGTTAAGTAACTGTAGGCTAAAAACACCTGAAAAAAAAGCTCAAATCAAGCGTTTTCAGGCATTCCCATTGAAGTCTATGTGGCTGAAAATGCTTAATTCTGCCTGTAAAGTAGCTCATGTATTTTTTTAAATGACAGGCCAAGCGACAGGATTCTCAGATGTAAACAAGGGCTATTTAATATAATGGGCTTTTACTTGTTGAGTGTTTTCGAGCTTTGAACTACAAGCTACAAATCTCTCAGGTATGAATGGGGCCTGATCTGTTTATTTAGAAGATGTGACTCTTTTTCTGCGACAGCAGCCATGAAATGTTGTTTGGGCATCTTGTAAACTGTAACAGTTTACATATAATCTTTTAAAAGGCTTTTTCAGTCAACTAAAAGGTTCAGTGCATTTAAAACTGTTTGGGAATTTCAAAATTCTTTTTTTGGCTCATTTAAACTCACTCGTTTTCCCCTAGATAATGAAAGCTTTAAGCCACATAAATGTCTTTAAATGAATTATGCCCAGATTTGGCAGCAGTTGTTGGTGCGGGATTTCATTCAGTCGCTAATCTTTTTTGTTTTTCTTTTTTGTTTCTGCTACTTTGGGAAAGATGATAAATTCTCAAGTTTTGATTTTCAGCCAAATTTATAGTAAATGATAATCTTCAGTAGCAATACAAACTACAAAGTAACGGAACTTAAAAGAAAAAAAAGTAGAGGACTGCTATAATATATATACAGTTTTCTAACCTATATGCTCAGTGTATAAAGGCAGTATACAGTATAACAGATTTGGTTTTTATCCTTCAAAATTTCCCATTGGTTTTACTCTGCATGTGAACAAATTAATTTTGTAAGGTGGTGGTTGCAAGGTTGTTGTATGCTCACCTTTCAGTTAAGTGATTCAATCCTTTTTTTAAATGAAACAAATATTTGAATATCCTGCAAAACTCCTTGATGTTGTGGAAAATGTATCTCTATTTTCTAACTTTGTTGCAAATTGAAGGCGCTTGCCTGACCTCCTGGCTTTAGCCCTGGTTCAGACACGGGCTGGTTGTAGGAGCAGGAATCGCATCTGTTTCTGCACCTGCAGCCGCCCGCAGTCAAATCATGCTGCTCTTGCGAGACTCACGGGGCTGTCATCATTGTGAAAGGCACTCCCACGCATCTCAGCCCACAGCGGGAACTGCAGGGAATTTTCTCTGCAGCCATGTTTTTAAAAAGGTACATGCACCTGTTTTCGCAGAAACCGCAGGCAAGACAGCCTATTCAAATATATTAGCTGGCATGCCCGCGCGTATGCAGACCCCAGGGCCCACACAAGTGTGAACACAGGCTTATAATCAAACTGTTTCTTAGCCCTCTAATTGACAAAATGGTGTGTTAATGCTTAAATTGTTTCCTTCCCACCCCTTTGCCCCCACCTACATCTAACTAACCGTAGGGTTAGTAAAGAAAAAAAAAATAAGCTGAAACCTCTTTTACTTACTGTACCTAAATTCGCAGTTCTGAGTCTTCTTTTCTCATTATTGAAGATAACACTTCTTCAGGCAGTGATGTGTGTACATCCTATGGATTGTCCAGCAATCCTAGAGTCTTCTCAGGGTCTGAAGGCTGCACCAACATGATGAGGTCAGAAAGAGGCAACCAATTATTAGGCAAGTTTATGGAAGCTTTTGTGGAAGTTTAAGATGGATTAGAGTTGTCCTATACTTTGTATTTACTAATATAAGGAGGTAGGGTATTTATTTTTAGATGATTAAACTGGACCTTAAAGCAGAGTTCCACTCACTCTGTAAAAAAATAAAAGTCAGCAGCTACAAAAACTGTAGCTGCTGACTTTTAAAAAACAGCCACTCGCCTGTCCCATGATCCCACGTTACCCTCGCCACAACCCGTTTCATCAAACGTCCTGTATTCCAGGTGCCGGTATCTTCACTGTGGGCACTCGGCTTTGACAGCTTGCGGCTTCACAGCTGGGTGCCCACTGTGCGTGCCCACTGTGCATGGCCCTGTCGTCTTCTGAGACTTGTCATGTGTCCCACAAGACTTTGGGGAGGGTGGGAGGACAACTTCCATTTCCGATTGCCTAGGCGATGGCAGCGGAAGTGGGAGCGGGTACCTGTCAAATTCAGGTACCCCCCCTTTTCCCCTCTCCCGCTCCCCATAGGTGACAATCCTTAATGGGAGCGGGGGACCAATCTTTAAAGCGGAACTTCCCCTTTTGGGTGGAACTCCGCTTTACATTAAGATAGGTGACGTTACCATTTTGATCCACTAGATGGCACTAATAAGTAAGGGATACCATTTTAATGATAGAGCCTGTTTTTTATTTAACTATACCCCCTTCCTGCCCAGGCCAATTTTCAACTTTCAGTGCTGTCGCACTTTGAATGACAATTGCGCGGTCATGCAACACTGTACCCACATGAAATTGTTATAATGTTTTTCACACAAATAGAGCTTTTTTTGGGTGATATTTTTTGCTAAATAAAACAAAAAACACCTGAAACCTTTGAAAAAAAATGCATGTTTCTGTTACACAGTTTTGCAAATAAATAAAATTTCTTCATAAATTTAGGTCAAAATGTATTCTGCTACATTTCTTTGGTGAAAATAATAGTAATAATTGAATTTGTATGCTTTTTTTAAAATGTTTCTTATATTTTTTATTTTTTATTACATTTTTTTTTTTACTATTTTATTTTTCAGCACACTGTGACCAAAGCAATACAATGTTACCATATTAAATACTCTGGGCAAGTGGTCAGGATTTTTATTTCTTTTTGACACTTTATGATTGCTAATACCCATGTATTTCATTGATATTTGCAACTATTGTTACTGAATGAAACTGATTAATTTGGTCTTTTGTTGTGATTAGCTGAGATTGGGCAAAGCCAGGGGCGGACTGACCATTTGGAAACTTGGGCACTGCCCAAGGGCCCGGGGTCAGTAGGGGGTCCCATGAGATGCCCCTGGTACCTTTTTCATAGGCTTTTTTGAGTTTGGGCAAGGACACAGGGGCCCCATGATCCCTTATTGCCCGGGGGCCCCATGAGTTGTCAGTCTGCCCCTGGGCAAAGCTGATCACATGATACAGATGGGCTGTGATTGGCCCTGTCTCTATCATGTGACTGCCTTGACCAGTCACAGCTAACAACATAATTGTATACAATGAATGGCATGAATAGTTGCCATCCATTATATACAATTCACAAGTGATCTGCTGTGATTGGTCACAGCAGTCACATGACACTGGCAACAGGCCGGTGTAGTGATATGTCACCGGCTGTGTCCATGGACACAGCCGGTGACAGATCGTGCGGCCTCGTGAGTGGCTCATTTTGAGAGGACGTCATATGACGCCCAGTCACAACGGCAAGTATTCCGCCCACCGTCAATCTGCTATAGGCCGGACAGGAAGGTGTTAAACTAGAATACCCAAAAAGGGAAGTTCCGCTTTAAAGACTGGTCCCCCGCTCCCTGTTAAGTATTGGCACCTTTGGGTAGTGAGGGGTGGAGGGTACCCAAAATTGACAGGTACCTGCTCCCACTTCCACTAAGATCACCTAGACAATTGAAAGCAGAGGTTGACCTCCCCTTAGTCTTCTGGGACACATGACAGGTACCAGAAGACTACGGAACCATTCAGAAAGTGCAGCGCTACTCGCGCATGCGCAATGAGCACCCGGCTGTGAAGCTGCAAGCTGTCACAGCCGGGTGCCCGCACTGAAGATGCTGCTGCTGGAAACACAGGACAGCCAGTGAAACTAGCTGCAGAGGGGACACTGCGGGATTGAGGGACAGGTCAGTGTCTATTTTTAAAAAGTCAGCAGCTACACTTTTTGATATTTGGAGATTATGTACATTGGGTGGGATGGTTAGTCTTGGAAATGCAGAGTATATATAGGAGAGGTGAGCACCGCGACTTTCTGCTGCTGAAGACATCATGTATTGTTGATGAAATGTGTCAAGTGGAACTTCCGGTGCATCATTTCCAGTTTAGCGCGGCGCGCACGCTGAGGAGTCGGTGGCTTCCACATGATTAGAGGGGGGATTGCCTGTATGTTTTTTATGGGCATAATTTTTTTATATGAAACCTTTTCTATAAACTACTGTATGTTGTTTTATGCTATGAGAGGGTTCCTCTTCCCTCTTTTTTGAAACACATGCCATTTTCACCAGTGGAACTTCACTGGGACAACTAAAGAGGAGGTAACAGCACACAAAAGTGCCAAGCAGGAGATCATAACTGGTCCCTGTTGTATAACAAGGACATCAGTGAAATCTGGTGAGTGAGGAGAGTTTACACACATTGGTGGTGGAACACTTGATGGTGGGACAGGTGGATTAAGCACTCTTATTGTATTATATGGGCTTCCTACAAAACCCATGGCATTGGAGTTGACAGAAGTACACACTATTTTGGAATTTAAACTATAATTTGTTTTCTATACAGATTATGGACTTTGCACCTATATGTGAATATGAGGAACATGGTGTTTGTAGCACTTTATGTTACGAGGTTTGCACACAGTATTGAATGTTATTTAGCAAGTACTATCAGGTATATGTGACATTTGGATCTTTTAAGATAAGGGACAGCGGCTGCAACAACTAATGTATTAGTTATTTATAATATTATTTGGTAACATTAGGAGCAGGTGGTTATTTTACATTAATTATTGGGCATTAACTTCAGCGCTGGATAGCAGGTTATCACTCATAGAAGTGGTGCCAGCAAGGGACAAGGACAGCAAAGTTAGGTGCAAAAAGAAGGCTTTATAGGGTATATCATACATTAACAAGTACTTTCAGTATTGCGTTACAATTAGAGATGAGCGAATCGAACTTGGCGAAGTGGAATTCGTTTCGAAGATTAGGAAAAATTCGATTTGCGCCGAATCCGAAAATTAGCAGACTTCGGATGCGCGAATCGAAATTTTCCAAAAATGCCGGCGACATGTGTGGCGACGGAGCGGGGATCTCTGGGAAGGCGCGCAGACAAGGCGCGCTGACCCATAATGCATTCATTCATGACATGTGATCGCATTAGCCAATCAGCAGCCAGCCAGCCAGCACTGTGTAATGGTCGAGCTATAAATTGCGGCCATCTTAGAATTCTTCATTAGCCTCCGGTCATTCAAGAGAGACAGACCTCTCTGTATTAGGGACAGAGTTAGGGCCAAAGAAACTTTAGGGCCACAGAATCGTTACTTAGGGACACAGAACTGTTACTCAGGGACACAGAACTGTTACTCAGGGACACAGAATTGTTACTCAGGGACACAGAATTGTTACTCAGGGACAGACACAGAATTGTTACTGAGGGACACAGAATTGTTACTGAGGGACACAGAATTGTTACTCAGGGACAGACACAGAATTGTTACTGAGGGACACAGAATTGTTACTGAGGGACACAGAACTGTTACTCAGGGACACAGAACTGTTACTCAGGGACACAGAATTGTTACTCAGGGACAGACACAGAATTGTTACTGAGGGACACAGAATTGTTACTGAGGGACACAGAATTGTTACTCAGGGACAGACACAGAATTGTTACTGAGGGACACAGAATTGTTACTGAGGGACACAGAATTGTTACTCAGGGACAGACACAGAATTGTTACTGAGGGACACAGAATTGTTACTGAGGGACACAGAATTGTTACTGAGGGACACCGAATTGTTACTCAGGGACACAGAATTGTTACTCAGGGACACAGAACTGTTACTCAGGGACACAGAACTGTTACTCAGGGACACAGAATTGTTACTCAGGGACAGACACAGAATTGTTACTGAGGGACACAGAATTGTTACTGAGGGACACAGAATTGTTACTCAGGGACAGACACAGAATTGTTACTGAGGGAAACAGAATTGTTACTGAGGGACACAGAATTGTTACTCAGGGACACAGAATTGTTACTGAGGGACACAGAATTGTTACTCAGGGACACAGAATTGTTACTGAGGGAGACAGAATTGTTACTCAGGGACACAGAATTGTTACTCAGGGACACAGAACTGTTACTCAGGGACACAGAATTGTTACTCAGGGACACAGAACTGTTACTCAGGGACACATAATTGTTACTCAGGGACAGACACAGAATTGTTACTGAGGGACACAGAATTGTTACTGAGGGACACAGAATTGTTACTGAGGGACACAGAACTGTTACTCAGGGACACAGAACTGTTACTCAGGGACACAGAATTGTTTCTCAGGGACAGACACAGAATTGTTACTGAGGGACACAGAATTGTTACTGAGGGAAACAGAATTGTTACTCAGGGACAGACACAGAATTGTTACTGAGGGACACAGAATTGTTACTGTGGGACACAGAATTGTTACTCAGGGACACAGAACTGTTACTCAGGGACACAGAACTGTTACTCAGGGACACAGAATTGTTACTCAGGGACACAGAATTGTTACTCAGGGACAGACACAGAATTGTTACTGAGGGACACAGAATTGTTACTGAGGGACACAGAATTGTTACTCAGGGACAGACACAGAATTGTTACTGAGGGACACAGAATTGTTACTCAGGGACACAGAATTGTTACTGAGGGACACAGAATTGTTACTCAGGGACACAGAATTGTTACTCAGGGACACAGAATTGTTACTCAGGGACACAGAATTGTTACTCAGGGACACAGAACTGTTACTCAGGGACAGACACAGAATTGTTACTGAGGGACACAGAATTGTTACTGAGGGACACAGAATTGTTACTCAGGGACAGACACAGAATTGTTACTGAGGGACACAGAATTGTTACTGAGGGACACAGAATTGTTACTGAGGGACACAGAATTGTTACTCAGGGACACAGAATTGTTACTCAGGGACAGACACAGAATTGTTACTGAGGGACACAGAATTGTTACTGAGGGACACAGAATTGTTACTCAGGGACACAGAATTGTTACTCAGGGACACAGAATTGTTACTCAGGGACACAGAACTGTTACTCAGGGACACAGAATTGTTACTCAGGGACAGACACAGAATTGTTACTGAGGGACACAGAATTGTTACTGAGGGACACAGAATTGTTACTGAGGGACAGACACAGAATTGTTACTGAGGGACACAGAATTGTTACTGAGGGACACAGAATTGTTACTCAGGGACACCGAATTGTTACTCAGAGACACCGAATTGTTACTCAGGGACACAGAATTGTTACTCAGGGACACAGAACTGTTACTCAGGGACACAGAACTGTTACTCAGGGACAGACACAGAATTGTTACTGAGGGACACAGAATTGTTACTGAGGGACACAGAATTGTTACTCAGGGACAGACACAGAATTGTTACTCAGGGACACAGAACTGTTACTCAGGGACACAGAATTGTTACTCAGGGACAGACACAGAATTGTTACTGAGGGACACAGAATTGTTACTGAGGGACACAGAATTGTTACTCAGGGACAGACACAGAATTGTTACTGAGGGACACAGAATCGTTGAATTAAAGAGTATGTCAGACAACACGCAGAGGAGTGGCAGAGGAGGCAATGTTTCAGGAGCGAGCAGACGTGGCAGCAGAGGAAGGGGTCGAGGCAGCACTAGTCGCAGCCAGAGGCTAGTGCTCCCGGTGTCATCCAGCGGTCGTGTCTCCACCGACAACCCTGCCGTCATCGATTGGTTTGCTCGGTCGTCTTCCTCTTCCCAGGTCACCTCTGACACCTACAGCCAACGGTCGGTGGGTACGTCAGACACAACCGTTAGTTGGCATGGCCCGGGAGCAAGCCCACTGAAATCACGTGTCCTCTACCTGCCCCTGTCCTTTGGTGTTCCCTCACCAAGCGAAGTATCGCATACTGTGGGCTCAGCCCCACTGTACAGTGAGGAAGAGCTAACAGAGGGCGGTCAGGAACGGGGGGAGACATCCGCCTCTTCAGCAGCCAGGCGAAGAAGTACTGGCGAGGAGAGTGGCTCGGTAGCCGGTCTAGAGACAGGTCTGTCTCCTGACCCACACGCAGCCGAGGGGGCTAGTAGTGAGGCGGAGACCCTAATTGATGATGATGAGGCTGATCGCACTTGGCAGCCTCGTCGTCATTAGGAGAAGAGGGTGCCAGCTTGGCAGCGAGCAAAACAGTCGGTGGGTTGCCCAGGAGGCAGCAGGGTCGCAGCAGTGTCAGTGGAGGCAAACGGCCACGGAGTAGAGCACCAGCTCCACTGCAGCCTACCACCACGGCCAGTAGTGGTGCCGGTGTGCACGGAGGAAGTAGCAGTCAGCCAGTGAGGAGTAGCGGGGGTAAAGTTTCCTACTCGGCGGTGTGGCAATTTTTCGTCAAGCCGCCCAAGGAAGTAACCGTAGCCGTATGTCGACTATGTGGCCAGAAAGTCAAGCGTGGCCAGGGGGCCCATGTTGGGACTACAGCGTTGCATCAGCATATGCAGCGTCGCCATTCGGTGGCCTGGGAAAACCGTGATAAAGATACAGCGGTTCTGCCTGCCCCAGCCCCCGCTCCATCACCCGCTCCGTTACTTGCTCCGTCACCCGACGTCAATCGCCCTCTATCAGCCAGTCAAGGCTCCAACACCTCTGCTGAGGGGAGTTGTCGCTCGTTGGCATCTTCCGCTCGTTCAGATGCTCCTTCTCCTGCTACTCCTCTTCACGGATTCCATCAGCAGTCTTTCTTGGAATCCGTTTCCAAGAGACAACAGTTTGCGAGCACGCACCCGACGGTGCAGAAGCTGAACGTCCTCCTGTCCAAGTTGCTGGTGCTGCAGTCCCTCCCTTTCCAAGTAGTGGACTCAGCACCTTTCCGAGAAATTATGGCTTGTGCCGCGCCGCGGTGGAGAGTGCCAAGCCGGCATTTCTTCGCCAAAAAGGCAGTGCCAGCCCTGCATTCACATGTAGAAGAGATGGTGGGCCAGTCTTTGAGCATGTCGGTCTCTGCCAAAGTGCACGGCAGCGCCGACGTGTGGAGCTGTAACTACGGTCAGGGACAGTACATGTCATTTACGGCCCACTGGGTGAACGTGGTGCCGGCACAGCCGCACCAGCAACTTGGACAGGTCACGCCGCTTTTGCCTCCACGTTTGCACGTCCTTGGTCCAGCAAAGATGTCCGCGTCTACCACCTCTTCTTCCGCCGTGTCCTCAGCCGCCACCCCCGTGCCAAGTCCCATTACCCGACCGGCATATCACATGTGCAGGGCGCAACGGTGTCACGCTGTGCTGCACCTGGTATGCCTTGGCGAACGTAGTCACACAGGGGAGGAACTTCTGAGTGTAATGAACAGAGAAATCGACAGATGGCTGTCTCCGCGCAAACTGAAAATCGGAACCATGTTGACCGACAACGGAAAGAACATGGTGTCTGCTCTGCGTCAAGGAAGGTTGTGCCATGCGCCATGCATGGCTCACGTGTTCAATCTGGTTGTCAAGCGGTTCCTAAAATCCACCATCCCACTGCAAGACATCCTTAAAATGTCACGTAAACTTTGCATGCATTTCAGCCATTCCTACACCGCAAAGCACACCCTCCTTGAGCTGCAGCGGCAGAACGGAATTCCACAACATCGCCTGATCTGCGACGTTGCAACAAGGTGGAATTCAACCCTACATATGTTAGACCACCTTTACGAACAGCGAAAGGCCATCACCGATTTCCTGATGTTACAAGCGGATAAAGGTACTCCCCTGTGTAACTTAGATGTCAGCCATTGGCAGCTCATGCGTGACACCTGCCGCTTGCTCAGGCCCTTTGAGGAGGCCACGCTATTCGTGAGTCGGCAGGACTATGGGATGAACGACGTCATTCCTCTGTTGCACGTCCTGGAACAAATGCTGTTAACAATGGCTGGTCAGGGTGCGGTAGACGTGGCGCACAGATCTCAACGCCACATGACCCCTGTGGGGGCAGGACAGGAAGAAGAGGAGGAGGTAGAGGAGGACATTGGTGCTCAGGAATTATTGAGTGAAATGGGTGGTTTTTCCACTCAGCGGACAGGAGTGGAGGAGCAGGAGCATCTGGTAGAGGAGGAGGAGGAGGAGACAGAGGACCCAGACGCACAGTATGCTGTGGAGATGGAGGCAGGGAGTCCCTCGCATTCCTTGGCACAAATGGCCCATAGCATGCACGGTTGCTTGCGTAGCGACAGCGGAATAATAACCATCAGACAGAGGGATGACTTTTGGCTGTCCACCTTGTTGGACCCTCGCTACCGTTCAAAAATGGTGGCCTTTTTCACACCTGCTGAGAGGGAGGCCAAAATAACGTACTATAAAAACCACCTATGTAGTCAGTTGGTCTCTGCCTTTCTGCGCCAACGTCCATCCTCAGACACTGTGGGCCCTGTGCGCTCGCGTTCCGCTGCCATGGCAGCAGGGGAGGGGTGGGGTGGTAGGAGCAGTGGCAGCTCCACCAGCAGCGGCTGCCTCAGTCTGCAGTCGATGATGAGTAGCTTTCTTCACCAGCGCAGTGAGGAAACTACTAACCAGCCGCAGCAGCAGCAGCATCAGGTGGACCTGGAGCAGGACCTCAAACAACAGGCTTGGGCCTACTTGGACAGCACCCTGCCAACCGAGGTAGACAATCCCCTTGACTACTGGGCAACGAAACTTGACCTTTGGCCCCAACTAGCTGAATTTGCCCTTGAAAGGCTGTCATGCCCGGCCAGTAGCGTGGCATCAGAGCGCGTGTTTAGTGCGGCAGGAGGTATTGTAACTTCGCGGAGGACAAGACTGTCCACCCAAAGTGTGGAGAGACTCACGTTTGTGAAAATGAATCAGGCGTGGATTAGTCTGGATTTCAAACCACCAGTTCCTGACACAACTGACTAAATCCGCCATGAATCATGCCCCAAACATGTTATTATTTTTAACATAGGCCTCTGTATGGCCTTCAATTTAAGCTGCTTACGCTTCGCCACTCTGCCATGGGCCCCTGTACCGCCTCCTCTTGCTGCTGCCAGGTCCAGAGTGTGTCATGGGTCCCTGTACGGCCTCCCATTGCTGCTGTCTCCATCGCCACACTCTGCCATGTGCCACTTTCAGGTCTCCTCACACTGCTGGTGGGTTCCATTTTGTCATAGGGTGCTGGCAGATTACGGGCCTCCCATTGCTGCTGCCAGGCCCGTAATCTGCCATGGGTCCCCGTACCGACTCCTCATGCTGCTGCCAGGCCCGTAATCTGTCATGGGCCCCTGTACCGCCTCCTCATGCTGCTGCCAGGTCCAGAGTGTCTCATGGGTCCCTGTACGGCCTCCCATTGCTGCTGTCTCCATCGCCACACTCTGCCATGTGCAACTTTCAGGTCTCCTCACACTGCTGGTGGGTTTCATTTTGTCATAGGGTGCTGGCAGATTACGGGCCTCCCATTGCTGCTGCCAGGCCCGTAATCTGCCATGGGCCCCTGTACCGCCTCCTCATGCTGCTGCAGGTCCAGAGTGTCTCATGGGTCCCTGTACGGCCTCCCATTGCTGCTGTCTCCATCGCCACACTCTGCCATGTGCCACTTTCAGGTCTCCTCACACTGCTGGTGGGTTTCATTTTGTCATAGGGTGCTGGCAGATTACGGGCCTCCCATTGCTGCTGCCTGGCCCGTAATCTGCCATGGGCCCCTGTACCGCCTCCTCATGCTGCTGCCAGGTCCAGAGTGTCTCATGGGTCCCTGTACGGCCTCCCATTGCTGCTGTCTCCATCGCCACACTCTGCCATGTGCCACTTTCAGGTCTCCTCACACTGCTGGTGGGTTCCATTTTTTCATAGGGTGCTGGCAGATTACGGGCCTCCCATTGCTGCTGCCAGGCCTGTAATCTGCCATGGGCCCCTGTACCGCCTCCTCATGCTGCTGCCAGGTCCAGAGTGTCTCATGGGTCCCTGTACGGCCTCCCATTGCTGCTGTCTCCATCGCCACACTCTGCCATGTGCCACTTTCAGGTCTCCTCACACTGCTGGTGGGTTCCATTTTGTCATAGGGTGCTGGCAGATTACGGGCCTCCCATTGCTGCTGCCAGGCCCGTAATCTGCCATGGGCCCCTGTACCGCCTCCTCATGCTGCTGCCAGGTCCAGAGTGTCTCATGGGTCCCTGTACGGCCTCCCATTGCTGCTGTCTCCATCGCCACACTCTGCCATGTGCCACTTTCAGGTCTCCTCACACGGCTGGTGGGTTCCATTTTGTCATAGGGTGCTGGCAGATTACGGGCCTCCCATTGCTGCTGCCAGGCCCGTAATCTGCCATGGGCCCCGTACCGACTCCTCATGCTGCTGCCAGGCCCGTAATCTGTCATGGGCCCCTGTACCGCCTCCTCATGCTGCTGCCAGGTCCAGAGTCTCTCATGGGTCCCTGTACGGCCTCCCATTGCTGCTGTCTCCATCGCCACACTCTGCCATGTGCCACTTTCAGGTCTCCTCACACTGCTGGTGGGTTCCATTTTGTCATAGGGTGCTGGCAGATTACGGGCCTCCCATTGCTGCTGCCAGGCCCGTAATCTGCCATGGGCCCCCGTACCGCCTCCTCATGCTGCTGCCAGGTCCAGAGTGTCTCATGGGTCCCTGTACGGCCTCCCATTGCTGCTGTCTCCATCGCCACACTCTGCCATGTGCCACTTTCAGGTCTCCTCACACTGCTGGTGGGTTCCATTTTGTCATAGGGTGCTGGCAGATTACGGGCCTCCCATTGCTGCTGCCAGGCCCGTAATCTGCCATGGGCCCCCGTACCGCCTCCTCATGCTGCTGCCAGGTCCAGAGTGTCTCATGGGTCCCTGTACGGCCTCCCATTGCTGCTGTCTCCATCGCCACACTCTGCCATGTGCCACTTTCAGGTCTCCTCACACTGCTGGTGGGTTCCATTTTGTCATAGGGTGCTGGCAGATTACGGGCCTCCCATTGCTGCTGCCAGGCCCGTAATCTGCCATGGGCCCCCGTACCGCCTCCTCATGCTGCTGCCAGGTCCAGAGTGTCTCATGGGTCCCTGTACGGCCTCCCATTGCTGCTGTCTCCATCGCCACACTCTGCCATGTGCCACTTTCAGGTCTCCTCACACTGCTGGTGGGTTCCATTTTGTCATAGGGTGCTGGCAGATTACGGGCCTCCCACTGCTGCTGCCAGGCCCGTAATCTGTCATGGGCCCCTGTACCGCCTCCTCATGCTGCTGCCAGGTCCAGAGTCTCTCATGGGTCCCTGTACGGCCTCCCATTGCTGCTGTCTCCATCGCCACACTCTGCCATGTGCCACTTTCAGGTCTCCTCACACTGCTGGTGGGTTCCATTTTGTCATAGGGTGCTGGCAGATTACGGGCCTCCCATTGCTGCTGCCTGGCCCGTAATCTGTCATGGGCCCCTGTACCGCCTCCTCATGCTGCTGCCAGGTCCAGAGTCTCTCATGGGTCCCTGTACGGCCTCCCATTGCTGCTGTCTCCATCGCCACACTCTGCCATGTGCCACTTTCAGGTCTCCTCACACTGCTGGTGGGTTCCATTTTGTCATAGGGTGCTGGCAGATTACGGGCCTCCCATTGCTGCTGCCAGGCCCGTAATCTGCCATGGGCCCCGTACCGACTCCTCATGCTGCTGCCAGGCCCGTAATCTGTCATGGGCCCCTGTATTGCCTCCTCATGCTGCTGCCAGGTCCAGAGTCTCTCATGGGTCCCTGTACGGCCTCCCATTGCTGCTGTCTCCATCGCCACACTCTGCCATGTGCCACTTTCAGGTCTCCTCACACTGCTGGTGGGTTCCATTTTGTCATAGGGTGCTGGCAGATTACGGGCCTCCCATTGCTGCTGCCAGGCCCGTAATCTGCCATGGGCCCCCGTACCGACTCCTCATGCTGCTGCCAGGTCCAGAGTGTCTCATGGGTCCCTGTACGGCCTCCCATTGCTGCTGTCTCCATCGCCACACTCTGCCATGTGCCACTTTCAGGTCTCCTCACACTGCTGGTGGGTTCCATTTTGTCATAGGGTGCTGGCAGATTACGGGCCTCCCATTGCTGCTGCCAGGCCCGTAATCTGCCATGGGCCCCTGTACCGACTCCTCATGCTGCTGCCAGGCCCGTAATCTGTCATGGGCCCCTGTACCGCCTCCTCATGCTGCTGCCAGGTCCAGAGTCTCTCATGGGTCCCTGTACGGCCTCCCATTGCTGCTGTCTCCATCGCCACACTCTGCCATGTGCCACTTTCAGGTCTCCTCACACTGCTGGTGGGTTCCATTTTGTCATAGGGTGCTGGCAGATTACGGGCCTCCCATTGCTGCTGCCAGGCCCGTAATCTGCCATGGGCCCCCGTACCGCCTCCTCATGCTGCTGCCAGGTCCAGAGTGTCTCATGGGTCCCTGTACGGCCTCCCATTGCTGCTGTCTCCATCGCCACACTCTGCCATGTGCCACTTTCAGGTCTCCTCACACTGCTGGTGGGTTCCATTTTGTCATAGGGTGCTGGCAGATTACGGGCCTCCCATTGCTGCTGCCAGGCCCGTAATCTGCCATGGGCCCCCGTACCGCCTCCTCATGCTGCTGCCAGGTCCAGAGTGTCTCATGGGTCCCTGTACGGCCTCCCATTGCTGCTGTCTCCATCGCCACACTCTGCCATGTGCCACTTTCAGGTCTCCTCACACTGCTGGTGGGTTCCATTTTGTCATAGGGTGCTGGCAGATTACGGGCCTCCCATTGCTGCTGCCAGGCCTGTAATCTGCCATGGGCCCCCGTACCGACTCCTCATGCTGCTGCCAGGCCCGTAATCTGTCATGGGCCCCTGTACCGCCTCCTCATGCTGCTGCCAGGTCCAGAGTCTCTCATGGGTCCCTGTACGGCCTCCCATTGCTGCTGTCTCCATCGCCACACTCTGCCATGTGCCACTTTCAGGTCTCCTCACACTGCTGGTGGGTTCCATTTTGTCATAGGGTGCTGTATGGCCTCCCATTGCTGCTGCCTCCACCGCCACACTGTGGCTCCACACTCTGGTTTTGGCCCCGTGACTGCCCAAATGAGTGAAGTGTGCGGTGATTCTAAGATCGACGGCACTCATCTGCATGTCATACTGACTGACAGTATTATTTCTCTTCCCCAGCAGACTCCAAGGGCATTTAAATTAAGGGTACAGTGTTCTGCACTAATATAAAGGCTCTCTGAAGCCTAGAAACACCCTTTTTATAAGTTAATTTCGCAGCGAATATATTCGCCTCGAATCGAATTTATTCCTCGAATTCGCCGAATCAGCCGAATCGAATTTTTGAATACTTCGCTCATCTCTAGTTACAATATAAGGTAGACAGTACAGGTACAATACAGTTCAATACAGTAGGATTTAGAGTGCCCTGCTCATGGAGCTTACAATCTAAAAAGGAGGGGGAAAGCAATACAGAAGGTATTACTTGTTTGGGATGGGCTGATGGAGATGGTCAAAGTACAGTTTTTAACTGGAGGTGGGGTAGGCTTCCCTGAATAGATTAATTTTGCAGGGATAGCTTAAAGGTAGACAGGGTAGGAGATAGCCAGATAGATAGGAGTAGAGAGTCCCAGAGGATGGGGGAGGTTCTGGAGAAGCCCTGAAGAAAAGCGTAGTAGAAGGTGACAAGGGAGCTTGAGAAAAGATGGTCTTGGGAAGACCAGAGAAAACAACTTGGTCTATATGTTGAAATGAGTTTGCTGATGTAGTCGTGAATGGCATTGTATGTTGTTGTTAGTATTTTGAATTTTATGCATTAGGCTAGTGGAAGCTAACATGGAAAGCTAGAAGCAGATGTGGATTTTAATTTGCTCTAAGCTTCCTGCAATTTTCCATCGACAATTAGTAAATGATTTCAATAATTCCCTTACACAAGCTACCCTGAATCGCATGTTCTCTGTCTCTTGAATAATTTTTTGTGTATGACACAGTCCACATACCTCACTGTCAGGCACAAATATGATCTTATTATACTTAAAAGCAAAAGAAAAAAAAACATGTCCGTTGTTGTTTCCCCTAGGTTCAAAGCTTAAAAGTACCGATAGTTGAAAGTAAGGCGTATAACTCATTTAGCCTTTAAGCTGAACATGAAATAAAACAGACTCAGCGACACCATGCCAAAGGAAAAAACGGATAGCGCAATTTCACTGGGGCATTGGCAGTGACTGTATATCTTCTCCTCCTTCCTGCCCGTGTTTCCATCTTCAGGGATACAAAGATTCTATACAATTGTAGCTGCATGTCCATATTTCAGGAACGTGCTGATTCTGCACGAGTAAAACATTCGTCCTGTAAATTGAATGTCCCAGCTGTACTATTGTCTGGCTCTTATTAAATTGATTTTTTTTTTTCTAACAAAGCGTTCGCTAGAATTTAAACACAGACTGTTATTGCTGTAATACAAAAGGCTTGTTTCATTATTTCACTTCCCCCCCCCAAACCCAGTGACTGTGTAGCTTGTACTTCCAGGAGAAGAAGAATATTACTTATCTTCCTTGCAATAAAAAATGAAGATTGGGAACTAAGAGACGAAAGCTGCAGATCGTGAGATAAGATGAAATAGCATTTTCCTAAAATAGATTCTTTAAAGATTTAGTTAGATGCAGTCATCAGCAGACGTTAAATCACGACAAGCCCATTGTCTGCTTCCTATCTACCATCTTCAACGGGCTGAATAGACTTGTCAGACAACTATTGTGATGTATATTCTGACCAGTCATGTTATAAAGGCACTGAAGAAAATAACATTAGCGGGGATGGGGGAGATTAGACATTACACTGAATTTATGTCACTTTATAATACAGGTGAGGATTGGTTTTCTGGAAACACATTGTCAAGAAAGTTATAAAAGAAGAAAAGAAAATATAGCTATTAAAAAGGGAAAAAAATCATTTTGACAACATGGAGCAGCACTTTTTAGCACAGCAATTTTAGGGCTATTTATTAGTATGGGATTGTTAGAATTTAGTATCAGTACTTTTGACACAAGGTAAGTAAATGCCAGTATTAGATATTGATCTAGAGTGAAAATTTTACTGGGGATGGAGTTAAAGCGGAACTAAACTGTACTTGAGCACCACTAGACATGTGCGTTTCATTTCATTACAATTTTTTCAGACAAAAATTTAATTTATACATTCAAAATACATCCAAATTTCCGAATGGACATAATAACAAATGTCAACAAATCCAAAGAAATATTATAACGAAATTAACAAATACAATTGTTTCATTCGGATGACGTCACATGATGCAATAGCAGTTTGGGCCTGAAGGGGAAATTAATTAAATTCTCAAATTCATTCGATAATTCAGATTCAGATAAGGAATGGATTTTATTCAATTCATTCCATTCATTAATTCAGATGCATATGCTGCCAGTCGATATTGTCCAATCAGCTCATGCCATTTTTCTTGGTGGGTTGGTCTAGCATCCAAAAATAATTAATTCTTCTGAATCGAATCTGTCCGATTCAATAATATATTGAATATATATATCAATCTTTCGGAAAAACAAACGTTTTTCAGATCCACCTGGACCTGTATATACAAAATTAAAAATGAATCGGGTCAACATAACCAATATGACGAAACTAAATTCTTACAAACAAATGCATCTGAAATGAAACAAAAATTTCCCGTGTGCACATGTCTAAGCACCACAAAGTTTAACGTTTTTTTTTTTTCTAGAAATTATACTTACCTAGTTCGGATGCTGCATCTATCCCCCACCAGCTCTAAGACTAAGAACTGAGTGATTCAAGACTGCTGATCACTCAGTTCTCAGTGTCTCGTGAGCAGAGAGCAGTGACTGTCATTCACCACTTTCTGTTCTGCTCTTTTCCCCCCCAGCGCTCACTGGAACACTGGGCTGTGGAGGGAGAAGGAGAGTCTGGCTCAGGCTCTCAGCAGATCACTGAGAGGCTGATCCAGGTGCCGCTGCATACTTTGGGGTGGATCCCAACTTTAAAGGTAGGCCAGAGCAAAAAAAAAAAAAAGCGCAGGGTCGACATGATTAGGGGGAATAGAGGGACAAAAGAAGGTTAAATTATGGGATGGAAGTTTTTGGGATTAAGGCTTACCTTATTGGATGGGGGATGTTGGGGAGGGTCTCCCAGGGAGGAAAAGGAGGGTCTGTCCTCAGGAAGTCCAGGGGGGGAAGTTTGGAAGAAGAAGAAGAAGCTTCCCACCCTTCTTCCCTTTCGTGCTTTGGTTTGGATTGTCGGTGGTTGGTCTTTGAAGGAGGAAAGAATTCTGTATGGAGAAAGATTCGGGACCCATCAGTGGTATGGGAACCTCGGTACATTCCAGTTAACAAGGGGTTACCTCAGAATAGGTAAAATGGTGGTCACTGCGTATAAGTAGGGTTATCCCCGAGCCGGTGTGTTGCTGCTGGGGATAAGTAGGATTGTCCCCGAGTCAGTGAGTTGCTGCTGGGGATAAGTAGGATTTTCCCCGAGCCGGTAGGTTGCTGCTGGGGATAAGTAGGATTGTCCCCGAGCCGGTGGGTTGCTGCTGGGGATAAGTAGGATTGTCCCCGAGCTGGTGGGTTGCTGCTGGGGATAAGTAGGATTGTCCCCGAGCTGGTGGGTTGCGACTGGGAGGCCTAAGTTGAAGTCAGGGGCGGACTGACCATTTGGGAACTCGGGCACTGCCCGAGGGCCCTGGGTCAGTAGGGGGCCCCATGAGATGCCCCTGGTACCTTTTTTCATAGGCTTTTTTGGGCGTGGGTGAGGAAACAGAGGCCCCATGATCCCCTATTGCCCGGGGGCCCCATGAGTTGTCAGTCCGCCCCTGGTTGAAGGAATGTTTTCCACAAAAGTGAACTCGGTTTTATGGCCCTCAAATAACCACCACGTTTTCATCTGTTTATAATTTGGAATGTTATGTTATCTATGTTGAAATAATTTATTGGTGAATAAAAGACTGCTATGGCCATTTTGACTCCAGAAACTTGTTTGCGTATTTTGTATAGCTAGGATGGTGGAGGGTATGGCCTAGCACGTTTGGTTAGGTTGGAAGGCGTATATTCTACCCTTGTCAATTCAGGATCTTTCCCCAGCCTGGACCGGCTGAGTGACGTCAGCCGACAGTGGACTTTAGCCTGTTGTTGGCTGAAAACGGGTCACAGTAGTGCAAAACCAACTGCATTCCTGTAATCTACAGGAGAAGTACAGCCAAACCAGCTTGGGCTGTACTTTTTTCTTAATTTTTAATATTCAAAGCAAACCCATCTATGTCTCCATGCTTTATTTTGTCGAGAAATCACTTTGACCCCCCTAACATTTCTAGCTGTGTCCATCTTCAGAAAAGGCAGATGATTCATGTAGCATTTACTTGAACTGTATTGTTGCTGTATTGTCTCCCTTTATTTTGTAAAGCGCTGAGCAAACTGTTGGTGCTATATAAATCCTGTATAATAATAATAATAATAATATTATAATAATAATAATAATAATAAAAGCTTAATTGATAAATGAACTTTCACATTCAGTACACTTATCCTTTCAACCCAGTCACCTGACTGGACAGTGAAAGAGCAGCAGCAGACTGAAAAGGTTTCTTCCTATAAATCTGAGCACTAGTCCTATCAACATATTCTTTGTCAACTCATTTGCATGCAGCACATCTTTTTGGTTTCCAGTTCTGCCATTCGTCTTCCAGTCTGAGTGCTGTTGTATATGAGAAGTGTAAGAGGCTGATACCAAGTCCAATTCAGGTACTTGCACAAGCTGAATTTAGAGAGTGCATCTATTTGTTTATTAATAGACACAGAGTCGACTTCATTGTAGTTAAAGGTATGTGTATCTTTTTTTAGGTTGTATTTTTAGTTGGGATGTTTCATTTTCCTAAGTGTAAAACACAATATGTTGTCTTTTTGGCGTGATTATGTTTTAGAATATTTTCTTATTGTATTTTACTGGAGTTTTTTTGTCTTGAATTATTCCAATGTTCACCAAGGGCAAAATGAGATCATTAGTTTACCCTTCGCCGTCTTTCATCCATCTGACATATGCACGTCGGTTAATTCAATTAGACGTGAACGCGGAGAGGCATAATGAATCCCGCATGCAGTCTTTCCGTAATTTGAGGGAACAGTTCATGGGGTATCCATTTGATTTTTATTATCTGCACCATCCGTGTTTCATGGATAGATTAAAGTGAATTTAGGTTAATCCACAGTCTGCAAATTATTTAAAATTTGATGTAATATTAAGACCAGGAGTTATGAATTGTTTTAATACTGAAGATAATGATTTTTGACACATTTCTGTAGTCCTAGGGTCCATTTTCCACTTGTTAAGATTTTTTATTATCTGATGTATGTTGAAATTCATATAATACATTTAAGGTGTGACAAAGTACTGTGGAAAGAAGTGTTTAAGAGATACATGTGACATAAACTTGTATATAAAAACTGGAGTAAGTATTCCCATACAATATTTATAGCTACATACTGTGTGTGCATCATTATTATAATATTTTGTCACATTTTGATAAGCTAGCTCACATTTGTCTAGCAACCCAATTTGGGTTCAATTACTAAGTACCTAACAAAGCAAGATGCTCTTTGATTTAGGCCCTATTTACACTTAAAGTGGTTGTAAACCTCAGGCATGAAATATGAATAAAGCATATCCCTCTATAGTGTGTGCACATTCCAGAGCACTAAGTGTCATTTCTGTCTGCTGCTTCTTTCCTCTGCTATCAGCATGAATCACATCTGACAAGTTTTCCTGACACCAAGAGAAAAAAGGTGACAGGGGAGGAAGCTCCAGCACACAGCCTGTGATGGACAGCCTCAGCTCTGGTCCTGCGTGCTGCGTGAAAGGCAGGGGCGGACTGACAACTCATGGGGCCCCCGGGCAATAGGGGATCATGGGGCCCCTGTGTCTTTGCCCAAATTCAAAAAAGCCTATGAAAAAGGTACCAGGGGCATCTCATGGGGCCCCCTACTGTCCCCGGGCCCTCGGGCAGTGCCCGAGTTTCCAAATGGTCAGTCCGCCCCTGGTGAAGGGGGTGTGTCCCATTCCTCCAATCAGCTCTCAGAACTCTCCTCACTGAAATTTGCAGTGGACCACAGATAAACAGGTACAACTGATGCAGGGGGATTTGCTTTATTTCTGTGTATCATCTGAGGTCAGTCAATTCACTGGGTATATGTAAGGGTTTATAACCACTTTAAGTGATCTGCTGCAGTGCGTTAATACCTGTTACTTTGTGCATTAACATGTTGCATTAAAGTGTTACTAAACCCAGGACCCAGCATTCACTATATCAGGTCTCCCACAGTACACAGAACATGGAAATGCAATTATTTTAGTAAATATAAACTGCTAAATACCTTTTCTCATCAGCAGTTAGAGTGGTCTTGTAACTTCTATCAGTGTCCAGCAGAGCACTAAGTTACAGCTTGTCCTGTAGTAGGATGCAGGACCCCTGACCTCTGTCTGGAGAGTGCAGATTGACCCTGTGCTGATCACATGCACTCTCCCAAGAAAAAAAAAATCTCTCTAGCACTGCACAGCAAACTGAGTGTGCAGCCTCTGTTCTATCAGGAGGCATTTAGGAGACACTGGAAGAAGGGGAGGATTGGAGAAGACAGGATCAAACATCCTTTTTACACAATATGGAGGATTCACCCCTTAGGTTCCACAGTGAGTATAACAAGCATGCTTCACTGAATATACAGACTGATTTTACTGTTGTGGGTTTAGTAGTACTTTAAAGCGGAGTTCCACTCACTCTGTAAAAAAATAAAAGTCAGCAGCTACAAAAACTGTAGCTGCTGACTTTTAAAAAACAGCCACTCACCTGTCCCATGATCCCGCGGTACCCCCGCTGCAGCCCATTTCACCGGCCGTCCTGTATTTCAGGCGCCCGCATCTTCAGTGTGGGCACCAGGCTGTGACAGCTTGCGGCTTCACAGCCGGGTGCCCACTGCACATGCGCGAGTAGCGCTGCACATCCTGAATAGCCCCGTCATCTTCTGGGACCTGTCACATGTTTCACAAGACTTCGTGGAGGGAGGGTAGGAGGACAACTTCTGTTTCCGATTGCCTAGGGTACCTGTCAAATTCGGGTACCCATTCCCCAAAGGTGCCAATCCTTAATGGGGAGTGGGGGACCAATCTTTAATGCGGAACTTCACCTTTTGGATGGAACTCCCCTTTAAGTCAGCCTATTCATAATCTACAGATGAAATAACGCATATAACCTTTATTTTGTTAACGTAGTGCACCTCAGCACATGCTATGTGTTGCAAAACGGTATGTGTGTTGGGCAGTACCTTGTACACTGATGTCTACTGTAGATTGTGTTGGGGGTGCCATTATGGCACTCTATGGGGTTGATTTACTAAAGGCAAATAGACTGTGCACTCTTCAAGTGCAGTTTTTCCCAGAGTTCACTAAATGAGGTAAAGTTTCACTTTGCAAATAATAGTCGATTACATGCAAAAAAAATTAAATTAAAAAAACTGCATTTTTGCTTGCACATGATTGGATGATGGAAGTCAGCAAAGCTTCTACTCATTTACTAAGCTCTGGAGTAACTGCACTTTGCAAAGTGCACAATCTACAGTATTTACCTTTGGTAAAACAATCCGTAAGAATCTGTATAATAGAAAGCAATGGAGTAAGTGCATTGCCATATGCTTAGGTAATATGTTTAGTATGGCTTGCCATAACTCACAAGTGTGCATAGACACTAAAATGTTCTCAGAATATTATCCTAAGTACAAATACAGGATCTGTCACACACTTGTTTCATTTATTAGTGAGTCTCGAACCTAGAACAAGCATGCAGCCAGTAAAAATTGTGCTTCCAACCTGCATTCTAATGCCCCATACACACTATAAGAAAATCATATGAACATTTTCGTACGAGGACCGATCTTCCGATAATCGGATCATTACTACACAGATTTCGAGAGCCGATCATGACAATTCATGTGACAATATCCGAAGGGACAAGCGCCAACATTTTTCTCATATGATACCAGATCGTAGGATTTTCGTTTAATCAGTACGGTAGTCATCCAAAAATACAATACAAATACAATACAATACATGACATCACTTTCAAAATTCTTTTCTTTCATAGGAGAATTTTCATATCTTTAGTAACCATTTCACTTTCAATGTGAGACGAGAAAAAAACGGGTGATCGTTTGTCCAATATTCTCGTCATGTGTATGGGGCTTTAGTCTAGTCAGTGACTCATTTGGGTAGATTTACTGAAGCGGATAGCGTATGTACTCTCCAGCGCCTCAGGATATGCACAGCCAAAAGGGAAGCCAAGGGTACCAGGACAGCGACAACCAAAAGGAAATGTTCCAGGGGTGCAGCCCTCCTCAGACGGGGTTCTCACTGTCAGTGCGGTCAAAACTGACGCGTTTCGGGGACGAATCCCTTTCCTCAGAGCTGATGACCAACCTCTGATGCTGATGTATGATAAATAGAAAGTAAAGTAAGAGCCTCGCTGTTGATGCCCGCGTCCCCGAAACGCGTCAGCCATTTGACCGCACTGACAGTGAGAACACCTTGCCCGCCGTTGTGGCCATTGTCATTTTTCTATGCTTTTTAGATACATGCTTCGTCTGTGAGTATGTTTTTATGATTTAATTCCTACAATAAACCTTGAATAATGCACTAGGTGTGTGCGCCACCTGTTTTCTCTCTATCTAGATTTACTGAAGAAGTAGAGAATGTTCGCTCTGTAAATATGAAACAAAGTGAAGCTATGTTTGCTCTGTCCAGTTATGGGCAAGGGAAGAAAGACAATTTTTTTGATTCAAACACATTGGCTCAGGGTGGGGATGTTTCCTTTCTTACTCCACCATTTTTTTACAACTAGGGTTAATTTACTAACAACAAATAGACTGTTTACTTTGTAAGGGAAAGTTCACTGTGCAAAGTATACTTAATAATGCACTTGATAATGAAAGCCGAAAGAGCTTTACCTCATTCACTAAACTTTGGGGAAAATTCCCTTGCAAAATGCAACTTCCCTTACAAAGTGAACAGCCTTTAGTAAATCAAGCCCATTGTGTATTGCTAGGCAGAATTGTGAAATAGTCAAATGTATATTTAGCATTGAAGGGTTAAGCTATACTAACTGTAGTCACTTTAAGTGGCATTCTGTGTGGGTTGTTCTTTGATTATGCACCCCTTGGTAGCCTGGGCTCACAGGATACATTTTGATTGATGCGTGATGAATTTTGGCTTTACATTTTGCAGTCTGTACATCTACAATGGCCATTATGATGGGTTCCACTCTATCTTTTGGAAAGTGTATTTATTACCTCCTATTCCCTTTAGATTGTAAGCTTCATGAGCAGGGCCCTCCTATTCCTTCTGTATCAAACTGTATTATAATTATACTGTCCCTCTTTATCTGGTAAAGTGCTGTCTAAATTATTGGATCTATATAAATCCTGTATTATAATAATAATAATATTTTGTGCTATGGAAAATGCAACATGAGATGCTGGGGTACATGGGGGGGGCAGCGTGGAGTACTCCAAGGGGGGCAGCAACATAGTAGGCATTTCATCACAAAGATCTCGCTGTTGGAATATCAAATATACAGTATATGTGGATCTAGCAGCTGACTTAGCCCAACAGCAGGGGCGGACTGAGAACTCATGGGGCCCCCGGGCAATAGGGGATCATGGGGACCCTGGGTCCTTGCCCAAACTCAAAAAAGCCTACAAAAAAGGTACCAGGGGCATCTCATGGGGCCCCCTACTGACCCCAGGCCCTCGGGCAGTGCCCGAGTTTCCAAATGGTCAGTCCGCCCCTGCCCAACAGGCTTCAGTTATATCTAAAATAGGGCAGCACAGTAGCTAAATGGTTAGCACTTCCTCCTGGCAGTACTAGGGTCATTGGTTCAAATCCCAACCACGGCACCACATGCCGGGAGTTTGCATGTTCTCCCTTTGCCTGCATGGGTCCAAAGACATGCTGGTAGGTTAATTGGATCCTGTCTAAATTGGCCCTAGTATGTGTATGTATGAATGTAAGTTAGGGACCTTAGATTGTACACCCGTTGAGGGTTAGGGACTGATGTGAGTGTACAATATATATATATATATATATATATATATGTAAAACAGTGGGTAAATTGACAGCACTATATAAGTACCTGCAATAAATAAATACAATATTTTGGGTTGACTGACTCTTCAATTTTCAGTTAACAACCATATATAAATTGCACTAGACAATTATTGCAAACCTTGCTTACTAACATGTTTTGGTGGGATTGAGAAGGATTTTTTTCCCTTGCTGGAGTAAATCATGCTTTATGTGGGGGGGGGGGGGGAGAGGTTTGCCTTCCTCTGGATCAATTGTGGGTATAGGATTGTGTATATGGAGGTTTTCTATTTATTTATTTTTCTATTGGTTGAACTAAATGGACTTGTGTCTTTTTTTCAACCAGTTGAAATTAGTACAGACTTTACTGGTACAAATGAGATAATGCTCTAATTTAGAAATTGTATATATCACTTTTTTTACAAATGGATCACCATGATCTTAAAAATCCATAAACCCCCATGATTATCAACATCTCTTCCTTACTGGCAGTTTATATTATCAGATATCATATATAATCCAAGCTTGTAAAGTGTACAATATACAAATATCACATAGCCTTATGCTGATGAATCCTGTTAAGTCAACACGTTTCTCATGAAGCTTCTTCAGGACCAACCTAAATAAGCTTTTTGAGAAATGCATTGACTTAAGAAGATTCAGCAGCATAATCAACGTATGTGATATTTGTATACTTTATAAATCGAGTCTGGATTGTATTTGATAGTTGACAATGTACAGTGACAGTCAGGAGGAGATGTTGTTAATCAAGTGGGTTTGTGGATATAGACGTAATATAGCTATATATACAATTTTTATATTAGAATGCAATTTCATTTGTACCAATAAAGTCCATACTAATTTTGACCATGTGTAAGCTATACAATTTTGGATGTGGTACAGAGGAGGTGGCTTTTGCTTTTTTCTTTTCTTTACTTTTCTTTTTTGTAACTATTGTCGTACACTTAAATTGTGAAATGTGAATACACTTTAAGAGCTTTTTCATTTACAAAAGAAAAGGCTACTGAATTATTGTTCATTAGAATTCCTAGCCCTGTTTTTGTCTTCAGTGGATCACTTAACATGCACTACCTTTAACACCTTTTATTTCACAATATAAAATTATTTAAAGTAAATCACTTTTTCATTATTTGCTTTTTATTATTTCCTCTGGTTGCTGCAGAACTCACGCACATTAAAATGTTTAGGCCAGTAATTGTTTTTCCCTTGGACATTCATTTACTGTCTAAGAGTATCTGGTTTGTGCATTATCTTTCTTCGCCAGCTCATTCCTTTCTACATCAAACTGTAAATAAGCCACAATAATTTCCAGCATGGCGCAGCTTCCTGAAGTAATTTTTTTTATGAAAGGGAAAATGTTATCTAAAGATGACTTGTTCTTAAAGGTAAATATGCAGAAACAGTATGTTTTTTTTTTCATTTTATGGTCATCAATCTGATCAAACTAAAAGAAAACACTTTAAGCACTTTAGTTCTGGGCACTTTCACCCCCTTCCTGCCCAGGCCAATTTTCAGCTTTCAGCGCTGTCCCATTTTGAATGAAAATTGTGCGGTCATGCAACACTGGACCCAAACAAAGTTTTTATCATTTCATTGAGACAGACAGAGCTTTCTTTTGGTAGTATTTAAGGTGTAAGGAAAGGACCGCCAATAATCGACAAGTCTGTTTACAATGTGATTAGCTGTGATTGCGCACAGCTGATCACATGATAAAGGGCCGCTTTGATTGACCCTATACATCAATCTGTGATCAGTTGTGTCTGAAGGACACAGTGATCACAGAGTGTGCTAGGTGCACGCCCTGGGGGGGGGGGGGCATAGTTCTGGGAGGATGTCCATGGACACCCTCCCAGAACTGGATGACCGCCCTGTAGCCCTCTTTTGGCTGTAGTGCAGTCAGGAAGAAGTTAAACAGTGATTTTTTTTATTAGTTGTTACAGCTATTTATATAGCAACAATAATGACAATCAGGGGCGGACTGACCATTTGGAAACTCGGGCACTGCCCGAGGGCCCGGGGTCAGTAGGGGGCCCCATGAGATGCCCATGGTACCTTTTTCATATGCTTTTTTGAGTTTTGGCAAGGACACAGGGGCCCTATGATCCCCTATTGCCCCGGGCCCCATGACTTGTCAGTCCGCCCCTGATGAAAATTTAGGCAACGCTTTACATATTTTAGATTCACATCAGTCATTGTCCTCAAGGAGCTTACAATCCAAGGTCCATATCTCATATTCATACATTAATATACTAGAGCCAATTTATAAAGAAGCCAAGTAACTTGCAGCAAGTCTTTGGCATGTGGGAGTAAACATAATACCCAGAAGCCCATACAAGCACAGGAAGAACATGCAAACTCCATGCAGGTAATGTCCTGGTTGGGAGTTGAACCAAGGTGGGTTCAGTACATGTAGCATAAAAACCTCAAGTATATGTTTATTGATATTTGTAATCCTTTAGAGATAGGGAGGAACAGCAGCAGTGTGAGTAGAAGCACCTGACCTGGAGAGGAGCGGTCAGGAGTGAAACAATGAACTGAACAAGAAAAGCTGGAGTGTCTGACCTGAAGAGGAGGTTGGGGTGCCTTTCCTGCACAGGTTGGAGTACCTAACCTGGACAGCTTGGAGTGCCTTGCCTGGAGAAAGAGTTTGAAGTGCTCAACCTGGACAAGTTGGAGTACTTTGCCTAAGGAGAAGAGGCTGGAGTGGCTCACCTGGAAAGGAGAGGTAGAAGTGCTTGACCTGGAGAATGGAGTAGGAGTAGAGGTTCCTGACCTGAAGAGAAGACTAAGGTTAGATAAACCTGATATGGAGAAAAGAATAGGTGTAGAAACACCTATCCTGGAGAATAGATCAGGGGTAGATACTCCTGACCTGGAGAAAAGAGTATACTGAAAGTGCCCCAACAAGATTGTAAGCATTAGTTTCCATGGTGCCTCCATGTTTGCTTCCATGAGATCTTTGTTTTCTTCATGCACTCATAAGAGTTATTCTGGTGATTGAGGAATTAAAATATGGTCATCTGTCACCCACATTATGGGGGAGATTTACTACTGTAAACCCAGTTCACTCAGAATCTTGTGCACCTGTGCATGGTAGCCAATCAGATTCTAACCTCAGCTTGTTCAATTAAGCTGTGGCAATAAAACCTGGAAGCTGATTGGTTTCCATGTAGAAGTGCATGAGATTCTGAGTGATCCAGCTTTAGTAAATAAACCCCTATATGCTTTACTGGGGAAGGAACTGTTATGAATGAAACACACACACACACACACACAAACATAGGTATATATATTCATCTTACAGGAGATAATATATTTACGTGGGCTAGGACTAACACACACCCACACTACACCTACACTTTAGACAAGCACATGTGAAATCCATCACATTTCTTTGCCTACCACTCCAGACAGAACTGACATCATCGTTGGATATTACCTTGTAATCTTTCATATCCCTCCAATTTTCTTATTAAAAGTTCTTGGAAACATGGGCAGGGTAGCTAATTATACCATTATTCAATCTGGGTTCCCTTTTGTCATTTGACAAATCAATTTCACCTGTCCTTACCAATTTCGAGACTACAAAGAGAATGAATAAAACCAGCCTTCCGGTTGATTTAGTTGGATTATTTGTCTTAAAAAAGAAAAGTTTAGTTGAGAGGGGCCCAGGGGCCATTCTAAATGATCAATAGCTCTGGTCTGTACATCTGGATAAATTCACATTTTGTAAAGGAAAATATTTGGGATTTCTTACCTGAAATCAGTCATTTCTAATCACATTGGCCCAGATGCTTAAATGAATGGAATATACAGCCTAAACGTGGCGAATCTGGAATTGCTAGTCATGCGGCACGCATGCGGACTCTGCAAATCAAACTGCCCACGTCAGCTTTTCAAGGCAATTGTACTTCAAACTGCAATGGTCCTGTGAAAAGATGGTGTGACTGTAGGGGATTCTTTTGCCATCTGGGAAACATAAACCACATTTAAAACTATTGTCTAAAACCTACCATAATCTTTCACGTAACGCTCATCCAGAACAGGAAAGCAGATTTTTTTTTTTACAACTGTACAAAATGAGTTTGTGTCATTTCGCAGCCCTCCTTTTAATGTTTTCGGGGGAGAGTTGACCGCAGCGTCCTACTGTACAGTCTGTTCTGTTGAGCACTTGGAATTACCTTCCCATGGTGACGTTTATTGGGCACATTTTTATGTTTCTCTGCTGATAATAAAAACCTGCTTTAAGGAGCAAATTATGACAGTGTTTATTTTTCAAAGGGAAAAAAATGTGTTCTTTTTAATCGCCTTGTTTAATCCTGACCTGGAGTTTCTTTAACATGTGGTGCTCAAATGCTACATTAACTTTCCAAATTTTACAGAGCTCCCTTGAGCCAGGCTGCCCAAGAACCATCAATAACTGTGCCGGGCTCTTTATTACAAAGAGAATCTCTTTATTCCTCTATAGATTTGTGCTTAGATACATCTGATGTATTGGTATACAAAGTGTGCTGTGTCGCTGTAATTTAACCACACAAAAAATGTGACAATATTAAAATGTCCAAACGCCAGAGTCTTTGTGAAATTATTGTAAAAAGGGAAGAATGAATCTTCAAAGAACCTCCTCCATTTGTATTCCACCACCAGCAAGAAGAGACTTAAATCTGCTTACCAGATGAATATGACTCTCATACTATCAAGAGTCTTATCACGCTTTTTAAAAAATCCATACAGCTCATTATTCCCGAGGCATCTATCTCTCTGGAAATAGTTTCTTTGTACCATGGTATACCTGCACAGTTTCAACCAGGTTACAGGTCCATGCATTCAGGTGAATACCCAGAAAAAGAAAATCACATGCTTCATATAGTGTAAAAACCATTGGAATTTAATTAAAAGTACTAAAATTGCACTCACAGACAGAAGCTCCTGAAAATATTACACTTCTGGCTCATTTTCCCTAAAACGTGATGACGTTACAACAGGCTCCGCCCTACTTGTTTCGTCACAGTCGGTAACAAATGATGTATTGTGTGCATTTTTGCTTCTTTAGATATGCAGACATAAAAGTTTCAGTTTGGTTACATTTTTTCACTTAAAGTGTATGTACACTCAACATTTTTTTTTTAGTTTTGTATGGAATGGGGAATAGTTGGAAGCCCTGTCAGTTTGACTGCTATCTGGGGCTTCATTAGAGAGATTTCCCCTCACTTCCTTCCTGGGGACAAACTTTTTACCAGATAGAAAGGGAATAAATTTCTCAAAGGGAATCTCCAAATGCAGTAAAACCTTCTCCACTCTATCAGCAATAAAAAAAAATGTTTTGGCTAGTTTAGGACAGTTTAAAATGACAAAATCACAATTGCTTTTATAAATAGAGAAAAACATGTTTTCCGAATATTTTAATGTGGAACTCAACTGTATCTGAGTCATTTTGAGCAAGGGGAGATATTTTGTGTAGGAATTTACTTCCATCTGTCCTTAGTTCAGGCGTGCAGGTAGGAGGGTATGCTTAGCTTAGAAAACCCCCTCCTTACCTCCTCCAGATTAAACAAAAAAAATACCTCTGAAGATTCCTGGGTTGTATGACATTATTTTAGCCTAGGCCAGATACCAGTAAGCAACTGAAGAAATCTAAAAAAAGTTTAAAACCAGTAAGTATAATATACCTTCCTATCTATTTACTATTTAGTAGTATAAACATGTTCATGTTGATTGAGAGAGTTTAGTTCTCCTTTAACATCTATAATTGATAATAGTTTACAAACACCTAAGTTTAATCTTAGTATCTGTACCTAAACTTAAAGTGGTTGCAAACCCTTAATTAAACCCAGTGAAGTGACTAGCCTCAGGTGATACACAGAGATGAAACAAATCCTGCTACATAAATTGTACCAATTTATCTGCAGTTTTCTCTTCTCTACATCCGTTCAAAGTTCAGAATTTATATCGCTTGTCTGAGCTTCCAGAAAAAAGGGGGCGGATTGATGAAATTGCACTCAGAGCTCAGTGAGGAAAGCTCTTAGAGCTGATTGGAGGGAAGAGACACACCCCCTTCACACAGCACACAGGAGCAGAGCTGAGGCTGTCAATATACTGGAGGTCCCTCCCCTGTCACCTTTTTTCTCTTGGTGTCAGGAAAACTTGTCAGAAGAGACGTATGCAGAGAGCAGATGAATGAGGCAGCAGGCAGAAATGACACTTAGTGTTCTGGATTGAGACAAGTACACACTATAAAGAGATATGCTTTGTTCATATTTCGTATCTGTGGTTTACAACCACTTTAAGAACTAATCTATAATATATTAGCTTACTTGTCCTTAGACATACTAGCTGTGTTAGTTATCTTTCTTCAGCCTTTTTTCCTAATATTTTCACCTGATGACCCAACCATTAACATACTTCCTGTCCTAGGGTGACAACACTCACTCCCCTTACTGTATCTAAGGAGCAGAGTTGTTATCTTAGGACAAGATCACAGAACACCTGTCCGTCTTCATCTCTAAAACATAGAAGGGGGGTGTTCTGTAATCTACAGCAAGGTATGGAACAATGTGTGTGCAGCACAGGCATACAAATTATCAGTCCCAAATTCCTAACAGGGTCAACAGGTATTTGTTAGCATTGAACAGATATAACCAAACACTTTGAATGTTACATTTAACAGATCAAAGGGGAGCTAATAAAAGGATTTCACAGTTAGGTTTGCATATACTTTAACTATATGTTTAATATTATAATATTATCATATGTTAAATTTACAATGTGATTTTTTTTTAGCTTGTTTTCCTTTCTTTTCATTTGGTGATCCTGCCAGTAGCACGCTCCCTGTCCATGGGTAACACTCACTGTACCTATGGAGAAGCAGCGCTGTCATGCTAGGCTGCTCTTGATTTGGACTAAAACACTTCACCCTCTCCTTACCTCCATTACAGAGGGATACTTGTTTTGTAGTTCACAAAAGATAGCTGGGAAAGCTGATAATGTTTCAGATTTAGGCTCAGCACACAGGAAATTACAAGGATACGGGATTTCTGGCATCACCAACAGGTAATTTTCTGCACTTGCTGAAATTTTTTTTTTCAGGCAGAGGGTAGATATCCTTTAACAACTTGCCGCCCCACCGCTGTACATTTATTGCAGTGGGGCAGAATGGGCAGGCACAGTCACATATAATATATACGTGTCTGCCTGCTTCTGGGTCTGCGGGCGCATCCCCTGCTGACTAGTGCTGTAATTCGACACAACATGAGTTTGGCAGCTCATTTCAGCCAATGATTTTGGCTGAAGTCAGCTGATTGGCTGTGTTCAATCACACACAGGGTTCTGTGTTTACAAAACACAAAACTCTGTGTACAAGGTACAGTGATCTGGCTGTTTATACTCCCTGCAAAGCAGGGATAATAAACAGCCATAAGGTAAAGTAAAAGCAGCATATATAAACCACATTACACATTGTTAGGCACACAGTTAACCACTTGATTGCCTCTAGATGTTAACCCCTTCTTGGGCAGTGTCATTAGTACAGTGACAATGTGCAGCATAAGCTTTGATCACAGTATTAATGTAACTATTAATGTCAGTGTCAGTTAGTCCTTCCCAGCCAGCATCAGCTAACGCCAGATTGCCTGCCACGCTAGCACAGTCCCACTATAAGTCATTGATCACCACCATTACCAGCATAGTGCCACAGCTATGCAAATTCAAGTATATATACAGTATATATATACTATATACAGTGGGGATCGAAAGTTTGGGCACCCCAGCTAAAAATTTGAAGACTTTTGTAAGGAAGAATGGGCAAAGATACCTCAAACAAGAATTGAAAGACTCTTGGCTGGCTACAAAAAGCATTTACAAGCTGTGATACTTGCCAAAGGGGGCAGTACAAGATATTAACTCTGCAGGGTGCCCAAACTTTTGCAGACGCCATTTTTTTGTTTTCTGTTATTTTGAAAGTGTAAATGATAGAAATAAAATCTAACTTTTGTTGACATATTATAAGAATGTCTAATCTGTAATTTGATGCCTTTTGGAGATTTTTCCATCTTTCCTTGGCTTCTTTATGCACATTAATACAATTTTTTAGCTGGGGTGCCCAAACTTTCGATCCCCACTGTATATATATATATATATATATATATATATATATATATATATACACCATAGTTTGTAAACGCTTTTTTTTTTAAATCAAAGACATAGCAGAATACATTTATGAACAAATTTGATTTTTTTTTTTATTGGATATGTTTTATAACAGAAGGTAGAAAATAATGTGGGTTTTTTTCAAAATGTTCTGTCTTTTTTCATTTATATATGGCAAAAACTCAGTGGTAATCAAATAACACCAAAAGAAAGCTCTATTTGTGTGAAAAAAAACTAAATGTAATTTGTTTACAGTGTTGCTCGATGGAGCAATTGGCAGTTAAAGTAGTGCAGTGATGAATTACAAAAAAATGTCCTGGTCATGGAGGGGGCAAGTGGTTAAAGTGTAAGTTCACCTTTCTTTCAATTCACTACAAATACATTTGAAGTGTAAGTTTTTCTTCGGCAACATTTTTCAAAAAGACAATTTCATATCCCTTGAGTAGCACACACCAGCACTCCTCCTTTTTCAAATGCTGCACTTGCTCCCATTAGACATGCAGTTGCGGAGGGGGGGCTCTTGCTACAAACTGCTGTCCCCTTGATCCCCATACGCCCTGCCCGGTTCCCCTTCCCCAAACAACTGCACATGATATGGAAGCAGGTGCAGCATTTGAAAAAGGAGGAGCACTAGTATGTTCAGTTCAGGGGATATGGATTGACATGGGTTGGGATTTTGGAATATGTTGCTAAAGGTGAATTTACACTTAAAATGTATCTGAAGGTCTTTATAGCGAGTTTAGAAAAAAAAAACATGCTGACAATCTATAGTTTATGTGATTGCTGAGTACATACATTCTGTAGAATAAAATATTATTTTTGCACTTTAATAAATAACACATAAAGCATAGTGTATGGCTATTATACAATGTGTATATATATTATATAAAGGATTAGAGGTATGCGCTTTACTATAGAATTTATAGGTTAAGAATGAATCTGCTACATGAATAACAATATAACAAGGATGCATACTGGATTGAGAAAAAATACAAATAGCTTTCTTGCTTTTTTAAGTAAATAAAAGCAGTGGAAAATATACATTTGATGCCTTTCATTGAAATTTTTTGCACCTTTAACATCATCGGCATATTATTTGCAAATCTATGCTTTCAAAGACACTTTGTGGCTGGATACTGCGACTTATCCAATGTCACTGCATATTTTATTACACTGTAGCATTAGTCTGAGACTTTGACAGAATGTGTGAACACATATTATATTATTTCATTGGAGATTTGTGACAAGCTTGCTTTAAAATTGACTATTTTTATTTGTTATAGAATTGTACTGTGCCTATGTTCCTTGTATTGTGCCAAGAAATCTTAAACCTAGAGAGGCTTATAGTCTGATGATACAGTACAATCATAGACACTCTAGGGCTATTATAGGCAGATAATAAGTCACTTCCTGCCTGCATGCCTGAGCTAAGGGCAGATGAATTCCAGGAAATAAATGCTGCATGAATCATCTGCCCTTACTCAAGATGGCTGTGGCTAGAAATGCTAGGGGGTGTTTTTCAAAGTGATTTCTCAAGGAAATAAAGCATGGAGATATGGATGAATGGATTGCTCTGAATAATAAAAATTAAATAAATAGCATTTTCACTTTTTGGTGCTTAGATTCAGTTTTGTTCCACCTTAATCCAAAAATAAACACATGCTACAACATAGAAAACATATTATTATACAGTAAGACATTTATATAGCACCAACAGTTTACACCACAGCACTTTCCAAAAAAAGGAGACAGTATAGTTACAATACAGTTTATTATAAGAGGATTAGGAGGGAAGTTCACTGTATTTAAAGTATCATTAAAATAACTTGAGGATAAAGAATGAAAAAACATATGAGGACTCCATCATTCTGTATATATGACAAATCACGACAGTAGTATTATAGTGTAATAAAACATGACACAGAGCAAATGGCACTGATTGCAACATGCGAATTAAGAAATAAATTATATTCTGCAAAATTAAATATTCCAAATTAATACATTAGCAAATAATATGTGGGTTATATGACATTTAATGTATATGTGAACCCTTGCTTTGTAAAACCACCCATTCAGATTATAAATGAAAGGCAAAACATTTGTGTGTGTAATATATATATATATATATATACACTGTATATGTAAAAAAAATAAATGAATACCTTTATTTTCTTTTTAGGTGATCACATATTCTCTGTTCTCAGCTGCGTAAGGGGTTTGGAAGGGTGGGGGTGGAGACTGCAGTGGGAGTGTGTCAGCTGGAGGCAAAGAGCAATACACTGATGCTCCCATCGAAGAGTCTTGCAGGAGGATGTGTCAGCACAAGTTGCACAAGTCTTGGCCATTGGAGGGCAGGCAGGCTGTGTCCCCAGCACAGTCAGAAAACTGACCACTCTTGGATGGATGTGCTTCGATGCCAGGTGTAGTCAGTTTGAAATAGGAAACAGGGGAGCTGACAGGAACACCAAGGATTTCACACAAAGGAAGCAATACAAAGAGAACAGGATACTTTATAATACAAGTACATGGTACAGCAGGCACATACTAGTAATATGAAATGTTGGGGTAACATACATTTTAATGTAATAATTGAGCTGTATGGTGTTAGTGAATCATACATACTTGGGGTAATTTAAGAGTAGAGAACAATAGTCACAGTGCAGTAACCAATCAAATATTTCCTTTCATTTTTATGACTTCATTGATTCTGTATTCACTTTCAACCACCCAGTCATGTTTTTTTAAACCTTCTGTACATAATTCTGTAAGTTTTGCCCAAAATAAAAACAGGCAGAGGGTAAAGGTCAATTCCCAGTATTGCTTGTGGTCTTACTGCAATTGATATTTTCCCATTACTGACTTACGCTACCTTGCTCTGTGATGTGTCTTCATATGGAGACAGCCATCTTGCTAGAAACCCCTGGCAGATTTTATACCTGCCACTGAAGCCATCCATAGAAGGTTCGAATCTCAGCTGGTTCAGCAGGGACTGGCCGAGATTTGAACCATGCGTGGGCTGGCTGAATGTACAACCAGCCTGTCTGATTTTTACTTGCCATTATTGCTAGTGGCTATTATAGCTGAATGGCTCCTCCCGCCAGGAGAACACAATAGCTCAGCAGGAGGAATTCCCCCATTAACACTGACTTTGTTGATGGTGGAATCAAACAATTTTCTTTCCTGTAACCTGGTTTCATCTGGTGTTTTTGGCATTAGCAAAGTGGGGGGGAAATTTACTAAAACGGGAGCACTCAAAATCTAGGGCAGCTGCGCATAGTAGCCAATCAACTTCTAACTTCAGCTTGTTCAATGAAGCTTTGACAATAAAACCTGCAAGTTGATTGGTGTCTATGCATAGCTGCACCAGATTTTGCACTCTCCAGTTTTGGTAAATGTCCCCCAAAATCTCTCCTAGGGTGACAATGTTCACTCGCTGCACAGAGGATCAACATTGAAAAACAAGTAAGGAATGTGGTCACTGTATCTAAGGACTAGTAGGCTGCAATGTATTAATTTTTTTCTTCTGGGTATTAGGATATCTTTTAACAACAAATGTAGTTTTTGTTGCATGAGGACAAATTATACTAACCAGAAAAATGTTCCAAATAATGTATCTAGACTATGATTTATGGCCATTATTATAATTAATGAATCTATCACTAATTTTAAGTAATTTCAATTGAATTGTTGTCCAGCAGTTTCTTTTGGTTTCAGATAAAGAATATTAATGTGAAATAACCCTTTGAGCTGAGGTCTTGGCAGTGAAGGTGATGATTCACACCCCGTCTCCGCTTTCTCTCACCAGACCTGTCACATTTGCTTAGAACTGACAGACATCTTGCAGTTAACCCTACCCCTGATCAGCATTTTTTAGCCATGACTGAACACATTACTATGGACACAATTTGCTGATGAGACAAAAGGAGCAATGCTGGAAACCTTGGAGCTAAGATAAGAAAATAATAGGAGAGACACTTCCCTCCTTGGTTGGGTTGGTTGCCCATTAAATGGATCAATAAACAGAAGTTTCCTTACACAAAAAGGGTATGGAGATGATTTACAGATATATTTTAGCAGGGAAATATCTTCCTAATTTACCCAGGAATGAGTGATGTCATTATGGGGTGTTGCATGAAAATTGTAACATTTTGTTGTTCCTTGACATTTAAAGGAACTGTCAAGTTTTTTTGTACTTATGTTCTTTGTTTAATATAATTAAGACTAAAATACCATTTTATACCAATATTTAAATGTTTTTAGACTTGAAAAATGTGTATTCATATATTGAGCCAGTTGGTGGAGCACTAAGCCCCATTTTACATTTTCACTTAACTTCTTCCTGCAAAAAAAATGTTGTTAACAGAGATCTATATCTCAAGATACAATTTACATGGATTCGATGGAGGGACTCGTCCTTTCCATAGGGTTTGGTGGGGAGGGAGCAGCATGGTGTGGCAGCAGTAAACACGCAATCCAATTGCAGGAAACAGAACCTGTATATAGCTCTACCCCTATAGTCCTGCACAGCCAGGCAATACACATCTCCACAATAACTTGCATCTAGGAGAAAGTAACCAGTCCTTGAGATTTGTTTTGAAGTTTTATTAGGGGATTTCAACTGGGATAGGGTTGGGGGTGTATGGGATGCTTAGTGGAACTGTGAAATGGAGGACAATTTCCTAGATCTATATGCAAGTTTTTTTTACAGCAAAATCCTCTTTTTGGAGCCAGCCAACATCTGGGGTTGTACCACCCCATATACTAGATTCTCTTAATCCAGCCGATCTAGTTGAATCCATGAGCAGAGGATCCAGTGCTTGTCACTTCAAGTTAAGAAACTCCGGGGTAGTCGGTAATTTGATTTCTCACCAGAATGCTCCTTCTCCTATCTGGCCCAGGGGGTGAAGGTTTACTCACTTAATCTTTTTCCTGTGTTTCTGGTGGGTCAATGACTTCTACCAGGTCTACTTGCTGGGATGGTCCTTCCCTGCCACAAAAAAACAGTATGAGTGATTGGCACTAGTGGAGACACTAGTGGAGATCACTACAGTAGAAATACAAATAGGCTTAAAATAAAAGACATATGAACATATAAAACCAAGTCCATAAAGTCCATGGCTTAGGCACTAGTAGTGGTAGCTCCCCAAAGAATGAAGCAAACTCTGTAGAAAATATAAGAAAACACAAGGAGGCGCCAGCCTAACTGCAGTAAGTTTAAAATCTTTTTTTTTATATATAGCCAATAGCTACTCAAAAAAGTACAAATAAATAGGGCGTAGAAAAACTGTCCTCGAGTTGGCCAGTGGAGAGGCCGGTGGTGTCGGATGGAGCCCAGGTCTCGGGAATGGAAAGTGAGCTGTCAGCGAAGGACACCAGGAACTAGAGCCTTAACCAGCGTGGAACGCATGGAAATCTGGACCAAATAGGAGCCCAATAGGAGTGTGAGGACAGGTCAGGTGATGTGTCAGGTGAGTGATAGTCCAATCATCCAATCAGGTCTGAAGAAGAAGTGGAAGCTTTGAAACGCGTCACCTGACACATCACCTGACCTGTCCTCGCACTCCCATTGGTCACCCGCTCAATTTGGACGTCCGTACACTCCACGCTGGTTATGGTGTTAGTTCCTGGCATCCTCCGCTGACAGCTGACTTTCCATTCCCAGGACCTTGGCTCCATCTGACACCACCGGCCTCTCCACTGACTAACTCAAGGACAGTTTTTCTATTTCCTTGTACTTTTGTGAGTAGCTATTCGCTATATCTTTTAATAAATGCTTTTAAACTTACTGTGCTTAGGTTGGTGCCCCCTTGTGTTTTCTTATATCCTTCCTTGCCACACAGGTGGTCCTCTCTCAGGGGGCTGGTGAAGTCCTAAGCTTTCCTCATTCCAAGATTCCTGCCTGGAAGTAAGCCCCTCTCCCATCTGTGGCCCTCCCAGGTTCCTGCTATCCAGCCTCACTTCCTCATCTTCCACCCAAATTCTCCTCCAACCCTACTGCTGCTGGACATGCTGTTACTTTTAAAGGCTTTCCTGAACCTTTGCCAAGCCTCCTGTTGGGGATTGGACAGGATACTCTAAGAATACAGACCACCCACTCCTCACCTCCACCCACTGCTTTTAGATCTTTCTCCAAATCTCTAGAGCAGAGGGAAATCCCCGAGAGCTGGTCTGCAGAGCCTCTCAGCTCTGACCTAAATTTGACCCACCTGGCTATAACACCCAGGTTGCTACTCAGCCTCCTAACTAGCATTGAGAGCTCAAGCTCCCCCTAGCTACCTAGGAGGGTGCTACATGTATTAAAATTAAAGTTCGCAATTCACAAGTCTGGCAGGAAGGCACCCAACCAGGAACACTTACAGGATGTAACAGCGATGTGTAGCAGAGCAGGTCTCAAATGTGCTGACAGAGTCTGTTCTAAGGGTCGGAATGCAACCTGGTCAGTCCATACCCAACTGAGAAGAATGGTGTGTCCCTATCCTTTCCCTACTCATCTGGAACCTCTTCCTACTGCTATTCACTGTCCCTGACAGATGAGTGACCTGTCCTTACACTACTCACATGAAGAATGTATGCCAAGCCCAGGAGCCAGGGTTTTAAATAGACCCCAGTGACCCAGGAAACCACAGAGGAACCCATGCTCCTCTTAACTTCCCCTCCAATTGTAATGCCACTGTGGTCAAGTGCCACTTACAGTGGAGAAAGCAGACTGCACTTGGCTACAAGCTGAAATAAATAAGACTTAATCCTCCTCACTGAAAATAATGTCTACCGCTGCTGACTGCTAAACATGACAGCTTCCCCTCTGGATGGTTGCTAGGAAGCCAGTTGCTGCTGGCATCCTAACAACCATGACTCAACCTCTCCCGACCCATTTAGCTGTTATTCGAGGAAACCCATCTAACTGGAAGGCCCAACACAATGTCTGCATGAAAACAGATATATGCTCCACATGTGCTAAATGGGTTGCTGCTTTAAATAAACTTTAAATCGTTACATATTTATAATTATTTATTACAGGTACTTATAGCACTGTCAATTTACATATATATTATACGTCCACGTCAGTCCCTACCTTCAAGGAACTTACAATCTAGGGTCCTTAACTCACATTCATTCATACACATACTAGGGCCAATTTAACCAGGAGCCAATGAACCTACCAGCATGTCTTTGGATTGTGGAAGTCACTACAAATTTATGGAGTTATCTTCCTAATGATATATTTTTTAATTTTGTCCATGTCTTCATGTTACTCATTTGTTAGGTGTAAGAATAAAATGAAGGTTAAGGAAAATAAAAACAAAATTACAAGTTTAAGACACTTCTGGAATACATGCACATTTCTCCATGTTCTATCCCTTTGAACATACTGCAAGTACAGAAAATTAACTGTTGCAAAAATATAGTGTGCTCTTATCTCTCTCTTTTTCAACACAGCATATTTGTGGCTGTGAATTACAAATTACATGGTCTCAGCCCTGCCCTCTTTAATTTCTGATGCATTACAAAGAATACAGACCTCTTCTCATTTCTGTTCCCCATCTTTATGTTCATAACCCTTGTGCACAGGCACAGAGCACAGGAAGTTCATGTTTTTTAGCAAAATTAGCAGGTATTTTTATGTCTATTGAACAGATATAACAAAACACTTTCAATGGCAATTTGGCAGATTAAAATGGAGCAAATAAGAGATGTTAATTGTTAGGGTTTACATATTTTTTAATCCCTTCCCTCAAACAACAAATCACTTTTTTAAAATAAGGCAATGCAAACATAGCATATCGACTATAAAGAAGCTTAAATCAGCATTTGCACACATTGTCCATAACCAAGCAAGATCCTAAAATAAGCAGCACATTTTATTTAATAGGCACAACAAATTAGGAAAAAATGAGCTACAACAAAAACACATGGTGCCACTTCTCCATTTTAATAATCGCCTGTGGTTCCACGTCTTTCTATAAAAATCTCATAAATTACCAGATTGCGTCTGTGCCGTTCCATTTTAAATTAAAGACAAAGAAGTAGAATCTTTTCTATAAAGGTTAATTATTTTGAATTTGAAACACTGTTTCCTGTAACAAGACTCATAATATCAATAGTTCAAAGGGGGCACTCTTTTCTATGTCTTGGTAGGTTGTGTTGGAAATGCTTCATTATGTATGGTGGTGTTTGCTAGATGGATTGATGCTTTGGGTTAATAACAATGAAATATTTAGTTTTTTTAATCAGGTCTTTTTTGCTTGTTACCTTTCTGTTCTTAGCTGATGAAATGTGTTGAAAAAAGCTTGCATTTAACAAAGTGCAATAGCTTAAGCTCTGATTTACATACATAACTGAGTTAGAGGAGCGATTCCTCTCCCCTTCATCAGCCTTTATGCCTGCTCTGTTCAGGTAGGGTACTATGAAGTTATATAGAAAGAGAGCTTAAGAGGGAGGATTTGAAAAAAAAACTACTGCCATACTCTGTCTTTAGAACACAGATGCCATACCAATGTCACCAGTGTCAAGAATGCATCATGTAATGAAAAAAAAATATACTGTACTTTTTAAAAAAAAAAAGTTGCAAATTTTAATAAAAAGCATTTCAAAATAACAAATTATTAAAGCCATCATTTTACAGAGCTTTGAAGTCCATAATAATGTTATAAGAATGCAGCTGTGTATATTGCAATCCATTGTAACACCCTCTAGGTTAGCTGGATAAGATGTTTGTTTTTTGTTTTTTTTAGACAGAGGCTGAGTAGCAGCCTGGGGATGAGTCAGCCTGGGAGTGAGGTAGCGAGGTCACCTCAGAACAGGCTGGGAGGCTCTAATAGGTCAGTGCTTCTGGAACCTTCCCACCATTCCACAAACCAGAGAACTTTCTGTAACAGGGGAGGAGGCCCAGATCTATATGTTTGAGGGACCATGGCCAATCCACTAGCAGGAGGCTGGGCATGGTGACCAGAGCAACCCTCAAATATGACAGAGCCTGGGAAGAGAGGGCAGTGTCACGTGGAAGATGGGTTGAGGAAGGCTGGGGTGTGGAGCCAGGGAGGGGAGCCCAACTACAAGCAAGTCACTGGATCTCCACTGCCTCAACATCTCTGAGAGAGGACAGCCTGTGTAGCAGGGAAGGAGCTAGCCCAGCGGAAGGCCTGAAGGCAGCCACCAACCCGATAAGCTAACAGGAGAGGACAGTCTGCATACTCTTACAACCCCTGGGCCAGATAAGGGGAGAGGGCGGTCAGGAGTAACACTCAGCTAACTTCTCATCTGGGACTGTACAATTGGCAACCTTTGGGCCTCCTTGCTCAGGGATACCCTCAGGCAGCTGGGTGAAAAGAAGGAATCATCCAGGGTCTGAGGAGGTACACCTTAGAGCTTTTAGTTACATAGTTAGTTACATACATAGTCTGGCTGAAAAAAGACAAAAGTTCATCCAGTTCAACCATTAAAAAAAAAAGTTATAATCCTATACCCACAGTTGATCTAGAGGAAAGCAAAAAAAACAAGCAAAGCATGATCAAATTTGCTCCTGCAGGGAAAAAAATTCCTTCCTGATCCCCCGAGAGGCAATCGCATATTCCCTACATCAACTTTACCTATAAATGTTAGTATCCAGTTATATTCTGTGTATCTAAGAAAGAATCCAGGCCTTTTTTAAAACAATCCACTGAGCTGGCCAGAACCAACTCTTCAGGGTGTCTATTCCACTCTCTTACTCTTACTGTGAAGAAACCTTTCCATGTTTGGAGATTAAATTTCTTTTTCTCCAGACATAAAGAGTGTCCCCTTGTCCTCTGTGATGACCTCGGGGTGAATAGCTCTACACCGAGTTCACTATATGAACCACTGATGTATTTATACATGTTGATCATATCCCCCTTAATCTCCTCTTCTCAAGAGAGAATAAATTCAGTTCCTCTAATCTTTCCTCATAGCTGAGCTCCTCCGTGCCTCAGTTTAGTTGCCCTTCTCTGTACTTTCCCCAGTTCCCCAATGTTCTTTTTGTGAATTGGTGCCCAACACTGAACTGCATATTCCAGATGAGGTGTTATTAATGATTTGTACAGGGGTAATATGATATCTCTCTCTCTCTGGAGTCTATACCTCTTTTAATACAAGAGAGGATTTTGCTCTCTTTAGAAACTACAGCTTGGCATTGCATGCCACTATTAAGCTTGGGATCTACCAGAACTCCCAGATCCTTCTCCACCATTGATTCCCCCAGTTGTACCCCCCCAGTATGTATGATGCATGCATATTCGTAGCCTCCAAGTGCATAACCTTACATTTATCAACATTAAACCTCATTTGCCACATAGTTGCCCAAATAAACAGTGCATTGAGGTCAGCTTGTAAGTTGAAGACATCCTGTAAGGACGTTATTCCACTGCACAGCTTGGTGTCATCTGCAAAGACTGAAATGGTATTTTCAATCCCAGACCCTATATAGTTTATAAATATATTAAAAAGTAAGGGTCCCAACACTGAACCTCGGGGTACAACACTGACAACCCAAGACCATTCAGAGTATGAATCATTAACCAATACTCTCTGAATACGATCTTTTAGCCAGTTTTCTATATGTAAATATTTTTTCGCAGCAAGAACTCATCTATGTGGTCTTTTATTAAACTCTCCAGTATCTTCTCAACTATAGAAGTTAAACTAACAGGTCTATAATTACTTGGTAAAGATTTTGACACCTTTTTAAATATTGGCACCACAGTGGCCTTACCCCAATCAAGTGGTATTATGCCAGTCATTAAAGAGTCCCTGAAAATGAGAAACAATGGCTTTGAAATGACCGAGCTCAATTCTTTAACCACTTCCAGACCAGACACTTTTACCCCCTTCCTGACCAGGGCAATTTTCAGCTTTTAGCGCTATCACACTTTGAATGACAATTGCGCGGTCATGCAACACTGTACCCAAATGAATTTTTTACCATTTTTTTGAGATAGATAAAGCTTTATTTTGGTGGTATTTATTCACCACTGGGATTTGTATTTTTTTTGCTATGTAAATGAAATGTCCAAAAATTTTGAAAAAAAAGTGTTTTTTTTATAAAATTTTGCAAATAAATAATATTTCATCATAAATCTTAGCCAAAATGTATTCCGTTATCTTTTTATTTAAAAAAAAAATCCAAATTAGTTTATAAGCAAAAATTATAATTTTTAAACATTTTTTTTTACATTTTTATTTTATTTTTTTATATTATTATTTTTTATTTATTTTTTATTTTTTTAAATACTGTCACCCTAGCAGTACAGTGTCACCATGGTGACACTGTACTACTTGTGAGGGGTGATGAAGATTTTTTTTTTTTTTTTTACACTGATTGCTTTTACACCCATATAGGATGTAAAAGCAATCATTTCTCTTTCTCTCTGTGTGCATTCTTGCACTCATTGAGAAGTACTGTGTGAGCTGTGATTGGTCACAGCTTGTCACATGGTACAAGGCTTTTGTGAATAGCCTTGTACCATGTGACCTCTGTGATCATTCACAGATTTCACACATAGTAAGCAATGATGTCAGAAGTGACATCTTGCTTACTACTTTGCATGTGATCACTGATTGGCCAATCAGTGATCACATGATCGGGACCTCGTACAGAGGTCCCGTCCGACGATCGGTGTTTCACTGTGTCCGGAGGACACAGCGGGCACCGGATCGCGGTGCTGCACGCTCCCAGGGAGCGCGCACAAGCAGGGTGCGGGGAGGCCGTTTATAGACGGCCACCCGACCCTGCAGTGCCACCGTCCGGCCGTTTATATACAACGGCCGGTCGGGAAGTGGTTAAAGACCCGTGGGTGTATGCCATCCAGTCCAGGTGCATTATTCACCTTTATTCTGTCTAAATATTTTTGGATCATATCAATTGTGAGCCAATGTAGATCATCTGGAGCTGTGTAAATACCATGCCCATTATAGACAAGAGCTCCCCCATGCTCCTTTGTATACACTGAGCTGAAGAAGGTATTTAATAAAATAGCTACAGGGGTAAAATGATATATCTCTCTCTTCAAGAAAAGACTTTTGCTATCTGCATTTTTTACATAGTTGCTAAGAAGTTGTCCTCAAGTTTTACAGTTCCTTAGCCATCCCATATACCCCTAGACACCATCTAAGTTTAACCCCTTAATAAAAACCACAACCACCAAGCTCAATTACTGTTTACTGACTCCAGTGTGCAAAGTGTGGAAAATGTGTGTTGCCCGACTGTGCAGAACATAGAGGGACCCAAACCAAATCCATCGCCCCCTAAGGGGGTAGTGCTACATCATGTACAATTGAAAACGCAGCTAAAGCTATGACTAAAAAATAGAAAATGCAATTCACTGTGCAAAAAAAAAAAGTTGCCATATACTGTATATTCGGGTTACAATGGTTTGGAAGAAGGTAGGGGCCCAAGTACAACCTGTAGTTCTCCAGACCAGGCAGTTAGAACAGTGTTTAACCATTCTCCTCAAATTCTGGAGGTGCAACACCTTGAATCATATGTCAGTTTATAAAGTGGAAGATTCTGACAAATTAACTTCCTCTAGAGATGTCAAGAGAACCAGTGTGTATTTATTGAAGGGCCGTAGTTTTCTTGCGTAATACAGAAGTACTGTCATTTCAGGAATGTTTTTTATGGAGCCAAAAAAATCCATATCCTCAAATATACCTAGGGGACACCATTTCAGGCCGCATATTAATATATGAAAAGGAAATAAAAATAGAAATATTGAAAGGAGAGGAAATAAAAGCAATCATTTTTGACCAGAAGGGTCTGACCTAATCAAAGGCCCAAGTAATCAGCAAGAAAGGTCTGCATGCCACTATTTACTACACCATTCAGCAACCAGCAATAGATTATTTTTTAGGGTACTTAGACCTCTCCACAGTGTTACAATCTGTTAGTACAATCATTTTAAATACATAGAGTATGCACACCACAATAAATTTGTATTAGGCATATAGATACAATTATACAATAGGTACAAATATCCAAGTATGTCATATCACATCAAACAGAAGATGGCAACGATAGTCGCTCCATTGTTGAATCACTCCAACAAAAATACATGGATGCATATAAGAATAGTGAGCTACACTTAAACCATTTAAGAGCTGATGTTCAGAAATACAAACAGGTGTTCAGTACCCAAAATAGAGTGACGAAAAGGATAGCTGAGCCAGACCCTAGTGAAAAGAATGATGTAAACCACCCCTTTATCAAGAATCTTCTTATCACAGGCCCAAACCATCTCAAAGAAGTCACAGACATCGTTTAGACATTTATGGCAAAGAGGTTTGGCTTATGCAATAATAGTTTACTTGTGAAAAAAAGACTGTTTTTCAAAAGTAAAAAAAAAAAATAAAAAATAAAAATATATAAATGTAACAAAAGTTAAATAAAACTGGCTGATAAAACATAAACCATATCTAGTTTATAGCAGGGGCGGACTGACCATTTGGAAACTCGGGGTCAGTAGGGGGCCCCATAAGATGTTCCTGGTACCTTTTTCATAGTTTTTTTGAGTTTGGGCAAGGACACATGGGCCCCATGATCCCCTATTGCCCGGGGGCCCCATGAGTTGTCATCCGCCTCTGGTTTATAGTGTCCCCCTACACCTCTAATATATTAGCAAACACAGAGCTTAGCTGGTATAATATATCCGCTGGTCTTTCTTTCTTTTTGTGAAGGTTATTTTGAGTTGTATTTCTTCTCCCCCCATTTTTTCCCCTGCTTACTCTAGTCCTATGTACTCCTATACAGTCTGCCTTATACTATGTAATAGAGGATGTGTATAGGGTGCATCAATGGAGGAGGATGTGGACCGGGAGATGTCAGCCAAAGATGGAAGAGGAACTGGAACACAGGCACTGGGCAGCACTTCTGGGAGTTGAAGCAGACTCTGTATGTGGAAGAGGATGAAACAGGAAGGCACTTCTAAGTGCAGTATATCCAGATGAACATTAATGACAACAGTTAGAAACAAAAAGTGGCAGTTAAAACAGGCTCTGTATAATCCGTCAGGATGCAGGACTCTATCCATTGTGCGAGAACCCGCTGTGCCGAACCAGCAGCTGCAGGGGGAGCTGAAGATGGGATGTCCATGATGTCCACCGCAAGTTCCGGGGTAATTGGAATGCACGCTGGAGCACACACTGTCCAGGAGACCACAACCAGAAGTGACGTGGGCGTGGAACGGTGACGCATTTCGGAGCATGTGCAGAGCTCATTCTTCAAGATCTTGGAATCCCATCTTCAGCTCCCCCTGCAGCTGCTGTTTCGATGGTTGGCATGGTGGATAGAGCCCCCGCATCCTGACGGATTATACAGAGCCTGTTTTAACTGCTACTTTGTAAGTGTTTCTAACTATTGTCATTAAAGTTCATCTGGATATCCTGCACATAGAAGCGCCTTCCTGTTTCATCCTCTTCCTAATACTATATAATACTTTCAGATTAGCCCAGCAATGGGCAAACTACGGCCCGTGGGCCGTATACGGCTCGGCGGACCTTTTAATCCGGCCCGCGGAGCTATGAGGATCTGTCCCCCTCGACGTATCTGCGTATGTGCCGGAGATCGCCGATCGGCTGCTAATGCCTGAAACTGGCACATGCGCAGATACGTCGAGGGGGACAGATCCTCATAGGAGACAGATTTTCATGCTACACCGGAACGGCGCGGGAACACGGCGAGAGGAACGCGCAGAGCAAAGGTAAGTGAATTGACACAGGGGGGACTTAATATGGGGGATGAATTAATATGGGGAATGAATTACTATAGGGGGGATGAATTACTATAGGGGGGATGAATTACTATATGGGGGATGAATTACTATGGGGGATGAATTACTATATGGGGGATGAATTACTATGGGGGATGAATTACTATGGGGGATGAATTACTATATGGGGGATGAATTACTATATGGGGGATGAATTACTATGGGGGATGAATTACTATGGGGGATGAATTACTATATGGGGGATGAATTACTATGGGGGATGAATTACTATAGGGGGGATGAATTACTATGGGACATGAATTACTATATGGGGGATGAATTACTATATGGGGGATGAATATATGGGGGATGAATTACTATGGGGGATGAATTACTATGGGGGATGAATTGCTATATGGGGGATGAATTACTATGGGGGATGAATTACTATGGGGATGAATTACTATATGGGGGATGAATTACTATATGGGGGATGAATTACTATGGGGGATGAATTACTTTGGGGGGATGAATTACTATATGGGGGATGAATTACTATATGGGGGATTAATTACTATGCTTACTATGGGGGAATATTACTATACTTACTATGGATGACACATACACATCATTCATCTACTCTTGGTCCGGCCCCCGGGTCCAATATATGAACCCATTGCGGCCCTTAAGTCAAAAAGTTTGCCCACCCCTGGATTAGCCTATATTCTGATATATTTGAAAACACATTCAAAAGAAAAACTGTTCTACATCAGGTTTCTTCAGGGTTCATCTAACTGCAATTTATAATTTAAAGGTTGTTGTTCATTTTTACCTGTTTTTTTCTGCCTTCCCTTTCTTCCCCTGATTAATTTTTATTTAGACCACCCCCCCTCCCCTCCATCTACCACCCTTTTTCCCTTCTTCCCTTTGCTATTTATGACCAGGTGCCATTACTTCCAGAGTAAACCAGCAAACCTGACTTACAGCACCTAGAATGAAGACGCTGACTCAGGTGTACTCCTTATTATTGGTGTTTTATATATGTTTCTTCTCTGTACAATCTTCAGAGGTACATGATCCGAATCTGTGCCGCTTACCATTGTAATGTTAAACTTAAATATTATACAAAAAACAAACATAAGGTTATTTATTGTTTGCAGGGGAAGTTTATATTTACTTTCTGTCTTGGAGATGCAAAAACTGTGAGGAATTCTCATCTTAGACAGTTGTCACCAACCCCATTGGAAGCTTACTCCCCACACAAACTCTTGCTGTCATGACAACTTTTAAATTTAGGATTGCCTCTTACTTCTTCGGTTGATGATAATGGTAAGCAAGACAAACAGAGGGGTGAATTTCCCCAACAAGTACACAGACCACAAAACAGTCTGCGGGGGAAAGTCTATAATTGTGGGACTGTCCCAGAGGATCCAGAACACTTGGCAGCTATGCCAACATAGGCCAAGGCTCATGGTGGCAAGTTTGCCCATAGTCACCCACTCATTGTTTTGCTGATGGCCAGTTACACATTTATTTGTATAAGTTCCAAATTAAGATCCTGCTTGCCAGTGAGACTCGGCTGGATCTTCATTGCTGCTCTCAGTGTTTTGTACATTTTTGTTGGAGTGTTTTGCTTTGTCTTTTCTCTGCATCCACTCCCAGAAATATGCTGCAATATTGGCCAATGGTTTGTCTACTCTTCTAGCCACAGATCTGTTTTTGGCATAAAGCGGGCAAGCTGTCTCTTCAGCCTTTCTGCCTTGTAAGGTTATAATGTCCTATGGGACCATAAGTAGAAAAAGAGTCATCCAGATTTTGCAGATCTGCTACATTCTTCTAAATGTCCTGTTTAACACTGTTTTCCTGAAAACTGACAGAGCTCTTGGTTCAGAACATGACCTTGTGTTCCAACATGTATAATATTCTCCTCCTTGTATGCATTCCGTGAATCATTTCATGTCTTTCACATTTTCTCTCTCTTCCCCCCTCTTTGCTCCTCCAAAACATACATATTAAAATTATTAATGTAGCATATCTCAGACTGTAAAGAGATTTATTAAACTGGCTAGTCCACCATATAAGGTTTACCTTACATTGCCTTTCCCGGCAGTCCTTTATCTACAGTTTTGCAACTGGGGAGATCTATCAATTTTATCACACCACAAAAGCCATGGAAAGCAGTGTGATAGATTTACTAAAGGATCACAGCTTGGTTCCTCCCTCTGCTGTTCAAAAGTAGCACTGCTACAATATAAAACATGCCCCATACTACTATATAAAGCTTAAAAGAGAAGTACAGCCAAAGCTCGATTGGGTCTACTTCTCTGTGGATTTCAGGAGTGCAGTTCATTCTGCACTCCTGTGACTTGTTTTCAGCTGACAGCAGGCTAAAGTCCTCTGTCAGCTGACATCCAGGCTGGAGAAAGATCCCAACTTTAAAGTCAGGATTCACCCAGATGGTTGGCACCTGGCTCAGCCTCTTAACAAGCCACTGAGAGCCCGAGGCAGCCGCTCCTGCCCCCTTCACAGCGTACCTGTATACCTGTCAAATTGGGAACAGTTGACATGAATGCGACTGGCCTGCATGCAGACGCATGGAAAACCTGTGCATTCCATGCAGGTAAGAATGGCCCTTCGCACGGGTGTACACTTAAGTACACCTGTGTGAACAAGGCTTTAGTATGGAATGTGAAGGGTTAGAAATTCAGATACCAGAATTAGTCAATGAACGACTAATGCTGTGTTCACACTTGAGTGATTTGTAGCTTGTAGCTCAAAGCTTGAAGCTCCAAAAATGCTCAAACTTAAAAAATCATTTGTTCTCTATGGTGCCTGTTCACACCTGATCGCGCAAACAGGCACCATAAAGAACGATTGATATTTTAAGTTTGAGCATTTTTGGAGCTTTGAACTATGAGCTTCAAGCTTCAAATTCAGCCTTAGAAGAGATACACACTCCTCCTCAGTGGGTCTTGTTCTGGTTATTGGTCTGCAAGAGCAGTCAAGATGGCTACTGCTGTGCTCTATTTATATAAATCCCTGCAAGCTCTGCAAATAGTAAAGCAAGGAAGCACCTTGTATTGTTTGTTTTGTTTTAAAATAAAGATTACATACTATTAATAAAAAAAGTTAAAGTTTGGGTTTATACACATTTAGATGTTAAAGTGGTACTATAAAGCATATGAGCACTATAAACCAAAAACATATTTAATTAATTGTAAATATTTAAAGCAAACTCAAACTCACCCATCCATCCATGTCTGTATGCTTTGTTTGTACACATGCAAAGTCCTGCTTACCCATCCTGGCCTTTTATGAGCAAGAAAAGGTCCTTTAAATTGTATTGTAATTAACCATTTCCTGCCCAGGCTCCTGCTTGCTTTAGCAACCATGCTGCAGGTCAATCTGTTACCTGCTGTGTCCTCCAGACACAATAGATGGCAGATCATTGTACTGGGCCTGCCAATCACAGGCAGTTGTACATAAAGAATGGCTTTCATTCATAGCCATTTATTATGTACTGTTTTGATTATCTCTGTGATTGGTCACAGTGATCATATGGTACAGACAGGGCTAGTCACAGCACATCTGTACTATGTGATAGCTGTGAATAATCACAGCTATCACAATATACACTAACAATGAATGGATGCCAATCATAAAAGTGACTGCAGTGATCAACAATAAGAAATCAAAGTGTAAAAAACAAAATCCTGATCACCTTCCCAGAGTAGTACAGTATCTTTATGGTAACAATGCACTTGTCTGGTCACAGTATGTAAAAATAATTGTGAAAGAAAAATTGTAAGAAATGTTGTAAAAATGTATTTATTTTTTAATACGATTTCAAAAGTCAATATCCCTGATCACCACCACACCAGCCATATAATAACTCTGTACTGTTTTGATGACACTATGTATTTAAAAAATAAAACACAGGAGAAAAAAAAACACATTTTATTTAATTTCTTAATTTTCCCCAAAAACTACAATTTTGAAAAACTCACCATGCTTAATACCTTGGACTGTGTACTTTCTAAAAATGGTTAATTTGGGGCTCAAGAAATTAAGCAGTCAGTACATTAGGATCAGTCCAGTTTTAAATATGTTTAGCATAGTTTGTAGATTCTATAATTTTCACACAGACTAAATAATATACACTGATTTGGTTTATTGTTACCATGTAATATAGCAAAATGTTGGTCTAAATTTATGAAGAATGATTATTTATTTGCAAAATTTTCTAAAAGAAAAAAAAAACAATGTGTTTTTTTTCTTTCAGAATTTATGGTATTTTTTTTTTGCTTATATAGCAAAAAATAAAAATCCAATTTTGATTAAAAACCACCAAAAAAACTCTATTTGTGTGGGAAAATGAAAAAAAATAATTCATTTGGGTACAGTGTTGCATGAGTAATTGTCATTCAAAATGTGACAGTGCTAAAATCAGAAAATTTGCCTGGGCAGGATGGATTCCACTGAAAAATAAATGTGCATAGATGGGGTGCCTCCACTCTACCTTACATACAAATTATTTAACAGTTTAGCTTTTCCATTTTGATTACTTGCAGTATAAATAAACCCAAGAACAAAAGAAAAAAATGTAATATATTGCAGATAAAAAATCTATCACAACCCCCTGATGAAGCCACGTGACCAGTGGCGTAACGCGTAGGGGTGGGGCTGCGGTGTCACTCGGAGAGAGCTGGAGTATCTGACAGACGCAGGTGCATGGCCGGACGGCTGGCGGATCATTAGAGCTGAGCAATTTCATCCTATACCGCATATCATATATGTGAGTGTACCTGTTGGAAAGCAATAAAGGAGAAACCTTTTTTATAAGGATAAAACACTATGTCTGGCAATTTGTCCCCACATATGGAAAAACGCACATGGGCTAATTGAGGATAACGCATATCCACGTTCTTACCATCCATAAGGGAGGAATTCCATCTAAGCAGGTTCCATAGGAGGTGAACCACAAGTGTGTATAGCCTAATTGCAGGCTAACAAGGAGGTGAGCATACATCTTTACCAATTGAGGATTCAAAGAAAGTCACAGATTCACAAAAAAGTCACCAAATCAAGATTTATTCAAGCACAAAGTCACTGAATTTAAAGGACATTTATATCACAATTATTTGGCAGTATATATATAATTTTTGAGTATTCATTATTTATGATGTTTATTCCTTTCATTTATATATTTTAGTATACTATGCACTATCTATTGGTTTTGCGGTTATTATCATCAAACTTATATACATTATAGTGGTTAATATTTTTTAAATCACTTTCATATTTTGATTTTGTATATTTTTATTCATCACCTAGAATTATTTGTATACTAAGGGTAATTAGATACATATATTAAAGATATTGTCACTGGGAGCGCAACACATTATATATTTATGACTTTTTGGACACCTAGGTAGTGTTGTGTTGAGTGTTTGCGATCCTATATATATTTTGGACAGTGAGTGTCCATTCTCTTGATATTGAGAGGTTAATATTGGGTGGATACAGATTGGCTCGCAAGTCACACAGATATTTGATAATTAATATATTGCAGATAACCATTCCTTAGCTGTGGAGGCTCCAATACTTTGACTTTTTATGATAGGAACAGTATCAGCAAATAACTTCTGGTCTTGTCAGACTTGCATTGTCCTTGTCATTTCCTGTGCACTGAACTGAAAACACAAACAATGTTGTCTTCCTTCCGTTAACTATGATTCCTCCACCAGCCATGTAATGGAGATGAAAAGAGGTAGACATGTTTGATGTCCAGCCTGAGTGACAACCATTGCTCCCTCTATAGTGAAGAAGTGAACGCGGTCACACTAAGATGAGACATGTGTTATTTGGTTATTTGCAAAATTATGAAATGAAAATAAAAGTGAAAACTAATGCAGCTACCAAATCAAAGGACTGGTTAGCTGCAATGTATTAAATTTTGTTTGGAGTTTTAAATATGCTTATTTTCACCACTTTGGAATGCCAGCATTGTTTATATTCACATATGCTATCGATATTGCCTTATTTATTAAGGGGTGAATTTACACTTTCGCTAATACATTGCTGAGTATTTGTAATAAAGACTTTTTTTTTCTTACACCTTTCAGCTTGCTATATCTTTTCAAGTTGTTCTGGATTTCTTTTCAGCTAATGCTTTTTTCATCAAATACCCTGATTCTTTTAAGGTTAAAAAATGTCCAACTTTAGCTTATTGCTCTGTCATTTCTGGCTTTATAATTAACTATGAAAACAGGCAGCAAACTGGATAATTAGAAGTCTAAAAATGAATTTGCAAACAACAATCACTTCTTTACAAAGGCCCCATTCACACATGATGATTATCTCCATGCAGAGCTTTCTTTCCTGGCATTGGGATGCTCACATACTACATGCATCCCCTTGCCGTCTATCCTATTGTTTTCTATTGGGAAACGTGGCTGTAACTCAATATGACATGCGGTTGTGTGCGGGTCCCCAGAAGCACTCAGTGTGCATTCAGGGATCCGTACCCGCATGTCATATTGGAACTCAGCAGGTATGTCGCGTGTCCCAAAAGAAAAAAAGAGCTAATCTTTCCATGTGAAAAGGGTCTTAGGTTTTTTTTTTTAGAATAGTTCATTTAAAGGGGATGTCAGCTATTTATTTTATTTATTTCAGGTACTTATATAGCTCTGTCAATTTACGCAGCGCTTTACATATATATTGTATATTCACATCAGTCCCTAACCCTCAAAGGGTGTACAATCTAAGGTCCCTAACTCACATTCATACATACACATACTAGGGCCAATTTTTAGACAGGAACCAATTAACCTAGCAGCATGTCTTTGGAGTGTTGGAGGAAACCCACGCAGGCACAGGGAGAACATGCAAACTCAATGCCGTGGTTGGGATTCAAACCAACGATCTTAGTACTGCCAGGTGGAAGTGCTAACCATTTAGCCACTGTGCTGCCCATTTACTGACTTTACATCCTTACATCAATTATTATTTTTAATGGAGAAGGTGGTGAAGTGTCATAATGTTTCTTAATGCTACCTTTTTGCTATAGTGTACCCTACCACTGAAAATAGACATTAGGTGTACAAGCATAATCCAATCATCGCACAATGGCTTTCACTCTTGGGTATAAACCAATAGCCTATGAAGACATAACTGGTGAAAAACATTGACAGCAACTAGGCAAGGTCTCCAAACCAATCTAATCTCTCTGTTGGTCAGAAGTGCTTGAGGCTTGAAGTCAAGGACTTAAAATCATTGTCTGGTCCCCAAGAAAACAGCTGGATTGAAAGCTGCAACCTAAGGTCTCTGGGTACCTCTTTGTATAGCCATACACAAAGTACTGCTGGCTGATTTGTTATTCAAGACACATGTTCCTGAACTGGAATATTTATTTTCCCCTTCCTAACTAAACAAATAAGCATGCTTAAATCAAGAGTTACAATATATGATGTTCATATTAAGGAAAAAAGATACTGCTTCAAGCCTTTGTCAGCTACTGGCACCAACATGATTGATTCCGATGGCCAAGGCATAACACTGGAGTAAGAGGACCTATACTGGATTATGCCCTAACCATCTGGACCAATTACGATGTTATAGAACGCTGGACATTGGTGTGCAGTAGTGCCCTTTTATACAATCTCGTATATTTTTAAGCTTGTTCCAGAATAATGAATTGATGAATAAAGAATAAGGATGATAGCTCAGGATCTTGCACTAAGTCGGCAATGGTAACTCACATTGGAAGGATGTATTTTCCAAGGAGGTGGCATGTCTGTGCTGAAATCTTCCAGCAACAAAAATAGGTGTTTTTTTGAAGTTTACAAAATTATGTGTTTACCTCTAATGGAGTTGACCAGAGTGTCAAGCTTTTTGTAACAACAATCTAGAATCCTTTCAATATTTCTGTTTTTCAAAAATAATTTTCATCTACAGTATTGTAACTTGATTGTACCTGTCGTATGCATATGATTTTGCCAGAATACCGCTGTGGATCATGTGACCATGGTTAGCAGCAATATTTATTGTCTGTGATATGTGATGAGCAGTGCTGTGAATCTGATGCTGGGTTCAGAGAAAATATAGTATTAGTATCAGTCATAGGCTCTGATTCCTTGTTTGCTATTAATAAAGAATCAGGGGCCAACAGTACTGTCAGCAGTTTCAGAATCATCTGTGAGAGATGCACGGCTCTTAAAATTCTCAGTCTCAGAGGAACAGATGTGAATGACCGGAATAGACAAAGTTAGGTGCCAAACGCTTTTCAAACATATGGTGATGCCAATTTCAGATGTATAGTAATGTCAATTTGGCAAGTTCAGCAAAGCTTAAAACATTTTGTAATGTAAATGTGCCATGAGACTAAATTATGTCTGACACAAAAAAGTTTCAAGAGCTTTGTAAAATCAGCCAGGAAACACAATAGGCAACACTGTATCATATAATTTGTAACCAAGTGATACAGTTTCTGGCTACAAAGAGATTAGGAGGTGTTGAGTGTTAGGATAACAGGAGAGTTGGATATTGTTATTCTGGGTCCTGCTTTATGTTGGAAATTACTCAAATGACATAGACAACTCCCTGTTAGAAAAATAAAACCTAAAGTGCGTAAAAAAAACCTTCAAACATTTGTTCTACATCAATCCACTATGCTTTCCAATCCAGTTATAAAAATATTTAAATTAAACATTGCCTTTAAATAGCTTTCACAATTTTAGCCAATCCCTTGCCTTCTGCAGCAAGGATCAAAATATTATCACATAAGTTTCCTTTGGGTACTGTGGTTTCCTCCCAGACTCCAAAGACATGCTGGTACATTGAATGGGAGATAGGGACCTCAGATTGTAAGCTCCTTGATTGCAGGCACTGATATGAATGTACAATATATACAGTACGTGTAAAGCGCTGCATAAATTGACAGCGCTATATAAGTACCAATAATAAAATAAATAAATAAACATACAGTTCATTTATGGAATTGTTAGTTTTACACTGCATGGCCTGTCCAAGGATGGAACCATCATCCTTTTACCTGGAACCTAGGCCCAAGCTGAATAGAGGTCTTATACTAATTTCCAAATTGGCCTCAAGCCCTACCCTCTGTCATTAAAATGTCAAATGCTGGACCCTCTTCTGGCTATAAAAATTCTGTGATTTTACAGAAGAATCACAGGATAGGCCTTTTCACCAAGAGGCTTTCTTAATCTTGACTTAGAGAAAAGTTCATACCCTCTATACAAGCTTGGCCTATGGACCAAGGTCCTCTCCAAGCACAATGGAATTGATTTGGAAGCAAGCACAAGAATTTGGCACCTGCACTTTAGCTGTTACTTTATACACTTAGGCCCCTTTCACAGGGGAGATCTGATCAGGTCCACTTGTCATTTTTTCAGGCGGACCTGATTGGATGGTCCATGTATCCCTATGGACAGGTGGGTTTAAACAGACTTGTGTCTCTTTACCTTGGGGGGTCTCTCCCTTAATCCTGGTCCTCCAATATCTCACCCCCACACTAGGAACGCTCCTTCATCCAGCAATAGCTGAAATCCACTCAGTTTAATCTCAATCCCCCTGCTCCCAAAAACAACCCCCCTTCACATGTTCCCTCTTGCATGCCCGCTCTGTAACAAACTCGGCTCTGTCCGTTACCTTTTTTGTCTCTCACTTCCTTAACCTACTTGCAATTACAGAAACCTGGCTTCAAGTGTCAGACTGCCTCTCTCACGGCCCTCTCCCATGGAGTCCTCCACTGGAAGTGGAGTTGGTTTACTTTTATCCCCACTGAGCACCTTTCAAGTCCTTCCCACCCCTCTCTCTGTCCTTCTTTTCTTTTGAGACTCACTGTATGTTTCTGTTTTCTCCCATTTTTCTATGGATTGCAGTGAACTAACTGCCTCCTGGCCTGGTGTCATGCTTTCTTGATTACTTCTCTGCCTAGCTACTCTACCTTCTTTCCTCTGAAATACCCACTATCATTACTGGTTATTTTAACATACCCATTAATGTTAATAGCCCAGCTACATCCCAACTTTTCAAATTAACTGCCATCTTAAAATACAATTCCTGCCTCCATGCTGCCAAACAAGCCTACTTTATCACTCTCATTAATACTCTGTTATCCAGTCTTTAATGTCTCTTTTCTACTTTTAATTCTCTACATTCTCCACCACCAGCTCCACTCACCAACTCACTCACTGCCCCCAATATTGCAAAAACAAGATTGATGCTTCTCTACTACACAGATAGCTATCCCACTTAACATATCCTTTACAAAACCATCCTCAACACTTTCCTCTTTTGACCTTGCTACTACCAAAGAAAAGTTTTCTCAGAAGCCTGCCTTACCCCCTGTCCGCTGGACCCTGTTCCCTCACAACTACTATAGTCACCCTCCTCTTCTATCCTATGCGCCTTTACTCACATCTTCAATCTCTCCCTCTCTACTGACACCTTCCCCTCACCTCTAAAACATGCGCTTTTCAACCCATACTTAAAAAGGTCTCACTGGACCCCAAAACAACCCATCTCCCTGCTCCCGTTTACCTCTAAAATTTTAGAACGCTTAGTCTACAACCATCTAAGCTCCTACCTCACTGACAACAACCTTCTTGACCCCTTACAGTCTGGATTTCACTTACTACACTCCACTGAAACTGCCCTACTAAAACTTACTTATGATTTACTAACTGCTGAAACTAATGGCCACTACTCTATACTCATACTATTAGACCTCTCTTCAGCGTTTGATACTGTTGACCATCTCCCCCTCAAAAAACTCCAATCTCTAGGCCTCCAAGCATCTGCTCTCTCCTGGTTCTATCTATCACAGCGCTCCATCAGTGTTACCTATAACTCTGTCTTCTCCTCTCCATTTCCTCTTTCTGTAGGGGTCCCCCAAGGTTCTGTCTTCGGACCCCTCCTCTTCTCCATCTACACCTTGGTCACTTCATAAACTCCCATGGCTTCCAGTACCATCTCTATGCTGATTGACACACAAATCTATCTCTCTACTCCTCACCTCACTCCTTTGGTGTCCTCTCGCATTACTGGTTTACTAACTGACATAGCATGGACGTCACACCACTTCCTCAAACTCACTTTATAAAACTGAGCTCATAATATTCCCTCCAGCCCGTGCCTCCTCCCCTGACTTCTCCATCAAGATCAATAGTACAACCATCAGTCCCTCCCCTCATGCCAGGGTACTAAGTGTAATCCATGCAAACCACTAAGCAATTTATTCACTCACTTGTTATCTCTCGCCTTAACTATTGTAACACCCTCCTCACTGGCATACCTTTTTGTAGGCTATAACCTCTTCAATCTATCATGAATGCTGCTGCCAGACTCATCCACCTTACCAACCATTCAATGTCCACCACCCCTCTTTGTCAATCCCTCCACTGCTTCCCATTGCCCAAAAATAAAATTCAAAACATTAACAATAACATACAAAACCATTTACAATGCTGCCCTGTGCTACATCACCAATTCTCTCCAAATATCACCCAAACTGTCCTCTCCCTTCCTCCCAAGACCTCCTGCTCTCTAGCTCACTTGTCTCCTCCTCCTACACTCACCTCCAGAGCTTCACCCATCCTCTGGAACTCCCTACCCCAATCTGCCCGTCTATCTCCTACTATGTCCACTTTTAGGTGATCCTTAAAAACTCATCTATTCGGGGAAGCCTATTCTACATTCAACTAATAACCAAATCTTCTATCTACCCCATCAGTTCATCCCTCACAGTTATTATCTTTTGTTCCACCAGCCCCTCCCTATAAGATTGTAAGCTACCAGGAGCAGGACCCTCCTAACCCTTTATATTGTAAACTGCTGAGCAAACTGTTGGCGCTAAATGAATCTTGTATAATAATAATAATATTAATTTACACCCGCCTACCTCCAATGCTGATCTGGTCTGCTTACAAAAAAATAAAAGATGGAACAGGGATCCATCCTCTTCTGTTTAGGTGGATCAGAGGGTAGTTGGGTGTAAACTGGCAGGTGGTTGTACTTCAAAAAGACAGATGGAAACCACTGAAGTCATAAACGTGCAGCTGAGCGCACAGAAAGTTATCAGCTCAGAAGATTTCTGGAATTAAAAGGTAGTTTTTGCCCTTAGTGAATAGATTTAACAAAACATTTTTCAATGGTATAGTAAACAGACCAAAAGGGAGTAAATACTTATATGGCTATTTATGTAAGTAAATTCCAATGCTTTTCCTGACAAGCAAAAGGATAAAAAAGGGGACACTTTAACATTTTAACTCTGGTGGAAGTGTGTTTTTTTTTGCAATTAAAAGCAAATTGAGCAAAATAAATAAATGTATTTATTTTTACATCCAGCATATGTCTAATGTTTAGCTAGTAAAATCTAGCAATGCTGACAACAGTAATATTGCTACGAGGGTCTATGATAGGGAAGGGGCCTTGCACTTAAGGTAGACTGTTTCAAGGTTCAGGCCACCCAAAGGTGGAATAGGAGTTAACAGCTAGCTTCTGATATGTCTTTACAAAGTGGAAAGTTCCCAACATAGCTCATACCCACTAGGGTACAACATGAATATTCCATTCTTCCTGGTGAATTCTTTATAATATAAAATAAATTAAAATTCCACAAGCAGGACTGGATTCCCTTTGTAATGGCCACAACAGGAGGGCAAACCTGCAATTTCAAGTACAGATATGTCAACACTAGAATTCCCAAGCGACCTAAGGAATTTTTCAGTAGTATAACCCTCAACCCTCAACCATCAACCAAAAAGTGTTCTACTTTTTGCAGACTGACCTTTAATCCTTGTCCAGTGAAATACATCAAATGATAAAAGGAAGAGATTGAAAGTGAAATATGACAGCGTCAACACTTTAATAAGTAGGGAAAGTGCAGGAAAATCAGATTTTTGGAGGAGTTTAGATGAAATTACAACATTTCCGTTTGATAAATAGACCCCAATGTGTACTAAATCAGAGGAAAATGTCCAAGAAAAAATGATATGCTTCATTTCACAATTTATTGCCCATCAGATCTAGCTGTAAAAGTTTAAGTAGGATTTTATATGAACAGGTGCCAACTTGTAGACCCTGGGTGACCCTGCTAAATACCATACCTCCATTCTGTATTATCTCACTGCAGAGCTTGTTGCACAACATTTAGCAAGCTGCACTTTGAGCACATACAGATGGAGCAGGTATTATTCCAAGGAAGAGCTTGCTATGTCTCAGGATTTCAAGAAAAGTCTATAAGGGATCATACACAAAAGCTTTGAAACATCTGTATTGGAACAATAAGACCCTCAACAGATTGCATGATCAGTAAGATGCCATATGACAGAACATGTGGGAACCCACCCCCCCACCCCCCCGAAAATATAAAAACAATATTTTCACTTAAATACACTAAACTCAATATTAGTGGACACAAACATAATTGTCAAAATTCCTGCTAAATGTGTAAGATAAAACTGTATTGAGTTAATAAATCAAGTTCTGTGTGTAACTTAGGTCTTGGGGCTCATTCACATAGGTGCCGCAGCCTGCACAGTATGAATCAGTGTGCTTTTTTAAATGTGGCTGTGCGTAGGCAGCCTATGTTACGCTATGGGGATGTAGCACCTGTATGAACACAGCCACAGGTCCTAATTTTACAGGCCTGTGTATACAGGTGTATGGTCTCCAAACACTTACAGTTTGGATTTGGGGCCAATCACACACACCTGCACAAATTAGGACATGCGGCTTTTTTTATACAGCTGCTCCATCCTTATAAAATAACAGACAGCTCTAGCCTCACAAACAAACCACTCATTTCCTCTGTATGGGCCAGAGAACCAGTGTGAATGAAAAACTCTTCATTTTTTTTTATTATTTTTTACAATTTAAAAAAAATGTTTACAATTTTTAAAAATGATTTTTTTTACAAATATTTAAAATATTCTTTTACAATTTGTTATTGTTTTTTTTTTACAATGTATTTATTTATTTTTTATAATGCTGTTGGGGGTGCTTGGGTTAAATATCAGGGGTCTATCAGGGGTCTAGAAAGAGAAAGGAATTGAGAAATACTAAAATAAAAACAAAGATGTAACTTGCGAGCCACTCACTGCTATTACAGGATCGCAAACATACAACACATCCTCTTTAAATGTGCAAATAATTCAAAAACATAAAAACAATATGTTGCGCTCCTTCTTTGAATATTAAATCAATACATATTTCCAATAAATATATCAAAAAATCAATATTAATAAACTTGTGAAAAACAGAAAATCATATGAAATCAAAATGTTATCCCGTGCTCATCATACAAAAAAATATATAATATAAAAAATATATAACAATTAATCAGTCTTCAATGAAAAAATAAATATATGTGACTTTCCCCAGTGATTCAAATCAAATCAATAATTCCAGGTGACTTCTTTAGTGAGTATAAGATGTGTGCTCACATCCAGATTAGCCTGTAACAGGCTAATAACGCTTTTTGTCCACTCAATGGGACTGATGTTTGTTGCACCATATGAAGAGTGGTGGGTCCCTCTCAGGCTGCTTCCCGTCTCCTACTCCTGCTGGGATCTTACTCCTATACTGCTTATCTTCTGCTTTCCTTTCCTTGGTGGGTGCCCTCAGTGGAAAGAAAATTACCAAAAATAGTGCTTTATCTTATTTAACCTCCTTAGCGGTTTTCCCGAGTGTAGCTCGGGGTAAAATTTGAGTACCAAAAGCGGTAACCCCGAGCTACACTCGGGCTTACCATGCGGCGTTGCTCAGGGGGTCCCTGCAGCACTTACCTTGTCCTTCGCTCCTGCGATGTGTCCCCTGCAGCGTCCCCGGCCATCTCCTCTGGCCGATGCCGGCATCCGGCTTCCGTGTTTCGGTCCCTGTGACGTCGGGACGGCGGGAAATTTGAAATTTTTTAAAAATGTCATTTTTGCTGTCATTGCTGTTTCAATGCATTTCATATATATTTTCTCCCTACTGCTTTGTCCTGTGCCCTGCCTGCATTTTGACTGTTCTTTCTGCCTGGAAACTTAGAAAAGTCCATGGCGTCCATAAAGCATCCCTTTACGTCAAAAGCGGTTTTAGAACAGCGATAGTAAATCAGAACCACTTGCAGAATTGAGTGATAATGATTTGTGGGGAAATTCGTCATCAGACACTGAAAACGATTTTGCAACTTTGCTCAGCGAATTTGCGAATTTGCCCCTGTATTTCAAATTTCAGTGTTTTTGGTTTAATTATATTATTGAATTAAATTTATTATTATTATATTATTATTTTTTATGATTGTTTATTAAATTATAATTTATGATTTTGTGTTTCAAGTTTTATCATATCCGGAATGTTTACTAGACTCTTGTTCGGACAGATTTCAGTGAGTTATTCCTAAAAATTACAGGCCTACAATAAAAAAACTACATATTTCCATGCAAAAAAATGGTACCGCTTTCAGCACAAAAAATCGGAAAGAATCATACCGTCGAGGAGGTTAAAAAACAGTGCTTTATTTAATTACCAGTTGCACTCACATTTAAATAGTGTAAAAACCACTTTTATATCACCAACCGTTGTTGGTGATATAATTTATTAATATAGATTCTTTTATATATTTATTGGAAATATGTATTGATTTAATATTCAAAGAAGGAGCGCAACATATTGTTTTTATGTAATTGAGAAATACTATTCAATGGCTTTCTCTGCAGCCTCTGATATATTGAGGATATGGTAGTTAAAAGGCAGAGCCACATTCAGATAGGACAAGAAAGACTTTAGTTTTTCTGAAAATGCTTTTTTGGAGAGATGGAAGGTGTAGATATATTAGGTCAAACACTCATTAGAAACTGTACAAGAAATACAAAAATGCACTGCACATTTTTATATTACTGGTCAAATAAACCAACTTTTTTCCCCTTCGAATTTAATCATTCCTATGAAAAGCAGAGATTCTTCCATCCAAAGGCTTGTAATATTATACATTTACTGGTATATTTCCATTACAATAGGTAACAATCCTATTTAATATATTCTGCTTTATCAGTCTTCTGAATAACTGGTGCAATTATTAGTATTAGTTTTCTTTATAGAAAGTCTTTTGGAAAGTAATTTCATTTTAACAGTGTCTTTATTAAACTTTGAAACATACCAGATGGCAGAGTGAATTAAGATTCTCAACATCAATTTGAAAAGCAAGTGAATTATTCCTGTTTTGGCATTAAGCTGTGTGCAAATATTGACCTCGTCATCAGTTGGGATCAGAACGTAACTCACCGTGATAATGTGCAATTTGATTGGCCACAGTGAAATAATCCTGAAACATCACTTGTAATTATGCCTTTACTATGTGATAACTGGTCCCCGGGGAGCTGGATGGGGCACACCAACCCTTGTTATATAGAAAACGAGCATCCGTCAAACTGTAATGGGTTTTGGCCAATGGTGATTGAAGTTAAATGTCTACTACAAAAGCTCTGGTAATCTGAGGTTCGGAAGACAGAATAGAGCGTGATTTACAGATTTACAGCAAATCTTTGTTCATGGAAATATCACTATATGTATATATATATATATATACAATGGGGAACAGTTACTAAAACTTTATCCCTCAGAATCTGGTGCAGCTGTGCATGGTAGTCAATCAACTATCTTCTGCTTGTTTATTAAAGGGCTCATGTACACTGCAGCTGATAAACTCACGTTTAGGAGCTGTTCAGCATTTTTTTTTCAGCAGCCCCTGAAATCACCCTAATGTTTTCCTATGTGTCCATGTACACATCTTCGTTTAATCATTTACAGGCATTTTAGTTTACAGTCATTTTTTTTAACTCAGAAAACTTGCGTTCATCAGTCGATTTTATCAGTGTTTCAAATGCAGAACGCTTGTAAACGCGGCAAATCACGTTTATAAGCGTTTGAATTTTTTTCTAACTCTTTCAGTTCCTGATGTTGTCCAGAGCCTTTTTTTCATCATGGAAAATGCATGCAAAGCATTTTCAGGGTACTCAGATGGACAAAACACTGAACACAGGATGTTCCTACCAAGCTTGTCACCCATTGTAATGACCAATTCAGACCTCTCCCACCCTTGGAAACAAAAGATATGTTAATGACCATTCACACCTCAAATTCCTCATGAAGACCCCCTGCCAGGTGACCTTATTGACTCACTCCACCAGACACCTTTCCCACCCTTGGAAACAAAAGAAATGTTAATGGACAACTCACACCTAAGCTAATCTCAACACATACTGCTCTCTCTTCTTCTACTCTCTGTATTTCTCTGAAACAATCTGAAATAGTTAATAATTTTCCACTTTTCAGTGCATTCTGGGCATTTGGGAGATTCTCCTGTGCTTATCTTTAAAAAACGCTTCAAAGCACAAACGCACATAAATGCGCATAAACGTGCATAAACACGTTATGCAAATGCAGCTAAACAGCTGTTTTTTAACCTACGCTTTCCAGCAGTCAGTTTCCATCGTTCAGAAGTGTCCCATGTTGATGGAGCCTAAGCTTTGACAATAAAACCTGGAAGCTGATTGGTTTCTGTGCAGAGCTGCACCAGATTTTGCACCATGCAGTTTTAGTAAATCTCCCCCAGTATATCACTATATAAGCTCACCAAACCTTAACCCCCTTGACTTCTTTTTTGGGGGGAATGCTAAAGGAGAAGGTGTATTCGCAGATATGAATCACCCAAAGGAACGCATCGTGAATGAATGTGCTCAAATTGACAGAAATGTGAAGTTTCCACATTGGGTTTATGTGAACCTTACAAGGCACATGGAACTTTGCATCACAAATGGTGGACATCACATTGAAGATGACATTGATTAACATTCCAATGAAATAAAATGTTGAAAAATGTATTGAAGTTTATATGCATTTTGCCTATGTATCCAGACTTTAGGGACACCTTGTATAGTCAATTTATCATTGGTAACAGATGCTTTAAAGAGCAACTTCAAGAAAATAGTAAAATCAATCAGGTAAAACTAAATCCAGGCTAACAACTACAGTATGTGCAAACATGAAATACATACAGTATATTATAGCTGTATTCAGTGGTGTATTTAGGTTTAGTGCTGCCCTAGGCAACACAAAAATTGGTGGCCACTCCCCTCCCCATGGAGAGAGTTTGACACAAACCAACACCACCCCCCTCACCCGTGGAGAGAGACTGACATTGACCAACAACACTCATGTCCCGCCACCCAAAAAAACCTTTCACTACCATCGCCCCCCATACACCAGACGCCCAACCCCCTGGAAAGAGAGAGAAGACACTCACTTTCACAGCTCTGGACATTCCCGGGAATGGGAGTCGGGCTCTACATACACCGTCAAGCAGTCAGCAGTCTCTCTTGATTCCCACCTGGTCCCCATGCCACGTGTGTCCCTTCTTCTGTCTCTTATTCCAGGGTTCTTCTCTGTTGCCCCCCCTGAAAAATGCCACCCTAGGCAAATGTCTTGTTTGCCTTGTGTTAAATACGGCCCTGGCTGTATTGCCTGTCAAAGGATTTGGTTCTCTGTTCATCCAGCCCTGTAATGTGCATAGTTCTGTTATACAGTGCAGCCCCGTGTAGCACTCCTACCCTGTGACTAAACAGTAAACAAAGAGGCAGTGGACTTGTTGGAATACAGTTTTCATGTATTTTGTGAGACAACTACATCAGTATTCAGTAGAGATATATTTTCAACCATTTCAACCATCTGGCATTTTATGCTGGCTGATCACTAAAAAGAGTGGGAAATTTGAAAATGTTTTACTTTTGACTGCTGGTGATTGCTGGTGCTTGTAATTGTTTTATTTTTTTCTTTGAGTCTTGCTAAAAGCTTTTACTTTTTTAAATCCCTTTTTCTGTCACTTTTTAAATAGCATTTTTTTTTCTTCCTTTCCTTGTCTTCCTTCACTCTGCTAATTAAGGGGAGGGGTTAATTGGTCACAGGTGATACAGTATAACTTGCTGTAGAGCTCACTCTGAGCTTGCCTGTATTTTGTTTGCCAGACCTTTGACCAAGTGGGCATTCGATAAGTGGAGTTAAAAATCCGGAGTTGAAAACAGGAGATTATAACAGGAGTCTACTAACCTGTAAGTGACAACTGATCAGGGGCAGACTGACAACTCATGGGGCCCCTGGGCAATAGGGGATCATGGGGCCCCTATGTTCTTGTCCACACTCAAAAAAAGCCTATAAAAGGTACCATGGGCATTTCATGGGGCCCCCTACTGACCCCGGGCCCTCGGGCAGTGCCCGAGTGTTCAAATGGTCAGTCCGCCCTTGCAACTGATCTTTCCTGTGATATTGTAACTGGGATATGAGTGCTAGTAGGGTTGAGGGTTTTGTGCAGTGCACAGTGTGCCGCATGTATGCAGCAATGGAGCAACAGCTCCAGGATGGATAGCGCTGCGACAGATGTGAGCGGCTTGCCCTTCTGGAATCTCACGTTAGAGGTCTGGAGGAGAAAGTTGCAACACTGGATAGTGCTATCAACCTTGAAAGGGGTCTTCTGCTCTCTGAGATGGTAGCTAATGGGATTGATGTGGAGGGCAGACGGGCTAATCAGGATTATCAGGTAGGAAGATGGGTTACTGTAACGAGAGGGAGTGGTAGAGCTCACAGAAAAGGAAGGCTGGCCCTGGGTTTGAGCACCCAAACAGATTTGCCAAGTTGGGTGAAGATGTGGGGGTGGCAAGCTCAGGGGTGGCAGCCCTGGATGTCACTGCTATCCCTAAAAGCCGGGAAGGCAGACCATCTGGGAGGGGTGGTGAGGGTAGTGCAGGAAGGCCTAGACAGCTGGTGCTAGTAGGGGATTCTATGATCAGAAGGACTGATAGAATAATTTGTCGCCAGGATCGCCTCAACCGAATGGTTTGCTGTCTCCTTGGTGCTAGGGTTCGGCATGTGTAGGACCGAGTTGATAAATTACTGGGAGGAGCTGGGAATGACCCAGCTGTCTTGGTTCATGTTGGAACCAATGACAGAATACATGGAAGGTGGAGGCTCCTTAAGAATCAATTTAAAGAACTAGGCTGCAAGTTGAAGGAAAGGACCTCCAAGGTGATATTCTCTGAAATAGTATGTGTGCCATGCGCAACTCAGGAAAGACAGGGGGAGATTAGAGAACTCAATGCATGGCTGAAGATCTGGTGTAAGAGGGAAAGATTTGAGTTTCTAGAGCACTGGGCTGACTTTCATTTGGGTGCAACCTATATGCTAGAGATGGTCAGCACCTAAAAGGAAGGGGGTCTGCTGTGCTGGGGGAGAGGTTTATGGGATGGCTGGAGGAGTATTTAAACTAGGATCAAGGGGGAGGGAGAATTAGATTATAATGGGGTAGACAGATCAGACAGGGGTCAGTACTTATTGGTGGGTGGAATGGGGAAAGATGGGAGGAAGGCTATGGCAGATGATAAGAAGGTTCCCATGTTATAAACAACCAGTGGAATTGGTACCATTTGTATGAAAATAAAAAATATGCAAAATACATGTGAATAATGTGTCAATCAATTAAAATGTTTGTTCACCAATGCCAGAAGTCTGCCAAGCAAAATAGGTGAGTTGGAAGCTTTGTTGCATGAAGAGATCTATGATTTAATTGGTATTGCTGAATCTTGGCTTCATTCTTCATATGACTAGGCCATTAATCTTCCTGGCTATGTTCTCTTTCGGAGAGACAGATTAAATAGGAAAGGTGGTGGTGTATGTCTCTATGTGAGAAGTGATCTCAGAGCGAGTGTGAAAGAGGACCTAGTTAATGGAGAGTGTGATGAGGCTGAAGTATTATGGGTGGAACTGCACATGGGGGTGCGTAGTAATCATTGGAGTTTGTTATAAGCCTCCCAGTGTTAATGAGGGGGTGGAAACTCAGCTCCTTGCACAGATCGAAAGGGCGGCAAGGGCTGGGACAGTGATAATAATGGGGGATTTTAACTACCCACTAGTCCACAGGGTTCAATATTGAGTTGGTCCACAGCTTCAACTCTTTTGAGAAGGCTGTCCCCAAGGTTTAGGAGTGTGTCTATGGGAATGTTTGACCATTTTTCCAGAAGTGCATTTTTGTGGTCAGGCACTGATGTCGGACGAGAAGGCTTGGCTCGCAGTCTCCTCTGTAATTCATCCCAAAGGTGTTTTATCTGGTTGAGGTCAGGACTCTGTGAAGGCATTTCAAGGTACTCCACCCCAAACTTGCTCATTCATGTCTTTATGGACCTTGCTTTGTGCACTGGTGCACTGGTGCGCAGTCATGTTGGAACAGGAAAGGGCCATTCCCAAACTGTTCCCACAAAGTTGGGAGCATGAAATTGTCCAAAATGTATGTTGACACCTTAAGAGTTCCCTTCACTGGGACTAAGGGGCCAAGCCCAACCCCTGAAAAACAACTCCATACCATAATCCCCCCTCCACCAAACTTTACACTTTGCACAGAGCATTCAGGTAAGTACCGTTCTCCTGGCAACTGCCAAACCCAGACACGTCCATCGGATTGCCAGACAGAGAAGCGTGATTCATTACTACAGAGACATGTCTCCACTGCTCTAGAGTCCAGTGGCGGTGTGCTTTACACCACTGCATCTAACGCTTTGCATTGCATTTGGTGATGTAAGGCTTAGATGAAGCTACTCGGCCATGGACACCCATTCCATGAAGCATTCAGGTGTTCCAGTTCTCTACGCATTGTTGTTGTGCTAATCTGAAGGCCACACAAAATTTGGAGGTCTTTAGCTATTGACTCTGCAGACAGCTGGTGACTTCTGCGCACTGTGCGCTGACCCCGCTATGTCATTTTACGTGGCCTACCACTTCATAGCTGAGTTGCTGTTGTTCCCAGTTGCTTCCACTTTGTTATAATACCACTAACAGATGACTGTGGAATATTTGGCAGCAAGGAAATTTCATTGATAGACGTATTGCACAGGTGGCAAACTATCGTGGTGCCACTTGAATTCACTGAGCTCCTGAGAGTGACCTTTTCTTTCACAAATGTTTGTAGATGCAGTCTTCATGCCTAGGTGCTTGATTTTATACACCTGTGGCCATGGAGGTGATTGGAACACCTGAATCCAATGATTTGGAGGAGTGTCCCAATACTTTTGACAAGATAGTGTATATAAGGCTAGGTTCACACTACTGCAATATGATTATGATCCTAGTTTCAGTGTGATTATGTAGTGCTACTTGGATGTAGCTTGGCTGCAATTTTGATAAGGCTTGTATAGTCTATGGGGCCAAAATTACACTGGAATTGCACCAAATTACAGGAACCTTTTGTAAAATCACTCAGTGCAGAGTCTCATTGATGTGAACAAACAACATTAAAAACTTTGTGATTGCAATTCTGAGCAACTCAAGTTACATCTGAAGTCACTAGTGCGAACTAGGCCTAAAACTGTATAAAAAATTTATATTTGAAATATCAATATTGTTTTACTACACTAAAATTTTCATCCAGTTTTTAAATTATAGCATCTGTTATTTTGAGAAGCCAATGTAAAGGAAAAATAGTATTAGATGTGATGGTTACATTAGATACTAGTTGGTGTATCCAATAATTCTGCTAAATAATTCTTTATGGTTTGTGTAATGGGGAGGGGGGTATGAAAATGGTATGTCCTTTATATACATGATTTGTGCTATAATGTGTGCAGTCAAACCAGTTGCTGATAAGACTTGTGCTTGTAATTATACTGGAAGAAATACCATTAAAGGTCCAGTTTACTTCTATTCCATTCACATTGTTTTCAATCTCAAGCCCTGACGAAGGAGGTATTTTTGAACCCCTAAAACATATTGGGTACTCCTTTAAAGTGGTTGTTATGTCTTACATATACCCAGTGAAGTGACTGGCCTCAGATGATGCACAGAGATGAAACAAATCCTTCTACATAAGTTTTACCTGTTTATCTACAGCTGTCATTCCCCACATTCAAAGTGCAGAATGTACACAGGATCTCTCAGCTCTGAAAAGCGGGAGGCAGAGAGCTGAAGTTATCATCATCAGTGAGGAAAGCTCTGAGAGCAGATTGGAGGGAAGGGGCTCACCCTCCTTCACACAGCACACAGGAACAGAGCTTAGGCTGTCAATCACAGATTGTGCACTCCCCTGTCACCATTTTTCTCTTGGTGTCAGCAAAGGGCACAGATTGTGCCCTCCCCTGTCATCATTTTTCTCTTGGTCTCAGGAAAACTTGTCAGAAGTGACTCATACTTATAGCAGAGGAAGGAGGCAGCATACAGAAATGACAATTAGTATTCTGAATTGAGACAAGTACAAACTATAGAGGGATATGAACAAAAACAATTAACGTTGTCGTCGATGAATGACGAAAACGCGTCGGGTGGAGCTTCGGCACGTGACGTCATCAAATGTTTTGGAGGGACGACGGCCATTTTCCTGGTTGAAAACTTGATTCAAATGCTGGTAACCATCCAAAACAATATCCGAGTAACTTGTAATAAACAGGGTGACTTTATTATTTAATTACTACACTATGAGTGTCCTTTTTCTTTTATTCCCTATCTAAACATTGGATGGGAGTCTTCTTTTTGGACCATTTTTAGATCTTTGAGAGGAGGATTGATATCTATCTGGATGAAGGATTGCTGGTTCCATGATCTGCACATATCCATCTGCCATTTGAGTTGCCTATATTGACCGGTGAGTTGTGGTCAGAATTTCTGGTAAGAGGCTGAACCATTCACATGTCCTGGTGATGGTGGATCGTGGGAACTGCATTTGGGACATTTTAAACTGGAACTTTTTTTTTTTATTTATTGGACTTTCCAAAAATAGTTTTAGTGAAAGATTTAAGGCAGATCAATATGTGTACAGATACAGGTCATAGTCTGAACATAGACACATTATGAAACATCCCGTTTTGCAGAGGGGCTATGGGTTTGAGTTGTCTTACAGACCATAGTGAGATATAAATTTGTAGCCAAAGATGTAAATTAAACCAACAGACACATAAATTGCTATGGACAAGTTGTTATGGTTGCATTAATGGCCGATCTTCTTGTAAGCCCTTATGTTTGAGAAAAGTGAAGTGATGGGATAAAGTAGCACATGATGGTACGTGCATTATAAAAGTGTGTGCCCACTTCGGGAGAGTGGGATCTACGTAAGTCTAGTCAAACCTGTATGATAGATTACATGCTAGAATTTATTGAAGACATGTAGTTGATGACATAGCGCCAACGGTGTGAGGTAGAGAGAAATCAAAGAGATGAAAAGATAGAAAAAGAGATGCCAGGTGAGGTAGAAAGGGGGAATGTAAGATGAGAAAAAAAAGGAGGGGGAGGGGAAATGGGTATGGAGGGAGGGGGATATTGGAAGGGGTATCTGCAACTAAATTGAGTTGCGTCATTTTGTACGAGTCAGAAAGGTAGCTATATAGCTTATGTGTTAATATATGTGAGATCATTTAGTAGGCTAATATGTGGGTCGATAACCTGGAAAGATAGGTCATTATGTTAAGTCTCAGTCCGTCTAAATATGCATCATATTCACCAAAGAAGGAGAGGGTTACTTATGACATAACGTTGTGTTCAGCTATTTATTTGGGGGGTGTAGGATAGTCATGTAGTAGTAGGTGGTAAGTGGTGGTGGTTTTGAAGTGACTCCAACAAGCCCATGTCTTCCTGAATCTCTCGGGATGGTCTTTTGCTACAGAGATGAGTTCCTCCATTTCCTTAATTTTGTTGATCCTGGCAAACCATTCTTGAATTGTGGGAACATGTGTTGAACGCCAGTGAACTGGAATACATTGTTTTGCCGAATTTACCATGTGTATGGCAAGTGATTTACAGTATGTCCTAAATGGGAGTGTGGAATGGTGGAGTAAGAATTGTGCAGTGGAGAGGTCTAGGGAGTACGTAGTTACTTGCGTGATTATGGACTGTATTTTCCCCCAGAAGGTTTGCAACAGTGGGCAGTCCCACCAGACATGTAGCAGTGTACCCGTTGCTTTATGGCATCTCCAGCACGAGTCTGAGATGTTAGGGTCGAATTTGTGGAGTAGGGATGGAACTCTGTACCATCTAGAGTACAGTTTAAAATTGTTTTCTTGTGTTGAGACACATATGGAACATTTGTGTATATGGTCGTAGATATGATCCAAGTGCTCTGGTGTTAGTTGGAGTTGTAAGTCTGAGCTCCAAGCCATGCAAGCTTTCCTTGATGTAATATCAATAGTGTTTTCGAGGCAAGCATATAGTTTGGATACGTCCTGTCTCTGGGGTGAGGCGGTTGAGCAGAGCTTTTCAAATGGGGTTAGTTGTTTAGTGTAATCTTTTAGGTGTGATGAGCTGTGTATAAAGTGATGGAGTTGTCTATACATCCACGGCGTCAGGATTAGAGATGGCCATTTGTTCAGGAGGCAGTCTCTGAGTAAGAAGGCACCGTCTTTGAAAAGATGATGCAGTCTCAAATTGTCTGGGGGGCTAGACCCGGTGAGGAAGGCATGAGACATACCAGGGGGGAAGTCAGGGTTCATTCTGATAGGTGTGAGTGGACGAGGGGTTAAAGAAAAACCTGTTTTCTGACTTATCAGATAACACGAAAGAGTTGGGCCTATTAGAAGATGTTCCCTGAACTCAGGCAGGATGTGGGATCTTTTCAGCCAAGGGAAGGTGGCGAGCGGGGTCCCTGAAAATGCAGCTTCCAAGTTTACCCAAGCCTTACGGTTGTGGTTTGTAGACCAATCTACTATTCTTGCCATGTGACAGGCTCTGTAATAGCGTGTAATTTCAGGCAGTCCAATACCTCCTTCCGTCTTAGGCACGGTAAGTTGCTCAAAACCGATTCTGGGGCGTTTATTACACCATAAAAAAGAAGTACATAGTATTTTATATGGCTTAAAGAAAGAGTTGGGTAGCCTGATTGGTATAGTTTGCATCACGTATAGCAGGTATAGTAGTCTGGGAAGCACGTTCGTCTTAAGAATCGCTGCTCTTCCAAACCACGAGAAAATTGGTTTGACCCATATCTATAGGTCCTTGGTGCTACGTAGAATGGATAAGAAGTTTTTTGCGTAAAGGTCTGTAAGGTGAGCTGGTAGTTAGATTCCTAAGTACGTGATGGCCTCAGATTGCCAAGCAAAAGGGAAGTTCACCCTCGCTTGCCTGACCGTATCTTGGGTTAGGGAAACACTGAGGGCCTGGGATATATTGAAGTTAATTTTAAAGTTGGCCAAATACTGAAACATTTTGAAATCATGTAGTATGTTAGGGAGCGTAACATGTGTGTCTGTCAGGAAAAGTAAGATGTCGTCGGCGAAGGCTGCTATTTTGTGTGTTTTGGCGTTGATTAAAATTCCTTTGATATTGTCATTCCGTTTAATGCGGTTCAAGAATGGTTCCAAAGTAAGTATGAATAGGAGGGGGGATAGCAGACATCCCTGTCTGGTCCCATTGCTAATAGAGAAGGCATCTGACAGGAGGTCATTGACTTTAACTTTAGCCGTTGGTGTAGTATATAATGAAATGATGAAATTCATGAGACGTGGAGGGAGACCGAGGCCAATCAGGATGGCCTCCATGTAGTCCCAGGCCAACCTGTCGAAAGCCTTCTCAGTGTCTAGAGAGAGGAAGAAGCCCGATTGTTTCTTCTGTGTCAACCAATGATGTACATTTATTGCTCTGATCATGTTGTCTCTCGCCTCTCTACTGGGTACAAACCAAACCTGGTCAGTGGATATAATGGGGTCGATGATGTGTAGTAGATGGTTAGCTAGTATTTTGGTGAAATCTTTAGAGGGAATTCAGGAGGGAAATTGGACGATAATTAGCTGGTGAAGTCTGATCCTTGTTTTCTTTCGGTATAAGTGTGATGTGAGCTTCTGGAAGATTGTAGAGGGTTGTATAGTATTTTTCAACTTCTGCTGCAATATCCGTAGACGTTTTGAGTAAGTGGCCTTGTTGGGAGTTGAGTTGATGAATAGTGCGAGGCGCTTTTTTGGATTGCAGGGCCCTGGCTAGAAATTTGCCGCTGTTATTCCCATGCTCGTAAAAGAGTTTCTGAGATAATGTAAAATTGCTCTTGGTTTTCTTTTCCACTATATCTCAATGTTGTTTGTGTGCCTGGTCAAGTTCGGCAGCAGAGTCCAAAGCCTTTGAGCGTTTATGTGAGCATTCAAGCTTGCGTACTCTATGAAGTAGAGAGGTGAAAGATGCCTGAGCTATGGGCTTTCGAGAAGCAGCTATTGAAAGAAGGAGCCCGCGTATCACACATTTGTGTGCTTCCCACTGCATGCGAGGTGTCGTTTCTGGGGATGTATTTTCTTTGAAGTAATTAGTCAGAGATTCACAAATTTGAAGGGTAATGGATGAATCTGTAAGGAGAAAGGGGTCTAGTCTCCATGTTTTGGAGGTGGGTGGGGCATCAGGAAGGTGTAAGGTCATCAGGATCGGGTGATGGTCGGAAAGGATCATTGGTTCAATAGAGGCTGACTTTAAAGTGTGTAGGTCTTTTTATGAAAGAAAGAGATAGTCGATTCTGGAATAATAATTGTGAGGCGCGGAAAAAAATGTGTAGTCTTTATCAGAAGGGTGTAGGGTATACCATGTATCATGGAGTAGGAGGTCGCACAGTCCAAGTTTGATCTGTTTAAGAGCTCGGAAGGGACGTGAGGGAGGAGGAGCCTAACTATGGCGGCAGGTGAGAGCGCGATGTGAACGCTCTCCACAGGATAGCCACTCTCCCTCCCCAAATGTTCCCCGAGTAAAGCTGCGAAGGTGCCCGGGCAAAAACTCACGGGCGAGAGGGGCCCCCCGAAGAGAACTTCGAGGACAGAGCTGCAGGAGTCCACGACTGAGGGACGGACGATACCTCCCGCCCGAGACTGCTGGGAGTCCAGGTGACGCGGGACAGTCACGTGATCTCCCGAAAGGGAGCTCTGGGAGACAGAGAGGCCGGCCGGTTCTCCGACACAGGGGGAGAAGCCGGCTTCCTCACTGACAGGACACGTGGTACCGGCTCAGCGTCCCGGTGAAAGGAGAAGAGGAGAGATTTGGCTGCTCTCCAGTGGAGTCAGAGAGACATCAGCGTGGGAGAAAGGAGACCCTGTCTTCCGGATACCTGTGAGAGAGGTAGAAGGAGGAAAAAGGAGACCCGGAGAGACCCCCCCCCCCCTCCTTCAATCGAGGGGAAGAGGAGTAGAGCCAGAGCAGAGGACAGAGAACCTAAAGGACAACTTCCCTGGAAAGGCAGCTGGAATGTGGGTGAGTGAGAGTGGATGGACTGTATATTAAATCCGTGTTATGGACAGTTTATTAAAGCAGCAGAAGTAATTATAGACTGGGGGAAAAAAGAAAAAAAGAGAGGGGGAAATATCAAGGAAATCGAAGAAATTAGAACCTCTCTAAAAAGACCCATTATAGCATATACCCTAAAGCCTTAAAGAAAAGGGTTTGGACATATATAGAAAAGATGAAGAGTAAAAATAGCAAAGGGAGTGGTTCCAAACACTCCCAATCTGGAACAATCAGAAAATTTACGTCTCAAGGTAATGTGACCCCAGAAAGAACTCAGGAGATAGCAGAAAAAAGTATAATGGAAAACAGTATGGATAAGAGTACCAGATCGCCTGGGGAAATGGATAATAATAGCCAACAAATAATAGAAGGAATAGAGCTAAGAGTAAAGGAAGGAGAACTACAAATCCCAAATAAAAAGGAGATGGCAGAAATGTTTGGAAATTTGGAAAAATCAATTAAACAAGAGATGGGAATAATTCGGAAAGACTTGGGACATCTTTTGTCCAGAGTAGAAGAAACAGAAGAAAAAATTAAAAAACACGCTCAAGCTATTCCTGAACTGAGAAATCAAATAATGGAGATTAGGCAAGAACAGAAAAAGTTGGGATATAAGTTGGAGATACAAGGTAACATGTACAGGAAAAATAACCTCAGGATAAAGGGAATCCCGGAGCTTACACAAGAAGAAGATCTAAGAGAGACAATACAAAAAATTTTTAAATCCATCATGGGTAGACCTAGAACTGAGACATTTGTATTGGACAATATATACAGGTTAGGAAGGTTCCAACGAGATCGGATGGAAGAGAGACCGAGAGATGTAGTGGTACAATTTAATAAAAATGGAGAGAGAGAAGAAGTATGGAAGAAGATAAAAGGAAGAGCTAGTATTGAATATGAAGGAAAAAACTTGCAAATTTTTGCAGACTTGACACCTGAGACATTATTGAGAAAAAGATCATTGAGACCACTAATAGAACAGATGAAAAAACCAAATATACAATATAGATGGAATAGCTCGATGTGTCTAATCGGATGGAAGAATGGAGTTACTGCATATCTGAGATTTCCAGAGGAATTAAGAGACTTTTTTGATAAACTTAATATTCAAAGAATAGAGATTCCAGGTTGGGAGGAAGAAGAAGAGGGAGAGAAATATGCTGAGGGAAAAGAGGAATGGCAGCAAGTTAGAAGAAGAAATAGAGAATAAATAGATAGGGGAACATCGGGGGAAATGGGGAGTAGGTGAACCGTACAAGGTTAGAGTTCCACCTCAGGGTCAGGATCCAAATGTGGCATTTGGCTCACAAAAGGATTAGATGGAATAAAAATAGGCCCAACGGGGGTGGGGGGAGACGGAGGGGGAGTAGATGTGGGAGGGGGGGGGGAATGGGGGTGGGAGGATGGTATAGGGGGAAGGTTTTAAAAATACTTTGCATAGGGATGAGATGTATTCAAGAATCATGGAAGATATAAAATTTATAACATATAATGTAAAAGGGTTGAATAGTCCTGGGAAGAGATTTAAGCTATTTAAGGAATTACAACATAGAGAAGCCTCAGTAGTTTTTTTACAGGAGACGCATCTTGAGATTAAGTCAAACATCAAATTAAATACTAGAAATTATCCAACATGGTTCTATGCAGACTCCCCAATTAAGAGAGCCAAAGGGGTGGCAATTGGGTTCGCTAAAAATGTAAGGTGGGAGGTGGAGGAAAGAGAGACAGACCCTGAGGGGAGATTCTTATTTTTGAAAGGTAGATTACAGGAAATGGAGTGTACAATAGCAAATATTTATTGCCCAAATAAGAGACCAGAGGTATACCTGAAAGGGATATTAAGAAAACTGAGGGACTTTAAAAAAGGAAGGCTGATAGTGGCGGGAGACTTGAATTTATGTCTAGATCCACAGATGGATACAACATCTCGTGTGCAACGGGAGGGAGGTAGGTCTATGAGGATCTTGAAGAAGGAGATATATGAGGGTCAACTAGTGGATATATGGAGGATAATGCATGGAAAGGAAAAAGACTATACTTTCTTCTCTAATGCACACGAGATTTATTCAAGACTGGACTATATAATGGTAGAACATCAACTTATTGAAAGGGTGGTTAAAGTAGAAATAGAAACAATGACCCTCTCAGACCATGCCCCAGTTATAATGAAGTTGAGATGGGGGAAACAACTGACAAGGGGGGTGGGATGGAGATTAAACGAGGCCCTTCTATTAGATCAAGAGACTGACCAGCAGATCAGACGGGAAATGGAAAGATATTTTCAAGAGAACGAAACAGGAGACGTGTCAATGGCCACTGTCTGGGAGTCCCATAAGGTATATATTAGAGGTATATTGATTGCGTTAGGGGCAAAAAAAAAAAGGGAAAGGAGTAAGAAAATGACAGAGCTCTTAAAAGATATAACTGACCTAGAACAAATCCATAAAAATACAATAACATGTGAGATAGGACAAAAGATAATAGGAAAGAAGAAAGAACTGGAGATATTAATGGAAGAAGAGAGGAGGAGAGTACTCAATAAAGTTCTAGTGGAGAGGTATAGATGGGGAGATCGTCCAGGAAAATATTTAATGAAGGCCCTGAGAAAAAAGAAAAATAGAAATTACATAGAAAAAATAAGAAACCCCAAGGGAGAAATGGCTCACTCTACTAAAGAAATTGGGAAGATATTCAAGGAGTATTACAACAAGCTGTATAATATTAAGTCTCAAAACTTAGTAAATAATAGGGAAAATGAGAACAGAGAAAAAAGAAAGGCATATTTAAAAAATGCAGGACTACCAAAAATAGATGAAGACCTATTGAAATCCCTGGAATTAGAAATCACACAGGAGGAAATAAAAATAGCACTAAAAGACACTAAAGTGGGGAAAAGTCCTGGCCCAGACGGATACACCGTGAGGTATTATAAAAAATATAGTGAAGTATTAATACCAAAGTTGAAGGAATATATGAATGCCTTGGGGGGAGAAATGGAGATTAGACAGGAATCCCTACAAGCCCATATAACACTCATACACAAGGAAGGGAAGGATCCTACTCAATGTTCAAGTTATAGACCAATTGCACTCCTAAATGTAGATACAAAATTATATGCGAAGGTTTTAGCAAATAGGATCAAAGACTTAATGCCAGAATGGATCCAGGGAGATCAGGTTGGCTTTGTATCAGGGAGGGAAGGTAGAGATAATGGAATTAGAACTCTGTTATTGATCCAGAAAGCTAAGAAAGGGAAAACCCCGGCAGTGATTCTCTCGATCGATGCTGAAAAAGCTTTTGATAGAGTAAACTGGAGCTTTATGATGGACACCCTAGAAACCATGGGAGTAGGTAGTAGAATGAGGGAATGGATAGGAAAATTGTATAAAACGCCATCCGCGGTTATTTTGGTTAATGGTGAAAAATCTACACCTATAAGGATGTCAAATGGGACTAGACAGGGATGCCCACTGTCCCCTTTATTGTATGTGTTAACATTGGAACCCCTACTAGAAACAATTAGGAAGAACGTAGATATAAAGGGAATACAAATAGGGGAAACGGAACATAAGGTGGCAGCCTTTGCGGACGATCTGTTGTTTTATGTGGGTAATCCTAGGATAACACTCCCGAACTTAATAAAAAGCTTAAAAGAATATGGAGAAATATCAAATCTAAAAATCAACCCGACAAAAACCGAGATCTTGAATATAAATCTACCGAATAGTGAGAAAGAAAAGATAAAAAAAGAATTCCCTTTTACATGGAGAGATAGAGAGATAAAATATTTAGGAGTTAATCTTACTGCTTCATATTCAAAATTGTATAAATTAAATTATATTTCCCTTTTAAACGAGATTAAGGAGGAATTGAAGAAATTGGGAGGAGGAATCCCTTCCTGGTTAGGACGAATAAATCTGATAAAAATGATAATTGTACCCAAAGTTTTGTATAAATATCAAATGATCCCAATAAAACTCCCAGAAGCATTTTTTAAAGAAATTAAAAAGATGATAACAAAATTTATATGGAAAAATAAAAAATCTAGATTATCGTATGACTTGATAAGTAGACGAAAAGAGAGAGGGGGACTGGGAGTGCCGGACTTTAAGAGATACTATAATGCTGTAATTTTAACAAGAATTTATGATTGGACACACAATAAAAGGGGGAAAAGATGGGTGAAGATAGAGAATGATCTGAGCGGAGTTGACCTGAGTAGAAACATATGGGCACCAGCACAATATAGAGGTTTAGAGAAAACCACGAGTGTGTTCACATTGAATGTTTTGAAGGCTTGGGATAATTTACACAAGTATATGCACTGGGATTTTAATTCACAATTAATGCCACTAAGGAATATGGAGTATTTTCCACCAGGTATTGAGGGGAGTATGGGAAAATGGATCAAAAAGGAAGACATTCAACTAAGGGATATTATGGACGGAAAGAAGTTGAAAACATTGAAAGATTTAAAAAAAGGTGGAAGGGAACTTTTTACTAAGATTGATGAGTGGAAATATCACCAATTAAATCACTTTGTTGAGGGTCTTCCGAAACCCATAAGAGGGAGAGGGGAGTGGAACTTGTTTGAGAGGTTGTTGGAATCACGAGGAGATGGAAAACGGGGCACGGCAAAAATTTATAAAATTCTCACCGAATTAGCCACGGAATTTAAACCAAGTTATATAGTAAAATGGGAAAGAGATTTGGAAGTGGAGATAGATGAAGATAAACAGAGGAAGATATATAGACTCACACACGAGAATATTAGCATGAGAGAGGTGGAGGTAAATTATAAGAGTTTAGTAAGATGGCACATCACACCAATTATGGAGTACAAAATGGGTATAGAGAGAACACAAGAGTGTTGGCGTGGTTGTGGAGAGATGGGTACATGGTTTCACATTTGGTGGGAGTGCCCAAAGATACAAAATTTTTGGAAGACAACAGTAAACTTAATTGAGAAAATCTCAGGAATAAAGATTGGATTAGACCCACAAGTGTGTCTATTACATAAAACAGACTTACCAGTGAATAAATATAAAAATTCGGGTATATGGTACTTTGTAAATGCAGCGAAGGAATTGATACCTAAGTTCTGGCATAGCTTGGAGGTTCCGAAAGAGAAGGATTGGGTAGAGAGAGTAAATCAGATTAGTAGGATAGAGAAACTATACTATATCCAGGAAGATAAGATAGAGATATATAATAGGAGGTGGGAGAAATGGGAAGATTTTGTACACCAAAGGAATATATATGAAGTAATGTTAGGAGAAGATTCTTAATTTCATATAGAAGGAAGTAAGAGAAAAATGCAAAGTGGGAGGGGGGTGGGATGTGGTAGGGTATAAAGGTAGAGGGAAGGGAAAAGAAGAAAAAGGAGGTAATAGAAAGAGAATAAGAGTAAGAATATTATATGAGATTGTGGATGTAATGTAGTGTGTTCTTCTTGCATGTGCCTCTTTTTTCTTTTTATGTTTAATTATAAATATAAAAATTTAATAAATATTTGAATTAAAAAAAAAAAAAAAAGAGCTCGGAAGGGTTTGGATGAAGAGCCTGTCGAAGTGTCTTCCAGCGGGTTCAACGCTATGTTAAAATCGCCCCCAAGAATCAGGATACCCGATTGAAACGTTGCAAGCGTTTTCAAAATTGTACGGAAAAAGCTAATTTGTGCCGTGTTGGGGCTGTAAATGTTGGGATTCAGTAATCGTGAGTGGGAGTTTTTTGAAAAGCACAATGGATACAACTTTTGCTTTCACCTCTGTGTTCACTGCATAGTAGACTGTTGGGTAATTAGCATTGGAGAGCTTAGGGATATGGTCAGCACAAAAGTGAGTTTCTTGGATGAAAAGCACATCTGCTCGCAGGCTTTTCATGTAAGTAAGGAGTTGTGAGCATTTCTCAGGTATATTTAGACCTCTTGCATTAAGAGATGCCACACAAAGTGTATGCTGGGCTCGCACAGATGGGGGTTTGGTAGATATTGTTTTAGATTGCATAAAAAGCACTAATATAAGTCTATAATTTTGCCGCAGATGGATGTGGGTTTGGGGGGGGGGTAGATGAGATGGGGAAAGAGAAAAGAAAAAAAAAACCCCGGAGGAGGAGGGGAGGTAGAGGGAAGAGAGAAGGAAAAGTAGAAATGAAAAAAGAGAGAGGGAGAGTCAAGATATCAAAAATTAGTAGAGGTGGAAAGTGTTAGGCACCCTCAAAAAAGAAGCACAAATAAATATGGTAAGAGGTAGTCCTAAAACTTCGTTAGGGAACAAACTCGGGAGACATGCATGGTAGTCCAGCTACGCCGTCCTGTACTGTTCACTATATATGATGGATTGGAACCGGAGTTCAGGGAATAATCACACATCATATTGGGGTGAGTGTTGAGATGGCCATAATATGGGGAAAGGATGATGAACGGGGGGGGGAGGGAGAAATGTAGTTTGTGGCGCGCCTTGCAGTGAGCTGGTGAAGCTGGTAGACTGTCCCCAATGATGAGTCTTCGTCTTGCTGGGGAGGACGAGGTGCGTGGGCAGGGTCTACATCGTCTTGCTCCTCCAGGGTGTCCTGAGGATTGGGCCTCCATTAGGTCTTCACCCGTCTGAGATGGGAGGTGAGGTTCCCTGGACCAGGGTGGACTGACAACTCATGGGGCCCCCGGGCAATAGGGGATCGTGGGGCCCCTGTGTCCTTGCCCACACTCAAAAAAAGCCTATAAAAGGTACCAGGGGCATTTCATGGGGCCCCCTACTGACCCCAGGCCCTCGGGCAGTGCCTGAGTGCTCGAATGGTCAGTCCGTCCCTGCCCCGGACCAATTGAGCAGGTCCACGATTGGGATATCTAAGATCTCACAAAATGGAGGGACATCTTCAGGGAATCTCAGGATAGCTGTTCGCCCCATGTGTGCTGCTGAAAGGCCAAACGGGAATCTCCAGCAGTATGCTACACCTCTGGAACGAAGTAGATCCAGCAGAGGGCGTAGTTCCTTTCTGCGTTGAAGGGTGACATGGGAGAGATCTTGAAATAATTTAATTTCTTTTCCGTTATATATGACGCTTATATATGACGTTTCGGTCTCGCTCTCTGCATATTAGTTCTTCCTTGAGTCGGAAGTCAACTAAGCAGCAAATTATATCTCTCGGGGGATCAGTATCCCTACTTCTAGGATGTATGGAGGCGTTCAATCTCAATAGGAGACTCCTGCAGTCTTTCCAAAAGATCATTAAAGATGGTTAAGAACGTTTGGGTTAATTGGCCCGTTTCAATTGCTTCAGGTACACCACATACCCTTAAATTATGTCGCCTTCGCCTGTTGTCCAGGTCCTCAATATTCCGATTCAGCTCTCTTAGGTGTATAGCTTGCGTATCTACCAGTTGGCGTATATCATGTATGGCAAGGTCTTGTGTTATAACTTTATCCTCCACTGCTTCTAGCCTTTGTGCCACTGCCTGCATATCAATATGTAAGTCTGTAATTGCTGCAGAGAGGGTCTCTTTGATATCTAAGGCTACGGCTTTCAAATCCCCTATAGTGTGGGTGCTGCAGCTGGGCTCCTGCTACGCGAGCGGGGCGCTCTATGAAGCGAGTGGGAGGAGGCAGCATGGGAGGAGGCCACAGTGTGCTCTGGGGTCTGGGACCAGAATAAATCCGGGATGCTGCAGCTAGCGGGTCCGCTCATCTGGTGGGGAGACCGCAATCGTGGGGCAGCGGGTCTCCTATCCGCTTTCCCCATGTCAGCGGTGTCTCTCTCTGCTCTGATCACGTGTTCCTACCTCCGTGTGTCGGAGCTCGGGGAATCAAACTGCCATCTTCTCTGGACTCAAGTCACGCCCCCTCTATTTATTGGACTTTATGGGGTTTTTTTCATTTTTTTGATTAGCGCTGCAATTTTTATTTATTTTCCATATAGAAGGATATGCTTTGTTCATATTTCATGTCTAAAGTTTACAACCACTTTTCCTGCAATAAAGTAATATCTGGACCTTTTAGCAGTGGTATGGCACTTCAGATTACATGATTGTTTGTGCTATTGTGCGTCCCTCTTCCACATTTCAAAAAGATATGCTCAGAATGATTATCATGGTTAACTACTTCTTTTGACTACTTGGCTCACTTACCTCATTAGTTCTTCCGGACCGCCAGAGCCCCTGATCTCTAAACAAGGTGTAGACCTCTGTTCACAGTTTGACAGAATCAGCTTCTGTTGACAAAAAACATTTGACTATAAACATGAATAACCACGAGGCTTTAAATGTGCATTTGACTTGCTATTAAAAAAAAGCCTAGATGTATTTTGGAGCACATGTATCTTTATGATTATTTTTGATTTAACATGCAGTCGCCTAGAGACATCACGTGATGCACCCAGCAGCTGCACCTCACACTGCAGCACAGCGCTATCCTTCTGTCAGCACATGGGTTAATGTTGTGTGAAAGCCTAGACTTGAAGCTCATAAACATCACTTGCGACATATGTTTCAAGTCTCAGAATAGAATGGTTGTAATGGCTACATGTGCATACTGTAAAGTGCACCGCCGCACACTGAACACCAGATCTGCACCTCTGCACAACGGTTTAACACACAAAGCAAAAAAAAAAACCCCTCTAAAATAAGGACTAACGATGAAGCTGAAAATTGCTGTTTGTTTTGTATATTTTATGATACGTAAAATTCTTTGTAGCCCAGATGGGGAGGCTATGCATGGCTGAACAATTTATTTTGCTGCTAAGGAAAGTTTTTGCAATAACTACAATCTGGGAAATATATAATTTGAGATAAGAACAGCAAAAGAACATGATAGGTTTCTCTGCAGCACATATTATTTATATGGGCTAGCTCAGGAGTCCACTTCTTGGAGGATATTAACTGTTCTATAGGATTGAAACTTCTCTGTAATACAAATGTTATGGAATAATAAATGTAAGCATCCTTATTTTGGGAGAACTTTAAAAATTTTTGACCCCTAAACCGAATAACCAATTCTGAAACCTTTTTTTTTAGCTATCCAAAAAAAAAAACGAAACCAGCGCTCAAATCTTCATGCTGACTAGGGGTACTGTACTGACACTGATAGAGGTGTAGCCCTTAGAAGATCGGGAAATCTTGGTACTGATAAGAAAAGCAAAAACAGGGCGCACTCTCTTTGTGCATTACCATGGTGAAACGCAAATTTATTTATAAGCATAAAAATGCATACTCACAAACAAAAGAGAGATAAATACAAATCAAAAAAGAAACAATGCGAGCGCTGGATGAAATCGAAAAAGCGACTAGCATGAAAGGCGAACACCAGGAGCCTCCAAAGTACATATATCAAAAGAACATGCAGCGCTAATAAAATTCAATATTACATGCATATAGTCATAAAGTGCATATAATCAAACAATGATATTGTGAGCACCACTTGATCATAGGATTGATCTAAACATATCTAAACGTCCAGAAATGGTGGTAATGGTAGATAAATATCTCCAACAAGAGTGTTCTTGCGGTGCATCGTGCAAAATCTCAAGGCAAGGTGGTAAAAAAATTAGTGACTTCTGTGACCGTATTCCTCCCACAGAGATGAGTGTAGATTGCACTAACTTGAGTGTTAACCAACTCCTGGTCATCCGCCTATTGAAACTGGATCACAGAGAGGGTCATCTGGCCTGCGTCAGCTGGGCAAATATCTCAACCTCAGGGTCTCCAGATATCAGGGGATATGGGTTAACACTCAAATGCATATTACCATTGCGCTTTCTGGTTAGTGCAATCTACACTCATCTCTGTGGGAGGAATACGGTCACAGAAGTCACTAATTTTTTTACCACCTTGCCTTGAAATTTTGCACGATGCACCGCAAGAACACTCTTGTTGGAGATATTTATCTACCATTACCACCATTTCTGGACGTTTAGATATGTTTAGATCAATCCTATGATCAAGTGGTGCTCACAATATCATTGTTTGATTATATGCACTTTATGACTATATGCATGTAATATTGAATTTTATTAGCGCTGCATGTTCTTTTGATATATGTAAAAGGGAGATAAAAACAGAAATAAAGAGTCAATAGGGACTGTCCAAAGTAATGGTAGACCCTTACTGAGGTAGGCTAATGCGTTTCTGGAGACGTACTCCCTTCTTCAGAGCTACCGTCACTTTGGACCGTCACTACTGACTCTTTATCTCTGTTTTTATCTCCCTTTGGTTTGGGAGTATGCATTTTTATACTTATAAATAAATTCTTGTTTCACCACGGTAATGCACGAAGAGAGTGCGCCCTGTTTTTGCTTTTCTTTTTTTGAGCTTTTAGATGAAGGCTCCATTCACAATGGGCTTAAAAAAATGCCAGATCCCTTGGTAGAAAAAAAATGCACAAATAGAGTGTTTTTGTACACATGTTTAGGAGCGTTTAGGAGTGTTTTGCACTTTTTTCTTCCCGAAAATTCCAATTAAAAACGCAAAACAGAAGGGTTTTTTCTGCTTCTAAAAGCTGAGATTTAAATATGCCTCTAAAAGTCCTAATGTGCATGGCCACATAGGATAAAATTGAGCTGCTTCTATAGGCAAAACACAAAACTCCTGTAGATGCCAGTATGCATGGACCCTAAGAGTGTTAAAACCAGTTAAGATCTGTTTTGTTTACCCCCCGCCAAAACAAAAATCTGATTTTTATGCTGACTTTGTTCATGCTACTCTCTCTCTCTGGTGACCCTTATCTCCGATGCATAAAATGATGGGAAATTCAAAATTCAGAGGTATCATAGAAACCAGAGGTCTCCAATGGGGACACCTGTCTAAGTTTTTGAGAGGTTTCTTATTATTTTCTGCTCATCTCTAAGACAGGAAGTGAAAGGAAATCTCCCCGATGGGAAACAGCCTACAAGAAAAAAAAGGAAAAAAATTGAAAAGGGTCTTAACAATTTTCTGTTCTATCAAAAACTAACAAATGGCTTTAAATGCACTTTAAGGCTCCATGCACACTGGTTATTGCTCATATAAAGTGTTTTTGTATACATGTTTAGAAGCGTTTAGGAGTGTTAGCATTTTTTCTGCTAGAAAGCGCCAATCAAAACACGCAAACTAGAAGGGTTTTTTTTTCTGTCTCTAAACACTGAGCCTAAAATATGCCTCTAAACGTCCTAATATGCATGGACATCTAGGCTAACATTGAGCTGCCTCTACAAGCAAAATGCAAAACTCCTGTAGAAGCAGCGATTTTTAAGCCCAGTGTGCATGAACCCTAAAAGAAATCTGTGCTGTCTGCACAGCATGCAGTGTAACACAGGAGCTATTCAACAGACACCATAAGCTGCTCTCTCCTATGTTCACAGAGCCCTTTGCCTTCCCAGTGTGCCATTTTGAAATACTTGAATGTCCAGATACACAATCAGTGGTATAGTTAAAGAGGATAAGTAAAAAGTGAGTGCTAATTGATAAGCTGCTGAATACACCAAAGAGATACCAAATACTCCTTTAAAATATAAACATCATATGCAGGCGGCGCATGGGCCTCGTAGTATGATGTTGGGACGCTGATCATAGGGATCTGCCAGCAAGCGCCCGACATTCTGTGTCCCTTTATATGATCTCCGGAATGGTGTGCGTGTAAATGCATCCACCATATTGCTGACTCTCCGGCGCATGCGCCGTACGCCTCATGTCCCCGGTCATAGTGCGCATGCGTCGGCGTCCGGCGCCATTTTTCTGTGGGTCTGACATCCAATATACTACATTCTATGAGTGTGTATCACGCTTTATATGTATTTGGCCTATACTTTGGCATATGGTGATTTACCTTTATGTTTGTCATCTCTTTGTCATATATTGTAACTGTTCCAGCGCTGCACCGCCTGCATATGATATTTATATTTTAAAGTGGTGTAGTTAGCTCTTCTGCTGTCCTAGGCAACACTAAAATTCAGCGCCCCCCCACCAATGCTAGAACCCACACCCCCAGCTCCCGAACCTCGCCGCCACCACTAAAATTGGGTGCCCCCTACCAACACCCTCCCTCAGCCCCTGCCGCCACTGCCACCGCCACTAAAATTGGGTGCCTCCCATCACCACCTCCCCCATTGCCTCCACTACAATTCGGCAACCCCCGACCCCCGCCAATAAAACTGGGCACCCCCCACCCAGAAATCCCCTGGGCCCTGCCACCACCTTTATCAGCCAAACAACAACCCCCCCCCCCTCTGGGATCCACAGAGAGAGAGAGTTAGTCAAGCAGTAACCCTAACCTCTCAGGAGCCAAGCCCAGTGTCTTCCTTCTTTGTGCAGGAAGCTTATACCCTCCAGCAGTTTCCATGGCAGAGCCTCACCAGGTTCCCAGGTCCTCAGGCGGCACTGATAAACACCTTGTTTTCCTCACTGTAAATACACCACTGTACACAATACCCGGCCCCCACCCTGAACACTATACTTCTTTCCCTTTGTATGCTGTCACAGCTATTTCTCTTCTCTTACTTGCATGAACAAGGAGTAGGAGACATATTTAAAAAAAAAATAAACTTTATTAGTAGGGTTCAATGATGATGGAAGTCAATGCCAACAGGACCAAGATCAAATACCAGACTCCCTTGGGGTATGGACACAAAGCTGAAGTTGAGGCAGAAAAACATTTCAGTTAATGCAAGTCTATATTATTTTAGAAACAAATATAAGTATTTTTAAAAGCAGCTATTCTAAGTACCTTAGCCTTCTATACTCCTATGTACAGCTGAGTGACAGAAAGCAACATGCAGATAACAAAAAAGAGCAACACAAGTAGAGGAGTGATCTCAACAGTGTACCTCTGCTACTTGTTTGTCCAATTGATGGCTGGGGTGAGCTCATGATCATCTTGTGCTGCTACCCCTTCTACTGCTGCCGCTGAGGTCAGAGGTTTCTGGATCAGAGGACCTGACTTTGCATTGTCATACATCATTTTGTCAGATAAGATAGTTTATGTATTTTTTCTATTTCAACTTTTTGTTAGGTGCTTCCCTTGTGTTCAGCTTTATTGAATCATTGTCCTTATATTTTCAGGCATTTGTAAAAAAAAAACAAAACAAAAAAAAAAAAAAAACTGCCTTATTGCACATAGCAATTAATCACTGTCTCCTTTACATATTTCTGGGGCAAATAAGTAAGAATGTAGCTAATTTGTTACTAGGAATAGCACAGCTCTTTGTTCTGACATTTTCAGTCACCTGGGGACCAATTGTTAAAACCAAAAGATACAAAAATAAAATGACACAGTGAAAAAATTCATAGCTCAAATAATCACGCTAAATTATACAGTAGAATGCCCTAACTCCTATTTTCTGGATAGTACCGTCAATTGAATAGGAAAGAGCAACACTTCTGAAGTTCATACAGGAAAGTCAAACATTTTTCCAGGAACCCCCCACAAACACGAACATATAAAAAAATCAATTTATTATTTTTATCGCAGCACAGCTGAAAAATGTAACTTTTGAGGGAGGAAAGTTGAAGAATTCCTGTGTGAAACTTGTAAATCTTGGCCCAATATTTTCCTTTCTGCAAAGAATGAAATCTCTGAACCATTTGGCAGTGGTGTAATTAGCACAGTTTGAATAATTGCAGATATGAATAATAACATGTTCTACTGCTGACGTTATGATCTAAGAATCATTTGTGTATATATATCGAAACTGGAGGAAGGACTAAATAAAAATATTGGGGCTGTAGGACTGGAAAAAATTGTCTTTCACTTCAGTATGTGGGAAGGCAGCCAACAGGAGTCTTGGATTCCTATAATAGGTATGTGTTGATAGAGTGGGTGAAAAGGGTTCTGGGAATTATTGACGGCCATTTTTAGAACCAAACAGTACATTTGGTGCCACCAGCTTTCTGAAAAGAAAAAGTCAAAACCTTTTCTATAGGATGTTTTGTGCTCTGCCTTATAGATTTACAGCATTCAGTATTTCGGGTCTACACTTGTACGGTGGCTGGCCAAACCTTTTGACATGAGCACATGAGTAGAGAAAGTTGAAAGCCCAAAGGTCATATTATGGACAATTAATCAACGTATTGTATTTCACGGCGCTAAATAGGGATTGTAAGCATTTTCTAAGCAGAATGCGGCTCCCCAATGAATTATAGGAAACTGGTAAATATATCACGTTAACAGTATAAAGTTGTTGACTGCAATAGAAACCAGATCTTGTGATGTCTGCAGCATAGCTCCTTTCACGATATAAATAAATGCCGGTGGCTGGCTTGCTTATCTTACAGTGGGCGCCGCACTGCTTCAGAATCTTCTACAAGCTGCCAGTCAGTTCTCTTACTGGTAGCTTTGGATTATGTTCTAAATCTGGTTACACACATCAATTTTGCATTTTTATTTGTATAGTTTTCAAATGTGTTTGATAGAACTTTATTTTTTCTTATTTTCTCATGTTTCTTTTTATTTCACTTTAATAAAAGGCCATTGTTTAGGCCAGTTTCAAGTATCTCCAGATTCCTTAAAACATGGGACATTTGGACCGTGCAATAAAAAGACAAGCACTTGTTCTTCCTCCCTTTTTCTCCATACATCCTACTGTAGATCCTTCAGATTGATACATGGTAAGCTGGTTAGCAGTGAGATGCAGCAATGCCATGTTTGATCTACCATTTATCTGTCACATTTCCTGCACTTGGCCACTGTTAGCTGGCAAAAGGAGAAATGTTAGTAAAGGTCACAGTAAATATTTGGTTGGTACAAGTAGATAGTAACACAAACCTATTGCATTGGAATCTAGATAAAGTGAAAAACATTTTTTTGCCATGAAGTAGAGTAAGATTATAAATTTCCATTGTTCAAAGTATAGACATACAAATGTGCCCCAATCCAGCTATTCTAATGGTGGGGAAGTCTCCCCGTTGTCAAAATACAATAGCTCAGTTAGGAAGATTCCCCCCTCCTCATCGAGTGTGTGGATAAGGGAATCAAGTCTTTTTTTTTTTCAACCCAATGGTTGAACAAAAAACAAAGACTCACCTTACACCCTTACATTCTTTACTCCATCCAAAATTAAAGAGAACATTTTTAGCTATACATATTCTTAAAAAGCTATTGCAAGATAGCTACTCAGGTATCCCATGATTCCTTAGAATGGAATACTACATTTTGCACAATTTAGCCCTCTTTTCACTTGATCTGACATTTATTTGACTTCCACTGGCTCCTACATTTGCATAGAAAACATTTTACGGCTTTGTGGTTTAGGAGATTAACTGCTTTCGAAATTGGCAGCCCTCCTTGCTTTAGCTACTGAGACAAAATAACTAATTGGTTGTGTATTTACAAATCTAAATTAACTCTGCCAGTGGAAACTATAAAAAAAGTTTTGCTTAAACTGAAGTGATTATTAGATTAAAATGATCAATTAAAGGGTATTTCTAATTTTTCAGTCAAATTTGAAAATACCCACCATATCTTTGCTTCCATTAACAAGCATACTTAAAAAAGTAAAACAAGCAAACAAACAAAAAACACCAAAATTTCTGGACAGTCTCACAGTGTTTTTGTCCCCACACAGAGTGAGCCAATCCTTATTAATATACAATTCTGGAGGGTGGTTTCCAAATTTTTGACCCTTTCTGAGGACCAACGGTGTACAAATCTAATGAGGAAAGGATCGCCGCTACTCCCGATAAACCCAGGTGAATAAACAATAATGAGCAGCCTCAGCCTACATGTCTCCACCAAACCACACACCCTGATGCATTGTACCCTGTCCACCGATGGGCGGGGGGAAATCCATCAGGGCATGTGGTTTGGTGGAGATATATAGACTAAGGCCACTCCTTATTATTTATTCACCTGGGCTGGTCCTTTCTTCTTTACATCTACTAGCCCCCTGGATTGGTATTAGGACAAGCCTGCTCCCCATGTTCTGGGACACAGGGATATGCTTTCACCTCTACATTGTGCAGTGCCAAAAGCAATCCAGCAGTTCCCAGTGTTCATTTCGAGTTTACAGCTAATAATGAAGACTTGCGAAGACAGTACAGACAAGGTTAACTATGTTAAACATTACTCCACAGCCCCCTCCTAAACAATACTAAGCAGGGAGAGCATGTAAGGATTTACTTGTTTAGAATTTTACTAAAGAAGTAATGTGCACTTAAAAAGGTAATTAGCAATATTTAAATATTTTTAAGGTATGCTATGTTAATTCAGAACATGTAACAATTATAAAGTAGGTGTTATTGCATTTTTGCTGCAAAAGTGGATATACACTTTTAAGGAGCAATTCTAGACTATAAACCCAAGTTTTCACTAAACTACCTATGCTATACAGTAAGCACAGCAACAGTGCTCAAGACAGAAATTTCACAAAATCCAAGCTTAAACCCTTCATGACCAAGGTCAAAACAAACCTTAAAGCTCAAGCCCAATTTTACAACTTGCCATGTGTTAGTATAATTGTACATATCATCACAACTACTTAGTGTATCCAGGTGGATTATACTCTTTTTTTTCAAGGCAAATCAAGCTTTCATTTGGTGGGAAAAAGTTAATGGATGTTTCCTGACTTTTCTACTATGAATTCTTAAAATTTTAGCCTTATATTTTTATGCCATTACCATAACCCACCACCAAAAAAACCCTGCATAAATTAAATTCTCCAACTCCTGTTGATTGTGGTGATACCACATATGTGTGTGATTTGTTCCTTCGTAGTAGGGCCAAGCAACATTAGTACATATTTTTTTCATCTTACCTAAACACACTGACACTAAAATACTAAAAATAAAACTTTTTTTTCTTACATAAAACACACTGACTCTAAGGCTACTTTCACATTGATCCGCTGCAAAAAAACAGCAAAAACTCATAGGTGTTTTTACCACACTTTTGCTGCACTTTCTGAGCATTTTTTAAAGGGAACATAACTTAAAAACTGCACCAAAAACACTTCTCAGAGGTGTTTTTGAGGTGCTTTTCAGACGGTTTTCATGCATTTTTCATTCATTTCAACAGGAAGAGGAGAGGCAACACAGGGAAGGACTACAGAATGAATGAACATCAAAGTCAATCAAAGGCTATTGCAACAATTATGTGACCAGGATCAGGTTCCTCCAGGCTCCCGTTCATTAGCATAGACCCAGGGCTACCACCAATAGCCCGTTCTCAGTGCTAGAAATGTGCGATGCAAAATGGAGCGCGCTTCCAGCACAAACACAGGAACACATAGTAGTTGATTTACTAAACGTAAATATGCTGTGCATGGCAAGTGCAGTTGCTTTAGATCCGAGGGGAAGCTCTGAAATGAGACGAAGCTCTGCTGATTTCTTTCATCCAATCATGTGCAAGAAAAAATTCTATGTTTTATTTTCCTTGCATGTTCCCTTCAGATCTAGAGCAATTGCACTTTTAGTGCACTTGCAGGGCACAGCTTATTTGCCTTTAGTAAATCAACACCATAGTGTATATGAAGCGTCCAGAATTAAGGCCCATTTTCTGAATGCCGCGTATATGTGTTACACAGTTGTAAGGGGGTTAATATGATTTATGTGTAATCCCGGAAACCACTAAGCAACTTATTCACTCCCTTGTCATATCACGCCTCGACTACTGTAACTCCCTCCTCATTGGCTTACCTCATCGCAGGCTATCCCCCCTCCAGTCTATCATGAATGCTGCTGCCAGACTCATCCACCTCACTAACCATTCTGTATCCGCCACCCCTCTCTGCCAATCCCTCCACTGGCTCCCAGTTTCCCAACGGATAAAATTCAAAACACTAACAATGACATATAAAGCCATCCACAACACTGCCCCAATTTGCATAACCAATCTTATCTCTAAATATCACCCAAACCTCTCCGCTCCTCGCAAGACCTCTTACTCTCTAGATCCCTTATCTCCTCCTCCCATGCTCATCTCCAAGACTTCTCCAGGGTGTCACCCATCCTCTGGAACTCCCTACCCCAATCTATCAGACTTTCACCTACTCTACTCGCCTTTAGGCGATCACTGAAAACCTATCTCTTCAGGGAAGCCTATCCCACCCTCTGCTAATTCTGGAATCCTCTATTCTTCCAACCACTCCATCCCCCACAGTTACTACCTACTGTACTATTCACCCCTCCCTCCTAGATTGTAAGCTCCAAGGAGCAGGGCCCTCAAATCCCTTGTGTATTGAACTGTATTGTTACTGTATTGTCTCCCACTATAATGTAAAGTGCTGAGCAAACCATTGGCACTATATAAATCCTCTATTATAATAATAATAATAATCCATCTCTGTACTCGATCTGTAGGAGGGTAGCAGTAGTCTTCCTATATTTATTTATTTATTAATTTATTTCAGCGCTTTACATATATATTGTACATTCACATCAGTCCCTAACCCTCAAGGAGCGTACAATCTAAGGTATAACTTTCTTTCTTCCTGTAGCTCCAGTTACATTCAGATTTCCAAGGCAGGTTTGAATTTGATTGATGGCTGTAAGAAACATCTTAGTACTAACATTTTTTTTACTTCATATTGTGTGAGAGAGGCATCAAGGAGAGGCATTACCAGCAGATGTGGTCCAGGATCACCATATTACAGGCAAAGGAGTGTAGGGTTGAAGTGTTACTAAAACCACAAAAGTGAAATCAGTCTGTATATGCAGTAAAGCATGCTTGTTATACTCACTGTGGAACATAAAGGGTTAATCCTCTGCATTGTGTAAAAAAGCTGTTTGATCCTTCCTTCTCCGTTCCTCCCCTTTTTCAAGTGACCACAACTTATCTCAAGACTGAACTGTAAGCATTCACATGCTCAGTCTGGTGTGTTTTGCTATAGAGGTTTTTTTTTCTTGGGAGAGTGCATGTGATCAGCACAGGGCCAATCAGAACTGTCCAGACAGAGGTCAGGGGTTCTGCATCCTTCTAGAGCAGAAAGAAAACTCCTACAAGCTTTAGCTAGTGGTGGGTTGGACACTAATAGAAGTCACAAGACTGCTCTAACTGCTGTTGAGAAAAGGTATTTTGCAGTTTATATTTACTAAAATAATTGCACTTCCATGTTCTGTGTACTGTGGGAGACCAGATATAGTGAACGCAGGGTCTGGGGTTTAGTAACACTTTAACTAGTGCAGTATAACAATGATTGGATAAAAAACTGAATTGCTCACCATGTGGTCCATGCTCTCGGCATGCATCTTCAACTTTAATTATCGATTATGCCTGTAGAATATCTTGTACTCTGTATTGGCAGACATGATAGTCACAATATTAATTTTTTTGGTGTTGTACTCTACCATCCCAAGATTTCTTTATTTAAAGTGTGCACACACCTCAGCAGCTGCAGTGCCCTAAGCAGGCATTTTCAGGCAGCTGTGTTACAAAAGTCACATGACAGTTTCGTGACTATCCCATGCCAAAGGGGCAGCTGGCCTGCTCTGAGTTGTCATTAATTTGTCTTAAGTACAAGCTTACCCACTTGGCAGCTGCGTATAGTGGATCAGGACAAACACATCACAGGGTGGATAATTTGTCCGGTCCCAGGGGGGCTTTAGGTTTTTAATAATGTGGTAATAGAAATTCTATTCGGATGCAATTTGAGCAGTCTAATTACAGCTGGTAATTTAACTCACAAGCAGTAGAAAAGACAGAGGTTAATTTAGGGCCTCTGGAGTCTTTTCATTTTCACTTACAGATAGAAATCAGGTAACAGTTTGTAGCTAATTACACCAGCATATTAAATATTTAGGCTCTCTTAATTTCTCTGTAGGAGTAGGTAGGCTGCTAGACTGCAGTGCCTGAAAAGTCAGATTTAATTTTTAATAACAGGTAAACTGTAAAAGCAACGTGATATTGTGCAAAGAAGATTAGGTAGGTGACTACAGTCACGTCTGAATAATTTCTCCTTTACAACAGCTGGATGGATTAACAGCTGTAAAGCAACTTCAGGATCATAGAACTAAGAACAAAATGTATTTTTAATTACCGAGGTTGACACATTTGGTGAAGATATAAGCAGCACATTAAATGAAATTATTACTTTATAAAATATTCAAAAGCTTGATTTTTTTAAAGGGTTTTTTAGTTAAAACTGGATGGACTGAGTCCACATTGAGTCAACAGTGACATCTCATGCATAATTCTGCCCTCTGTTCTCATTCCCCTGGGATTTTTTTGGTGTTGCTGTCCATCTTGCATATTCCATATTGAGCATCTCTTATTGCATTATAAACAATATAACATTAATAAAGAATCCAACAGGGAAACAGAGACACCATAGAATGGTCACACCAGGTGTGTAGACCCATGAACTCAAGTATAGAGATCCCCGGTGGAGTCTCTGGCTAAAGTGAGAAAAATGTCAGGTGGTTTATCTCCCCAGATATTCCAAAACTGAAATATCAGTGTTGTGTGCACTGGGCCTTTAAAGACTATATCCACCTTGCTCTGTCTTTAAAGATCACTTGCTTTGAAATAACCCTCCTCCTCCTTCCCAAGCCCCCCAACCCCCCGGACTTCTCTGATGGCGCTGGGTTGTCCTACTGAATGGAACCATTCAGTACAATAAACCTCTGAGTCCATGGTGAGTGATGATGCCCCCTTGGGGGAGCATCCGTGACAGCCTGGGCTCAGAGGAAATGGGTTGAATGATTCTGGCCATAATTAACTCCTTAAGAGGGGTGAGAGGGCCATCTGCAGGGGTTTGAAAGCAAGAGGGCTTTCTACAGGAGAATGAAGTTAAGAGGGTCTTCTGCAGTAGATTGAAGGCGAGAGGGCCTTCTGCAGGAGAATGAAAGTGAGAGGGCCTCCTTCAGGGGATTGAATGAGAAAGGGCCTTCTGCAAGAGACTGAGAGAAGGAGAAGAAGCGCCTCCAAGTGCAGCATAACACTTTATTCAGGTTAAAAGGTAGGAACGCTCAGATAGATTAGGCAAATAATAGCATGAAAACCATGGTACGGTGTGAACATCGATCAGGTGGGTATACAGGGTGAATAGCTGTCATCAGTATGGAGTATGGAGTAGTCAGCGTGCCGCTGGAAAAGTGTGGTGGCTGGAGGGGAACAGCTGTGGAGCCGGCCAGCATGTGTTCCACTTGGCTCTGAATGAGGACGTGCACTCCGGCTGGCTCCACAGCTGTTCCCCTACAGCCACCACGCTTTTCCAGTGGCACGCTGACTACTCCATACTGATGACAGATCTTCACCCTATATACCCACCTGATCGATGTTCACACCGTACCACGGTTTTCATGCTATTATTTACCTAATCTATGTGAGTGTTCCTACCTTTTAAGCTGAATAAAGTGTTATGCTGCACTTGGAGGCGCTTCTTCTCTTTCTCTCATCCTACAGAGTCTGCTACAGTACTTTTTTGGAAGCATTGCCCTTAGTGCCATACGGACCCACTCAAGTCTATCCACAACACCACTAACCCCCCTTCATTTCTTCTGCAAGAGACTGAATTTGAGAGGGACTTCTGCAGGAAATTGAATGTGAGGGGACCTTCGGCATGTAATTGAATGTGAGAGGGCCTTCTGCAGGGGATTGATAATGAGTGCGCCCTCTGCATGTGATTGAATGTGAGAGGGCCTTCTGCAGGGGATTGATAATGAGTGCGCCCTCTGCATGTGATTGAATGTGAGAGGGCCTTCTGCATATGATTGAATGTGAGAGGGCCTTCTGTAGGGGATTGAAGATGATTGGCCATTCTGCAGGGGATTAAATGTGAGAGGGCCTTCTTCAGAGAATTGAAGGTAAGAGGACTTTCTGCAGAGGATTGGAGGTGAGAAGGTCTTCTGGAGGGGTTTAAAGATGAGGAAGCTGCATATTTTATGTTTAAAACTCTGAGTTGTCTATTTTCAATTCAGCATATAATCTGCCTTCAAATACGTTTTTGATCAATACATAAATTGTATTTTTCATAATAAAATTGTAATTTGTTATGATGAAAATAGACAGACATAATAAAATGGCTTTCATGACTGTAGAAATAGCTCTGCCTCACTGTTCTCATTTTTTAGTGCAGTCACAGATGAGAATGTTGGTGGCAGCTGTTGATACATGAACCTATCTCTTTTCTACTTCAAGCTCATAAATAAAAAACACAGAACCTGCGGTTGTTGCATGAGGAGTTTTCAATGTGCGTGAATTATGGTATGAGATTACTTTCCAAAAATGGTTATATGATCTATTGCCAAACAATATCTTTCAGGGTTTCACGATGATCTTCTTCAGTCCAGGCTTTCAGTAATTATACCATTTGTGTTAAACTAACATACTGGAGTTCATTTATTAAAAGTGAATAGACTGTTTACTTTGCAAGGGAATTTGCAAGTGAATTACAAATTGCTTAATGAATGCGGTGAAATTTTACTTTGCAAGGAATACCAAATAATGTGCAAGGAAAATAAAAAAGCAGCTTTTTTTATTGCACACAATTGGATGTAGGCCACCAAGTCAGCAAAATCTTGCTTCACTCACTAAGTTCTGGGGTAAATAGTCTTACAAAGTGCAACTTTCCTTGCAAAGGGAACAGTATATTTGTCTTTAGTAAATCAACCTCATGGTGTCTACTACATAGCAAATGTTATTGGACAATTCTAATGAATGTGGGAGATGTTCAATTTGGTAGATGTGTACAGCTGTGGAGATGATGTTTTACAGCATCCGTACACCCAAAACTGATATTTATGTTGTAAGTGCAATCTTGTTGGCTCAAGTTGATTCAGTTTCTGGCTTCTCATATGGGCAGGCCTCAATTCATCTCATGAAATTTGAGCATAGCTCTTACCCTCAAACCTGGGAAGCTAAAATAAGAGAAAGAAGGGGAAAGAGGAGCAGAATTTAGTAAGCAAGCAAACACAAAGGAGGTAGGGGATAGGAGAAATCAGAAGATTGGTGGAGAGGGGTAATTCCCCTATGAGGTGTTTGGTGTATTTGTGACTTTAGGACACAAAGCTCTTTAATTTGGTTAGGAAAATGAGATGCATGGGGACCACATTTTCAGAAACTTTGCATAAGTATCTGTAACAGTAGCTGATAATTTTTCATTTTTGGAAATTAATTTCTGAGATGTTCAATGTGGGAAGCTTCCAGGAGTGAGCAATTGTTTGTTTTGTAGCAGTAAAAATGAAAGTGATTAATTTTGCTATAGAGCGTGGAACACCTTCAAGGGACTTGCACAGGTTATAGCCCAGCACAGTGTAAATCAAACTTGAATCCAAAGCCTACAGGATTTTGGGCATATCCACCAAATATGAAGCATTGTACCTTCCTGTCCAAAATGTAGTTGTTATAATAGGGTACAAAACTAGAAATTCTAGAAGGTTTGAGGTACTATTCAAAAAGAATGTTATGAATTTTCTATAGCTAATATATTTGGCAAAGTGTTTGCTATGATGGGCCATATTTCCTCCCAGTCCTACTCAGGTAGAAGCTTTCCTAGTTCCTTCTCCCAACAATGCACATAATGTTTTTTGGGGTGCGTTTTAGAAGACCGAACGGTAGTCAGTATTAGACAAATAAGATAATACTTGAGGGTTGGTACAGCACTTCCTCTCAAAGGCAGTTAAGATAATGGGAGTGGAGGTCTTATAGAGTGAGGCGGAGACAAAATGGTGTAGCTCTATACATTTGTACAAGTCTGTATTGGGAACTGAGTGGGTTTCTACACCCTATCTTTCTATGGAACTTTGACATTTGCCCAAGTCAAAGCCCAACTGCACTTACCTTGGGAACTTACATTGTTCCAAGCTGGCCCAATGTAAGTATGCAAAATATATCAACTCTGAAGTTCAGCTTTAAAGCAGACCTAAGCAGATACAAAATCTACAAATTAATGTAGCTTTATAATCCCTAATATATCCTTAAATGCATTTTAAATGCGAGCAGTGCAAGTAACTGACGAATGTGATAGCAGAGAAGCAGTGCTCAAACAGGAAACACACCTGATTCAGCAGTGGGATCCAGGGCGGGTGCTCAGGCTCCAAATTGTCCTCCAAACACTGGATACATGTTACGGTACATAAAACTGGAAGAGCCGACAAATCCAAAATCCCCATGAAAGCTTTATTACTAATGCAGTGACATAAACTCCGCTAGATCACAGCATAGTGCTTAATAAAATAAATAACACACAAATATATATATATATATATATATATATGTACATATATATGTGAATACATAAAACTCAAATTCTTACAATAAATCAATACCTATAGGGATGGAACAAAGAAGATAGGAAAAGGATAAATAAGACCAGTGCAAGTTTCTGCATTTAGTTTAGTATCAGCCTCTTGCAGTTCCTGTACAGAGGAGCTCAGCTGGGAGACAGGGGAAGAGACACAAGAAGCCAGTCAATTACACTGCTGTGCAAGGAGCATGCTGATAGGAGTGAAAGAAAGATGAATTTATCACTGTGCTACTTTTCCTTTCACTGTCCAGTCACAGGTGGTGGGGAGCATACCTTTAAGTGAACATGAAATTGCAGCAAAAGAAAGATCAAGTCCTTATCTGTGCCAGGAGGAGTAAATATTAGGACTGACTGTACTGAAATACAAATCCTTAGGCAGGTAAAACAGTTTCAATACAGACATGTCATTTTCGGACACACAATGGCTTCATGCTGTACTTCACAACTACACGTTTACTACATGTATAAACTACTGGGAACTTTCCCAAAAATATTCCATCACAGATGATATCTTACTCCTGTCCAGTTGGCTAAATTCACTGACTTAAATGACAATCTTTGTTGGTGAGAATGCTCCCAGACAGGCACTATATCCCATATTGATTGCCCACATATAAGAAGCTGCTGGAACTAGATCTATAATCTTGTTTCTGACATCATAATCCTGATCTAGCTGTTCTCAGTATAGGTATAGACACATCCCCCCATAATCTTTGGTCATTAGTTATACTGTACATGTATTATACAGTATGCTGCCAGACCGATGATCGTACATAAAGGGAGACGCAATCTACTCTGAAACATTTTTCATGTGAAATTAAAATTTAATTTAATGGTGAGTTTTCAAAAATGTCTGGCTGTACAATTAAGTTAATTTAGTCAATTCAATGCTACATGGGACGTATAGATCAACCAACAAAGCCTCTTTCTATGTAACTAAGTATTCTTTTTCTCTCAGGAATGTTACCGGTATTTGGTTGTCATTTAAATTTGTGCCTCTTTTTATTCCCTGATATGTAACTAATCGAATATTAATCAATAGCTTTCTTTAATATTCTATTTTCTTCTTTTTGTGATTCACCCTGTTGTTGTTTACTGTAATCATAGTGGTTTTTGGAAAAAAACAATAAAAAGTTATATTATAAAAACAGCTTCAAAATGTGGATTTCATCTGTGTATGTACTGTAACTGTTTGCCTGGAGACCATTTCGTCTTGGGCACAGGTCAAAGCTCCAAATTGAGCCTAGAATCCAAGCACTTTGGTACTTTTTACTTTAACGGATTACATCAGGTCAGGTCCACTTCTGTAAATCTTTGCTATTTACAGGGGTTTAGCTAACAGTATGTGCATTTTTCATGTTTGCGAACAATGTTCTGAATTTCTTCTCTGAATATAACTTCATATCTTAGAAAACCGCAGTATAGATTGTTATATAGGAATGACACACTGTCCTAGAGGCAGTAGGTAAATGATGGGTGTCATTATAGGATAGTATTTGCTGGAGTAGTTTTGCTGAAGGCCAACAAATTTTACTGCTTAAAATGTAAAACCTTAAAAGTATGGATATGGAGGAAATTTTTCAAGAAAGATGTATGAACTCCCAACTAAATTGATAATTACAGAAAACATACCTGTAAACATATGCTGAATGTTAAAGCTAGAGATTTAAGTAATCAAACCTTTATGTTAGATTTGCATGGAGAAAAACCAACTGCGCTATTTTCAAATGACAATTGCAAAGTGGTTTATGCTATGCTGTGCTGCTGGGCTCCCAGGGATGATGTGGGAGGTTAATAGTAAAATGATGGGTGTTAAGTTCCTGTCCTGATAAATATGGAATTTAAAGGTAACAGCATGTCACTTCCTCCTAAATCTAAATACATTAATATGCGTCATACACAACTTTAAAATGACAAAAACAGGGAAGAAAAATAAGCAATTTTACCAAATTTATCAAATTCTCCTAACTGAACCACATTCAACCAGGAGATATCTAGGAAGGATTTGATTGAGACGCTCCAACTATGAAGATCACTTCTGATCACTTTCTTCTCTATTAATGTATTTTTAGTTGGGTTATCAAAAATGGGAAAAATTATTTTTGCTATTTAAATTGGCAGGCCTAACTATACTATAATAACTATAGGTAAACAGGTAAGGAAATATGTGGGTGTGGATTTAGAGCAGGTAACTAACTGTTTGTAGATTGCCTGCTCCTAAATGATGAGACCAAGCTTGGATAGCTAGTGCATAAAGTCAGGGCTTTTTTCATCTGGGACGAGGGAGAATGCTCTGAATATTTTTAAAGGCAAGGGGTGTTGGGGTGATCTGGAGGGTGCTGTTATTGTTGTTGGCTGCTGAGAGATCTATTGTCACCAGAGGGGGGATTGGTCTACTGCTGCTGGTGGGGGATCTATTGTTGCTGAAAGGGTCAGTTTTTGCTGGCAGAGATCTACTGTTGAGAGACAGGTGTATTAATTCTGGCTGCTAGAAGGTCTATTGAGGCTGGCTGCTAATTAATCTATTGTTGCTGGGGTGGATATATTGTTACTGGAGGAGTATTTTGTTGTAGTAGGTTTATTGTTGCTGGGGGGATGTCATATTTCTGGGGAGTCTATTGTTACTGGGTGGGTCTATTGTTATTGGAGGATCCAATGTCTATTGTTGCTGGGGAGAGCTAATGTTGCTGAGGGGGTCTCTTCTTGCTGGCTGCCAGGGATCTATTTTACTGTTTTTATTATTATTAACAAATTCAATACAAATTACTTAGCACCACAAAATGATACTTGATTCTATATTTTCTATAGGCGGCACTGGGAGGTGGGTAGGGGTGGAACAAACACACGGTGCTCAGAGGTTGGTGGGGGCAGAGACAAGGGGTGACTCAGAAGAAGGGAGTACCTGCACCTATTCTCTGTGAAAAAAGCTATGCATAAAGTAAATAGGTGGCAAGTACACAACTCTACATGGAGGGACAGCACTATATGATTCAAAAGAAGGAATCAGATTTGCTAGAGAACTGGCAAAAAAGACACAGGGGTTGATTTACTAAACTGGAGAGTGCAAAATCTGGTTCAGCTGTGCATGGTAGCCAATCAGCTTCTAACTTCAGCATGTTCAATCAAGCCCTGACAATAAAACCTGGAAGCTGATTGGTTTCTATGCAAAGCTGCACCAGATTTTGCACTCTCCAGTTTTAGTACGTACATCCAACAGATCTCAAAATGCGTTAGTTTTTACATCTCTTGTTAAGAATTTTCTTCCTATATGTAGAGTCTAACTTCTTTTGACTCTTGTGGCACTACCCCTCTATATATAATAGTATTCTTGCTAACTACTTACTCATTAGGCCTTATTCACATGGGTTTACTTAAGCGTACGTCCATGCGAGGGCTGTGTTTGCTCAAATGGGGATGCACAGTTGTACCTTGCATTCTTGAGTTTGCAGTCCCATTCATGTAATGGCTGAACTATGCCCTTGTGTACAAGGCCATTAGCTTTTATGGCTGTCTGTGTTCCCGATGGGCGATTTCTCTACATTACCTGTCCCATGACACCCATCTGTGAATAAACAAGGATAAGGAAATCTTTCCAATGGGGACATAAACAGCAATAATATAGTAATCATATTCCTAAACCTTCCCCAGCAGAAACATTTTGGCAGTTGTTGAGCCTTAAAAAAATAGTCAATGCTTTCTTTATTTGCGTGTAGGTGTTTTTACAATTTTAGTCAAGTTATATTTTACAAAATGTTATATTCAAAAAAAGTTCCTTTATTCTAATGAACATTTCTCTGCTTTTCTAGGTTCGAATATTCACATACTTGATTGGAAGAGAAGCTGCCTTTGCAGATAACCTAAAATGGATGGCTTGTGCCAACAAGGGTCAGTAATGTGATTTTTAGATGAATGTATAATATGAAAAAGAAGTTTCTAAGTATATAGCCAGAACATGAACTATGAACATTAAATTGGGTTTCCTGTTTTCAAACAGGAAATGCTTTCAAAACAGCTTAAACGGTCCAACCTTGATAGTCAAGTGTTTGTTCCATTAATAAAAGTCTGAAGGTACCTATTACTGGTCATTAATTAAGACTGGACATATTACCTTATACACACATGCAGACAAACTATGGCCAGTAATACCAGTGATATCTACGGCCAACAGTGCGGAATCACAATCCAACTTAAGCTCACCTGGAAAAACCAGGTGAAAAGCTATACAATCAGTCTGAGCTGACTGCAGCCCAACCAAAAACTAAATTGGCATAGCAGTCCCTGTTTAGAACAAGGTAGCTGCAACCAGAAAACATGTACAAAGAGAATATGGAGCCTACTGTTACTATCTTCTCATTCTGAAAATGCAAATTGTGTAGCTGTCATGCTGTTGCAGTGTTTTCAGTACTTACCAATTCACTAACCCACATCAAGTATACAGATCAATAGTTCTGACTTGGTTGCAGCAAGCCTGTTCCAGGTCAATAACTCTATGGGGTTAATTTATAAAGAATTCATATAACCATTCACCCAGTGAATGTGCATGTGCTTTGTGCAAATGAGACAGAAAAATGAATGCTATTGGACTATGTCCTGAACAGGAAAGACAATAACGCCACAGAAAGGATTCCCCCATCAACACTGATTGTGTTGATGGGGGAATCAAGCTATTTTCTTTCCTGCAACCCATGGTGGTGAGAGAGAGAGGGGGGTGGTGAGAGAGGAGGGTGATGGGGGGTGTGGTGAGAAAGAGGGGTGTGAGAAATAGAGGGGGATGCAAGAGATGGGTGAGAGAGAGAGAGGGGTAAGGGGGGGTGAGAAAGAGGGGGGTGGGGGTGAGAGAGAAAGAGAGAGAGGGGTGAGAAAAAAGGGGGTGAGATAGAGAGAGAGAGGTGGGTGAGAGAGAGAAAGGGGGTGAGAGAGAAGGGGTTTGTTCGCTTCTTTTGAGCTCTTCTCTCTCCAGGGCTATCAGTCCTTGCTACCCTCACTGCTCACATTCCCCGCAGCCTCTGTCTCGCCTTGTGGAGATGGTACCTGGAGCCTGGTGCTGTCATCCTACCAACTCCTCGAGGCCTTCTCAACGCACCTGCTGTCACTGGGCCAGGACTCTCCTTGACAAGGCCCCTATTAGCCCAAAGCCCTCAGGTGTTGCCTGATTGGTCAGTCTGCCCCTGGGCCACAGAGTCCCAGCTGGGTGGCGGGGGGAGGCGGAGCTGCTGGCACCAAAATTTGACATTGATAACAGGCAAATTAGGCGGCCACGAGGTCCCTGTGAGTGCAAGGCCTTAGGCGATAATTTGCCTAATTAAAGAGCCACCTCTGCGCCAGTGGAAAAACTGTGCTGAGAAAATGAAACTCTAAAGCTGGCCAAACACTGAACAAAATTTGATTTTTTTTTATTCGATAAGTGTGTGGCCATCCCTGCTTAACAGAAGTTGATCATTTGACCAGCTTCTGTTGAAGTGACATGTTAATAAAATGTTCTTGTTTATTGGCTGCAGCTACTGATTAGTGTTTTCTGACAGTGGTGGGAATAGCTGTCAGAATACAAAGTCCCAGCACAGAGGATTCCACCATCAACCTCATTTGCAGGGATGGAGGAATCTGTAAACTAAAGAAGGCCATAGATTGATAGAATTTGAAACAAAAATTCATAGGAAAGTCTAAAGAAATTTTGTGTGAACTTTCTCAAAACATTCTCAAAACAATCAAAAGAATATGTTTGCTTTTAACTAGTGATGGGCTGAACATTCCATGCTCAATTTGCCGTCAAACATTAGAATCTAATGAACGTTAGACGTTCGAACTTAGTGCAAGTCTATAGGACTCAAACTTGTAAATTCAAAAGTGACCAATTTGAAGGCTTATATGCAAGTATAAGTATATACCCATAAAAGGGGTATGGGGACTTGAGTACTACCCTGAGGGACATGAATCAGTGAAAACAAAATTCTCAAAAAGTACCGTTTTTAAAGTGGCAGTCATTTTTCATTGCTTAAAGTAAAAAAGAAAAGAAAAATTAATTTAGATATCCTGGTGAGTCCCCCCTTAAACAACCTGCAAAATTGCACATCTGTACAATTTAAACAACCTGCTGCAGTAGGACTGACATTTGTTTTTTAAAAATTACATTTTTATGAAAAAAATAAAAAACAGCATGGGGTCTCCCTCCCCATCCATACCAGATCCTTTAGGTCTGCAGGGCAGGAAAGGGGGAGGCAACGAACGAGCACCCCTCCCCCTGCGGCTTACCTGCGGCTTGGGGACAAGGGCCTCTTCCCCACAGCCCTGGCCTGGTGGTTGTGGGGGTCTGTGGGCAGGGGAGCTCATTAGCATCAGGGTACCCCTTTAAATAAGGGGACACCTTGATACTGCCTCCCCTTGTGAATGAGTAAGGGGTACTAGTACCCCTTGACCAAAGGGTTAAAATCAGTCAAAAATTCCTGTATTGAACAAAAAACAAAACAACAGTTGTTGACAAGTCCTTTATTAAAAAAAAGCCAAATATATGGTTCCATCGTTGTAATCCATTCTCAATCATGGCATCCAGCATTATCACGACAACGCCAACTCACCAAAAGAAAAAGCGCCTCCCGCTGACCTGTTCTCACCCACTGAACACTCTCTGCAATCTGACATTTGCTGGTCAGATGTAAACAAATGGGCGGAGCAATCGTTGATGTCACCACTAGCTCCGCCCAATTGTGCTATGATTTTCCAAAGCATTGCACCTGACTTGTAGTCAGGTGCATTGCTTTGGCCAATCACAGTGCACTGTGAGAGTGCAGTGCATTGTCGGGTCTGGCAGGCGAACAGCCCACCGAGTGCCCTTACCTTTCGTGTGTTCGGCAAACTCACGAACAGCCGGTGTTCGAGTCAAAAGCCCATCTCTACTTTTAACATTTGATTTTGGAATGAATAGAGTTTTCCAAATGAAAACCACATCTGTTCGCAAAATAAATATTTTCTCTCCTGCTCCTTTGAATTTTCTTGTCACTGTGATCAAAAAGAACATTGATTTGACACCACTAGCGATTAGAAAAATGAACAAATGTTCTAAAAAATGTTTTTTTCCTAAGAATTTCCATTCACAGTTCTACAGTGTATGGCCAGCGTAAAGTGACACTAAATGATATCCTTATTCTCCAGGAATAATCCATACACATCTACTACTTAATGGCCCTGTAATATAAGTTTCATGAAATCTTTTCTCACTTTACTTTACTGCCTCCATGTAATGTTCTTCTGTGAGTTCTGGATCCTTTCTCTCCCTCCCCACACTTGCATTTATTTGGAACAGGCAGTGTACGTTAGCTACGATCATGTGCACTACTCAATGCACACTACAAATCCCATAGTCCTTAGTGCCTAGTCGATCTCGGGAGCAATCATGAGAGGGTGGCTACGTTCCTACATACAGTGGGGCCATGTAAAAAAAATTTAGCCACCCTCTAACAGGAACTCTGAGTGACAGCAACAGAGGGAATTTTTTTGAGTTAGGCCGGCCAGACATTATTCTTTTTTTTTTGTTCAACTAGCATGTTGAATGAAAAACAAAAAATGATCCAGTTCTCCTATTCACTTATTTGAGTTAGATGGAGAATCACTCCCACTGTGCTATTATGTTCTGACAATGGAGAAAACATCCCAATAGATTGACTTGTGTACAACCAGCCTGCACATACCCGACTGGTTCATCAGGGTCTTTCGATCCATATATGTCCACCTTTAAGAACACATACTTGACTTTTTTAAACCAGCGTTTCGTGTCACTCTAACTTAGGCATTATATTAGTTAGGAAACCTGCACATTCACCTAGACTGCACAGATCAGCTAACCCTAATGTTCTTATTTTCTTGGCGCAACAAAAGTGATTTCCTGCAAATGAGGGACATCAGCTGAATCCCTTAGCTATAAAGATCCCTGGCTATGGGCACATTTTCAGGGTTTACACTATCAAACAGCGAATCTTGAAATGTAAAGTCATTTTAGCTCCGTTGAGGAGCAGCAGATGCCTCCAGTCCTCGTTATAACGTGCACTGCCTACTGCAGTCCTCTCCACCTCCCATCAGTCAGCTGTTTGTTCTCGGTCATGTTGTCTATAGAGACCAGAGGCATACAGCGTATCGCAGGTAAATTAAAGTACATCTAATCTCTAACTCTTCCCAAAAGCTTAGACCACAATCCACCAGTGGGCTGGCCAAACACTCAGCAGTCAAAGAGGTCAGCAGCCCGAAAATCAATTATTCTTGAGAACGGTTTCTTCCCCGAGAGCACCTCTCAACATGCAGCAGTGTGCAAAATTTCCGCTTGGCTGGTGGTTGGACTGCTCTGTCCTTGTCCTGGCCGTGGATCACAGGGGAGCCTCCATCCACCTTGCCTATAATTCTATCGTTCTGTTTTGTAATGTGAATATGGTAATCCCTCTCTGTGCACATTTGCCATTAGATTTGATGCAGAAGTAGGACATATCTTGTGGGAGAGGGGGTTTAATGACGCATGGCAGCAGCCCATTTTAAATACATTAGAACAATCAAGAGCAAGCAATCCCAGCAGAGGCGCTTGTGAAATTGACATTCCATTTTCCTGTCGTGCTGTAAGCAAGTATACTTTTGAAAGTTAAATGACAGGATTAGGTGATTTTAATCAGGTCGTTAATTGAACACTGGTACCTCACACAAAGCGTATGCCACGTCTAAAGTAATCAGAAGCAGATTTGCCCTCATCTGTTTGTATTAAAATCTATTTTTACCAGCTGTACACACAGACAGTCCTAGTGAGTCAACGTCTGCCCTATCTATTTTACACAATCCCAAAAAAGAAATAGAATTTATCATAAAATGGTATATTTTCCATTATCTGCCTACAATGCCATTTTTTATTAGTCTACATTGTATACACACAATGCAATACTAAGGTCACAATGATGTGTAAATGTTTGTAGCTTCTATGATTCTGATGAGTATGTCTTTAATAATGCGTAATATAAATGAAAATGTGACTAAATCCCATGAAAATGTAATATATTACAGTTGAGCAGCCCTTGGCTAGCTTAGCAGCTCCTTAGCTATATTAGTTTATGGTATTTAGATTTTTCTTCTATTTTTAATTAATAATCCTGCAAATTCGACACTTCCTGTTTCTGGTTGGCTATGCTATTGTACTCTAGTGTATCTATGGAGGAGGGCATGGTTGCCAACCAAGCTGGATTTTAAACATATCTGAATTTGCTCCTCATCTCCTTTATGCCCTTTCCACAGTATGGCGGACCCAACCAGTAGTCCGTTTACTCAGTGGGGGATCTGTCCATTGATCCTTACTGAGCAGGCAGATGGCTGATCCATGTCCACTAATGAAGAGCAGACACGGACATTGCCCGCTGTCCTTTATTGGATATAAACAGACCATCAGTTTGTTTGCACCCGATTGCCATCTCATACATTAGATGGAAAGGGATCCCCATCCGTTTGTTTTTAGCCAGTGGGATTGGATTGGATGTAGATGGGTGTAAATGGACCCATGTCCATTTACACCCACTGTTCCATAGAGGACAATGAAGGGTCCAATCAGTTCCACCTGAAAAACTGACAAGCAGACCTGATTGGTCGACTCATGTGAAATGGCCTTACTTGGGATTTGGAAAATTACAAAAAAGATTAATTTATGCTTACAGCTTAATTTACAGGAAGTGAGACAGACACTGAATTCCTGGTAAGATAGAAAGGTATTTTCTGTACTTGATGAAATGTTTTTAGACTGAAGAATGGAAGATTAATGCAGTCACCACATCTAAGGACTGGCAAACTTCAATACATTATCCCTTACAGTTCTATAGTTTTTAGGACACAGTGATCACAGACAGCACCGGGTGCATGCCGCTGTGTGCATGCCGCTCTCCCAGAACTGGACCACCATATTGTAGCCATCATTCAGCTATAGCATGGTAGTAAAGTGGTAAACTTCCCCTCCTCCCTCCTTACCCTCCATGCCTACCTCTGGAAGCTCAGTATATTATGCTGCTGTTTGATGTTTTTTTTTTACATTAACCACTTGCCTACCGGGCACTTTTACCCCATTCCTGCCCAGGTCAATTTTAATCTTTCAGCGCTGTCGCACTTTGAATGACAACTGTGCGGTCATGCAACTCTGTACCCATAATAAACTTTTATACATTTTTTTCACATAAATAGAGCTTTCTTTTGATGGTGTTTAATCAAATTTTAACTTATTGTACTTGAAACAAAAAAAGAGCGAACATTTTGAAAAAAAGTTTTTCTTTGTTTTTATTATAAAACTTTGCAAACAGGTAATTTTTCTCCTTACTGATGTGCATTGATGAGGCTGCACTGATGGGCACTGATGAGGCGGCACTGATAGGCAGCACTTATGGGCACTGATAAGCTGCACTGATGTGGCAGCACTGGTGGGCATTGATGAGGAAGCACTGATTATGCTGCACTGATATGCAGCACTGATGAGCACTGATAGGAGACAATGATGGCCACGGATGAAGGGCACTGACTGGCAGCACTGAATTAGGGCACTGACTGATGGCACTGATAGGTAGCACTGACTGGCAGCACTGACGGGCACAGATTGGCAGCACTGCTAGACAGCACTGTTGGCCACTAATGGGCAGCATTGTTAGACACTGATGGGCAGCACTGCTGGGCAGCACCGTTGGTCACTGATCGGCAGCACTGCTGGGCACTTTTGGGGCTGCACTGATAATCAGTGCCCTGATTATCAGTGCAGATGTCCGCAGAGATAATCTGACAGTTGGCAGTTACCGGCAGTACTTTCCTCATGCTGTGACATTGTGTATTTACATGGTAATCTGTGATTGGATACAACTGATCACGTGGTAAAAGGCCACTGTGGTTGGCCTTTTACCATGTTGTGATCAGCTGTGATGTTACCAAAGGACACAGTGATCACAGACAGCACCGGGTGCATGCCGCTGTGTGCATGACACTCTCCCAGAACTGGACCACCATGTTGTAGCTGTCATTCAGCTATAGCACGGTAGTAAAGTGGTTAAATGTGATTAAAAGTCCAACTCTGCCCCTCTTCCCCTCCGTCCCATCCTCCCTCCATACACCTTCTCCTCCTCCCTCCTTACCCTCCGTACCTACCTCTGAAAGCTCCCGTAAGTATATTATGCTGCTGTTTGATGGGGTTTTTTTCTTGTTTGTTTGTTTTTTTCAGGCTGGGCACTTGGTGTCACAGGGTCCTCTTCCTCTTTGGCTGTCCTCTGAGCCAGTTTGTCTCCAGTGATGCAGATAGTGGCACTGACACAATGACGTCTCTGCACTATTACACAGTGATTTCAGGGTGTGATGATGCCCCCTCAGGGGATGGACCCAGGTGGGGTCACTCACAGTGTGTCCTTAGTCTAAAAAGTGGAATGAAGCTGGGCATCATTGATATCTAGTGATGAAGAAGAGATACTGCAGGGGACAGCTCCCTAGTCCCTATTGCAGCCAGAGCCACGTTTTTGTGGCTACACCCTAAATACAGGTGAAACATTTAACATGTTACCAAAGATGAAGTTATCCTTTAAAGCAGAAGTTTAGTCTGCTTATATTTTGGCTTCTGGTTCTTCCCTCCTTCTTCATCAACCTGTTAATGAACATTAAAAATAAACCCTTTTTTTTACATAGTTTATTTTAGACCAAGAGATGTAACCACTGGGTAGCTGTGCTTCTCCATGCAATGCAGGGATATCATGGCTTGTGGGAGTAGTTGGTGGGGTGCTGTACATAGTTTCATGAAACATCACAGCACCCTGCCTCAGTACTCCTCTCTACAGCCTTCAGCTCTGATGAAAGCAATGGGCTTGCAATCAAGTAGAGTTATGTAAATATCAAAATGCCTTGATGGCTGGAGGTCAGTCTAGAGAAGTGGGCATTCCTAGGCAGACTAGATGTGCATGAAGCCTAGGTAACACCCATGTGAGGTGCTGGGCCTTCATTATTGAAAGGGGCAGGGTGGGGTTAGAAATGCTGGAGAGAAAAGACCTCTATCTAACTTACTTCTAATGCACACTCTGAGAAGCTGACAGTGTGCAGTAATGTCAGAATAAGCAATTTCACTACAAAATAGGAGCCTGGGACTGAAGGTAAGGCTGGCGTTTAGCTTAAAGAGGGGTTTCAAGCTCCCCCAAAAAATAAAAGTCAGCAGCTACAAATATTGTAGCTGCTGACTTTTAATATAAGGACAATTACCTGTCCAGGGGTCCAGCACCATCGTCACCCGGTCTAGTTTTCCACTATCCCCTGGGTTCCGAGCACCAACATTGCAGGTAAGGGAAACCAGAAGTGAAGCCTTCTGGTGGTTTCCTATTGTACATGCGCCTTGAGATTGGTCCCACAGTCTTCTGGGACCTGTGAAGTCTCCCAGAAGACTGCAGCAGAAGTAGGGGCGCAGAACTGAGCTGGACGTGGAAGCGGATACCTGTCAAAACCAGGTACCTGATCCCCCTCCCCCAAAAAAAGTGCCAAATGTGGCAGTGGAGGGGGCAGACAAGTGGAGCTTCCCCTTTTGGCTCCGCTTTAATAAGGATGTCTGAACAAGAGTAATAAAGAGATAATAAAGGGGACCCCAGATGGTGACACGTTTGAGACACGTTTAAGAATCTTGGAGTGCCTACCCCGAGTTGCGATTGGAAGGTGTATGACCCTGACCTTATCTTGGCAGTAGATGACCGCTACCTGATGTAACAGGATAAATCTCACATGCGTATTTTTGACGCACTTCTGGTGAGTGCGCATTTTTTACCCCAGATTCACCGTGTGGTACACTGGAACTCTACCACACGCACCCATTAGGATCTATTGGATCCCCACGTTGGGCCTTTATTTATCTTGGGAATTTTTATTCACTCAATTTCACCTCAGTGTGATCTGATATTTGCACTTGATTTTATGCTATAATATGATATTTATGTTATTTTAGCGCTGCACCTTATATGTATGTCTGAACAAGAAGTCAGTGGTTTGTACGAAAAGAAATGTTCCCCATGCCAATTTCACAAACACTTTGTAATATTCTTCATTTTAAATGTAAGTTCCTTCCTGGCCCTTTAAGGGTTACCATGTCATTACTGTGCTTGTATTGTGCAAATTCTTTCTGCAGAGTTGAATATCATTTCAATTATTTGCAGTGTAAAGACCAATAGATTTATTCTCTGATCTAGATAATTTGAGTAATGTGCTGAAAAATTGGTTCCCGTGTTCGGGTCTCGAGCTTCATAAAATATGTGAAAATAAAACAGGTTCCACTCAGAAAATGGATACAGAGACTATGATCTATGTTCCCAGTGTCTTCAGGGAAAAATACTATTTGCTAAAGCTAATTTGTCTCAGTTCTCTGCCTATGCTGTGCGTAGATTTTGGCTTAGAAACAAGTTTCTGGAATTATGTTTACACAAAAGAGTTATAAAATGTACCTGTTATGGAGGAAGCCCATTTTTTGGGTAGCTTTAAATTCACATTCATGGAATAATGGGAAAATGTACACAAATTCATGTCTTTAAAGTATATGTAAACTCGAACAATGAACTTCTCTTATTTGCTGCCCTTAAATTTGGTAAATATATTATTGAAATTGTTTTGTTATATCTGTTAGATACAGTTGTGCTTCAAGTTTGCATACCTCTGGAGAATTGGTAATATGCAATGGGGTTGGTTTACTGAAATTGGAGAGTGCAAAATCTGGTTCAGCTGTGCATGGTAGCCAATCAGCTTCTAACGTCAGCTTGTTCAGTTAACCTTTGACAAAAAAAACCCTGAAAGCTGATTGGTTTCTATGCAGAACCGGACCAGATATTGCACTCTCCAGTTTTAGTAAATCAACCCCAGTATGTACCATTTTAAGAAAACATGAGTGAGCAGGAAAAAAACACGTCTTTCATTTCTTATAGGATTCATATTAAACTGTAGGTCATAACTGAACGGCCCAATCATAAAACAAGAAATAAATAAGCAAATGAAATAACCCCTGTTAAAAAGTCTGCATACCTTTAGTTAATACTGTCTATTACCCCCTTTAGCATCACTGACAGTGTGCAGTCTGTTGTAATGTTGTCGTGTAATGTCATCTTGCATGAGACGCATGTTTGAGATCTCCCCAAAGTGGCTCAAGGTCAGGAAACTGTGCTAACCACTCCAGAACCTTCACCTTTTTCTGCTGTAACATTGGAGGGTCAACTTGGCCTTCTGCTCAGGGTCATTGTCCTGCTGGACAGTCCAAGGTTGTCCCATGCTCAGTTTTTGTGCAGAAGAATGTAAATTATCTGCCAGTATTTTCTGATTACATGCTGCACTCACCTTGCCATCAATTTTCACAAGATTCCCCATGCCTTTAGAGCTCACACCCCAAAACATTAGCAAGCCACCATCAGGCTTCACAGTGGGGATGGTATTCTTGTTGCTATAGGTCTTATTGACCCCTCTCTAAAAATAGCACTTGTGGTTGTGATCATAAAGCTCTATTTTGATCTTGTCACTCCAGATTGCAGTGTGCCATAGTAGACTTTTTGTAAGCTCATCTGCTTCTATTTGAAAATCCTCTTCATTAGTACAGTTACGTTTTATATGTAAGAACAGACTGTATGGCATAGATCTTTTTAGTGGTTCAGAATGGAAGCTAACGGCATGTAGAATAGTGTTGCCGGCAGTCTCCTTCCTGTAAAGTTTGTTACTCCGCTGTCCTCCTTGCTCTATTGAAATGCTGACATCCAAAAAGTTGACTTTATGACATCATGGTGAAAAAAGATTTGAATCATTGTGATTCATTACCTCAAGACATTTTTTTTTTACTTTTAAACACGTTGGCTATCTCATGCTTGCAAACCAACAATCAAAAAGTTCTGGTTGTGGGGTTTGAACATTAACAGTGGGGGATACCACTTTCTACATGCCTATACATGCCAAATTTTTGTTGATTCTTATGTGATCCAGAGTTAATACCTACATTGTAAACATGTCTGTATATTGCAGTAATCGCTGAAGTTCTCTTGGATAAAACAATTTTTAAGGAAAAGAAACAATAAACAAGTCATTTTCTTTATATATGTCTTTGGTTGCCCATAAAATCACATGGAGAGGTTGATATAAAAATGGTATACATAGCTAGGGATAGTAGCAACCACACCCCCTGTCACATGAATTGTCTTTTTTTGCATCAGCTCATTCCATTTCTCTTTGTGGGTTGGAGTTCATAAGTAATTGCCCAAAATAATGAATTAACACATTAAAACGAATATAGCCAATCTTCTAAAATAACTTCTGAAAATATGAATCGATTCAACATATATATGCAACAAATCCGAATATATATCAATTGAATTCCAAAAATGAATCGTTCGAACATAACGAATTTGACGAAATGAAATTATTTACTTAATGAATGAATCTAAAGAGAGGCTAGATATTTTGTAGTACTGCAGTAGATACAGTACAGTGAGTGTGCATTGTTACCCTAGGAAAGGAAGCTTGTTACTGGCAGAATTACCAGATGAAAAAAAAGGAAAAATATCTCCAAAAAGTAAACTAATGTATCCACAACACCTAAGGACTGGTAAGTTCAAATATATTACTTTGGGTTTACATACAATCTAAGAAATTTTAATTACGTTGATTAAACCTGCTTAGGTTTAAAAAAATTGCATTTGAGATAGAAAAATAACCAGGATCAGAGGGGAAAACAGATTTCCGCAACACATCTCTACAAACTTTATTTTTATTTGTCAGCAAGCACAAAAAACTGTTGACAGGTTGTAGACAGGTGCAGTCTATTTCCTCCACTGCGGGTGGCGCTCAACCGCAGCGGCATTGCAGACTGAGAGGAAGTCTAGAGGAACATACTCATCTATGGTTCCTGGGTCACTAGAGAAGCGATCTGGTTGGATGCCGTTACCCTATGTGACTCTGATGGCCATTTTGGGTCAGGCAAAGTCTTTTTAAGACCCTGGTTCCTGGGCATGGCGTGCATTTTGCGAGTGGGCAGCATAGGGACGTGTCACCTGTCTGTCAGGGAAAGTGAATAGCAGTAGGGAAAGGTTCCAGACAAGTGGGATATGGACAGGCCATCTTTCCTGGAATCCTCCCTCTTGGGTGAAGACCAACCAGGCCACATTCCACCCTCTGAGACAGACACTGTCAGCATGCTCAAAGCCTGCTGAAACCTACATAGCCAAGACATAATGTGAGTGTTCTTGGTCAGGTGCCTACCTGCCAGGTGCTTTGTCATTAATACAAGTTCTGTTCTCATGACTGGACTCATGGGAATGTCCTTGATGTTCGAGTCGAACATAAGTTTTGCTCGAACATCGTGTGTTCTGTGAACACGCAAATGGTTGGTGTGTTCGGCGGGCTGACAGTGCACTGTGATTGGCCAAAGCAATGCACCTGCCCATTTGTTTACATCTAACTGGCAAATGTCAGATAGCGGCGAATGCGCTGCAGGTTTTTCTTTTTTCTGGGAGTCAGCGTTGTCTTGACAATGCTGGACGCCATGACTGATGATGGATTTCATCGATGGAACCATTTTTTTAAATATAGGACTTGTCAAAAACTGTTGTGTTTTTATCCACATTGTACACTTTTTTTGGTGAATTTGTAGGGGTACTATGTACCCCATACTCATTCACAAGGGGGGGCAAGATCTGGGGGCCCCCTTGTTAAAAGGGGCTTCCAGATTCCGATAAGTCACCCCCTGCAGACCCCCACAAACACAGCCCAGGGTTGTGGGGAAGAGGCTCTTGTACCTTGAGCCCCCCTCTACCCCAAAGCACCCTCCCACAGTGAGGGCATGTGGCCTGGTATATCATTTAAAAAAAAAATGTCAGTCCTGCTGCAGCAGGTTCTATACATTGTACAGATGTGCAACTTTGTAGGTAGTTTAAGGGGACCCCCAGGCATGATATTTAAAGGAATCTGGGGACAATCACTAAGCGGTATCTTACCGCATCTGAGTATGCGGTAAGATACCATAGAGGGTTTTTCCAAAAAAGTTGGGGATTCAGTAAAAAATGCTACTAAAATACTGCATGCTTTATTTTATTAAGTTATGTGGTATTTTAGTAGAAAACATGGGTTAATGTTTCAGCTGTCAGAGGGGTTCAGCACAGCGTTTTTTAAGGAAAGACAAAATTTTTTTGGAAACATGCTGTGTGGTATCTTGCAGCATACTCAGATGCAGTAAGATACCATATAGTGAATTGTCCCCTGGGTTCAAAGTTCACAGTCAAACTTTCGTTATGTTCGAATGTTCGACCGCGAACCAAACAGGGGAGTGTTTGGCCCATCACTACTGCCTCTGAACCGTGCTGCACCTCCTAAAAAGGTGGTAGTGTCCTGTTAGACTTAGCACTCCCCTGGTGATGCTGGTGGGTGGTGTTCTGTACACCTTTATATTTTAATGTTTGTATTGCCCCAGAGGAGAAAGTAGATGGGAACTGGCTACCCCTGATTTGCAACAAGACTGTAGCCTGGAGTGTAGTAGGCCTTCTGGGCCTGTAGAGACATTTTGTTTGAGGACTCACTGCTGGGGGACTCACAAGACATTTATGGGGAAGATGGCTGGAATGTTCTGTGGAGTCTGAAGTGTTCTGCACTGTGACTGAGATAAAAGGAAGAAGTAAAGCAAAGCTGTTGTGCTGAAATTGTTCTACAGTAAAGCATTGAAAAGCACTCTGTGTGAACAGTCTTTATTCTGAAAGGAGGATCTCAGGCCTAGAAATGTGAGTACAGTGAAATGGTGGGCCTCTAGCCAGGAGTATCAGTGACACAATATGGCAGAGCTGCTCCTAAAAGACATGTATGTGTGTGCTCTATCTGGAGAAGAAGCTGGGCAGGACCTGGACCAGCTTGGCATGAATAGCTGTTCAATCCAGGTCCTTTACAAACAGGCTTTTCCATCTGCATCAGTGCAAATTAAACAAAAAACAGTATCTTTAGTGCATAACACAATATTTAAACACAGCAAGATATGTATTTTGCTTCAGCTCAGGTTTAAATTATAGCACACAGTGCTAACCAGCTAGGAGAGAGTCAAGACCAGGGGCGGACTGACAAATCATGGGGCCCCCGGGCAATAGGGGATCATGGGGCCCCTGTGTCCTTGCCCAAACTCAAAAAACCCTATGAAAAAGGTACCAGGGGCATCTTATGGGGCCCCCTACTGACCCCGGGCCCTCGGGCAGTGCCCGAGTTTCTGAATGGTCAGTCCGCCACTGGTCAAGACATGCAGGTTTTTCAGGCTAGCCAGTGTAACAGCTTTTCTCTGGAATCCAGTGTCTCCCCTCTTCATACGTCAACCTGTCTCTGTGAGCTTACTTGTTTATTAGGGGGAGCTGTAGTGATCTGGGGCCTGGACACTTTGTATACATGGAAATAGACACGAGACTACATCTGCATTCTGATGTACTCTCCCAGGTCTATGCACCGCAATAAACCTGAAATCCTAGAGAATGAGAACCCACATTGTGACTTTAGAGTCTCTGTACTTGTTCTGCCAGTAACCCCTTGTTAAATCAAGAGTGGTAATGTACCAAGCTTAAAGTGTTACTAAACCTAAGACTATATCTGGTCTCCCACAGTACACAGAACATGGAAAAGCAATTATTTTAGTAAATATAAATGGCTAAATACCTTTTCTCATCAGCAGTATATAGCAGTCTTGTGACTTCTATCAGTGTCCAGCCAGTTTTCATTCTACTCTGACTGGCCTATGAGATTGCACAACCCCTGACCCTCTGACTGGACAGTGCTGATTGGCTCTGTGCTGATCACATGCACCCTCTCAAGAAAAAGAAAAATTCTCTAGTAGTGCACACCAAACTGAGCATGTGAAAAGTGTCCCCAAGGCTGTGTTCTGACAGGAGATGAAATAGGGAATGTGGAAGAAGGGGAGAATCAGAAAAGAGAGGATCAAACATCCTTTTTACACAATGTGGAGGATTAGCCCCTTAAGTTCCACAGTGAGCATAACAAGCATGCTTTACTGCATACACAGACTGATTTTACGACTGATTTTACTGTTGTGGGTTTTGTAACACTTTAAGACCTAATCTTTACAGTAATGTATCTACTCAGGGCATTGAATTTGCATTCAGTTACTCTGATTGAGGCCTATAGACCGCCGTTCTATAACCAACCCCATCACTTCTCACTTTTTATCCTTATGGGATAAACTGAAAACCCGATATCCCCTCCAATCGCTACATAATCCTCTGCTCTCGTTTTTACGAAACCCAGCTTTTCCCCCGGCCTGGCAGACGCCCCTTTTATTCAAAGCCTGGTCCTCTTCTAATTTGCTCCGCACGCATCATTTCCTGCAGAGGAATAAGTTTAAATCCTTTGCCTCTCTGCGGGAAACACATGGCCTCCCAGCTTCCGAGATATTCAGATACTTACAGCTACAACACTTTTACGCTCCCTACGCTACAACAACAAATCGGCCAGATGCTATGTCTTTCTTCGAACGAGCGTGCTACAAAGACCCCCATAGACTTGGGCTTATTTCTTGCTTATATTCACTCTTCACTACTTCGATTACCACGTCCCCCCCTCTGTATACCCATAAGTGGGAAATGGATTTAGGCAAGAGACTCGACCCATCTGATTGGGATCACATTTGGGCTAACACAAAATCATCTTCGCAGAACATTGTAGCATTGGAAACGAATTATAAAGTTTTAACCCGCTGGTACTTGGTCCCAGCGAGAATCGCAAAATTTACCCCTAATTACTCGCCCAACTGTTTTAGAGGCTGTACAGACTTAGGAACACACTACCATATGTGGTGGGAATGCCCAGTGGCCCGAGTCTTTTGGGATGAAATTTTCACCATGATATCTACACTTAGCGCTATCACTCTACGACCTGATCCAACAACAGTCCTACTCAATCAGTGCCCCCCTGACATCTCCAACTCACAATTCAAGCTCCTTATGCAAGTTACAACAGCGGCTAAGCAGGTTATAGCGAAATCCTGGAAATCCCCCACCCTAAAAGTTGCTGCCGTCAAAACCAGAATAACACAAGCCATGATACATGCAAAGGTGGAAGCCACAATTCTAGACACGATCCCTAAATTTTTGCACATATGGAACCCCTGGGTAGAGCGCTTCCTCCCACCTAACTTTGATGAATCACTCCTTCTCCCTTGATTTCTATACTGTGCGCCTAGGATACTGTCAATAGTCCTCCGTAGGCAACACGTAGAGTCTGCTGTAAACTAGTTGAATGTTCATGGAGTCATCGTTATTGTTCCTTTTCCCATACCCTCCCTTCCTCCTCCGTCTGATCCCCCTCCAAACTTCCCCCTACTTCTTAAATGCACTTAGGAGACGTTACTTTGATTGGCTGGGACGATAATGTCATCTATTGCCGACTGTTATGTTCCTGCTTTTGCTAGAATTGTATAGACATCTGTAATGTGATCCTCATTCATTTTTCTTCAATGTCCTACTGCCTCTTCATTGTCCAATGTATATCAACAAAGTCTCCTTGGTTGTGTTGTTAAAGTTTTCTCTCTTGTTAATAAAAATGTTTGAACAAGAATTTGCATTCAGTTTGGAGACATAATTTCATTTCAATAATATTTACAGAACCGCCAAGTTATGTTTGCCTTAGGCACTGTGACCATAGGGTTTGACCAACTACTGAAGTACTCATCAATGATCCCAAAGTCCAAAATATTTTTAAGTTGACCTAATACAATCTCATGGTGGGCTTCAGCAATACAGTATGGCTTAATGTGCTGTGTAATGGGGTCTGTGAGAATATTATGTTCAAATTAATTAATTAGTTAGGCCTGGCAAATTTGAGAAAATGTATCAGTTTGCAGATTCCAGGGTTTGAGCAGGGTAACATGATCAATTTGGTTGGGCTTTCTTAAAGGGTCCCTGCCATTTTACTGGGTATTTGCTCTCAACAATTAGCACCAACTTAAGAACCTGATCAGCAGGTTTAAACTCTCTGACCAGTGGAATAACAAATGTTGAGCCTCCTGTGCAGCCTGCAAATGTCCCCTGACCATACAGTGCATCATCTGTACCATTTGTGCAATGTGTCCACTATGTTCTAATAGGGTGTAGGCTCTTGTTTCCTTGTCTCTTTCAGTACATTCAGTAGTCCATGAGGGTGTTTGCCATAAACCAACTCAAAGGACAAGAACCCTGTGGGTGCGACAAATAATAAATTAGCCAGTAAACTATTTCCATGAGGACCATCTTTTTCAACCATTACTTTCACATCCCCTTCCAATCAAATTTCAATCATAGATGTCTGCAAGTGCTTCATTATAAACAATTTACAGAGCTCCTTAGACATAAACAGGGTGCTTTGATTGCTCAGCATCTCAGAAAGGAGCCATGTTCACTTGAACAACAACTCCTTTGCAATAACCTTGGCTGAGATATTCGTTAAAGGTCCACCTCCAAATGTCTGGGTGCATAGTCAAGAACCACTAGATTGTTCTGGTTTCCCCTAGCTGACTTAACTAAAGGGCGCATCATGTCCATGTCAATGCAATAAAAGGTACTTACGTTAATTTTGAAGCGGTACCAGTGGACTCCAAAAAAATAGGCATGGGGAAAGTTATTTGACAGGACAGACAGGACTTACAGAAGTCCTTGATTTCCCAGTGGGTCAATAAAGAAGTTGTAAATCCCTTTCTTAAGTTTTAGCCACCCTGAGATGACACCCAAGCGCAAAAGAAAGAGCCTGATGTAACATTTTACACCTAAAAGTCACCATCAGTTGCTCAAACACTTTATCATTGGTTATGCTGTACAACAGATTGCAATTCACAGCTTTATCCAACTGCCTCTCGGGGGATCAGAAAGGAATTTTTTCCCTTGCAGGAGCAAATTGGATCATGTTTTGCTGGGTTTTTTGCCTTCCCCTGGATCAACTGTGGGTATAAGATTGTATTTTTTTTTTTAATGGTTGAACTAGATGGACGTTTGTCTTTTTTCAGCCAGACTAACTATGGAACTATGCAAGATAATTGGGGGAACAGCACAACCACCCCAGGTTGCTGTGGCTCATCAATGTGATGATGGCTTAACAATGTGACTTGTTCCGTGGTGGAGAACAGAATGGTATCCCTCATCTGAACACTAAGAAAATGTTCCTAGGAAACCTTAAAATTTAGGAGATCTGGCTTAGAGGAAGGGGCCCCTGCTTCTAATCCAGCAAACACTTTCAGGCGGCCCTGGTCAGTCTCCACAGGTTCACATTTCTCTGTGCACACATCAATCTTATTTTTAAACTGAACTGTGGTACTAATTACTGCATTAGAGGGATCCTCCTTATTGGAGAAGACTTTTGGATTTTCAACTTTTAATCATATACAGTAGGTCTCAAAATTTGGGGCACTCTCCCAATTGACATGTCCTGTTGCAATCCCGGCATTACTCCAACCTTTAGTAGGTGCCAAATGATATCAATACTTTTAGAATTTGCTGATGCAAGGCAACACAAATAGGCTTCAGCATAAAACCTTTAAACCAAAAAAATCTTAATTTACATGCTGTGTGGGGCACACAGCATGTAAATTAAGATTTTTTTAGGAGAAGTGGATTGTAAAAAGACAATGTTAGGGTTTTGTTAAGTACCTATTAATGAATCCTTTGCATGTGCAAAATTAGATCATCCTCCCCCCCCATCAAAAAACACTGCATGAAACCAAAAAGAAGACACACCTGAGGCACCATATCACCCATGCTGCACATTGCACTACAGCAGAGTGCAGAAGCATCTTCTCACGGGAATTGAATACCTTAATAGTAGGCCTGTAATACCAACCTTACCTAAGGGTGGAAGCAAGGATGAATGTTTTTAAAGTAGATCTCCAGATTTTAATAAGGTTTAAATACAGTAGTTTGTTTGGACCAAGCTGGTCCAAACAAACTATTTACTTCACTAACAGATGCCTCTGTTGTCAGTGCTGTATAAGCTGTTTGTGGCCTCAGCAACATACGGTATATAACACTGTGTTCCAGCAGCGGGACGGGAACTTCCTTGCATTTAAAACACTATGTTTAGTGATGTTTTAAGGAATACAGAGCTGCATTAATTTGTAATAAGTCTTTTATAGCTGCCTTTATATTTGTGTATGGAATTAAAGCTTAATTTACATTTCTTTTTTTCATTACAGGCTTTTTTACCCAAATATCCACATTAGCTGATGTACAAGAGAATGTTATGGCGTACCTCCACGTTTTAAGCAGACCCAAAGTTATTGATCAAGAACATGATGTTGTATGGACAGAAGCCTATATCGATAGCACGGTGAGTAGGTTCATTACCTTTTTATACAAGACATTGAAAACAGACTTAGTAGATTGTATGATTTCATATCTAAAAACAATGTTATTTAACCTGCAACAACTTCTTTCTTCTCTATTTTAATTGAACTTAATTACGTTAGTAGAAATCTAATCATGTATTAAGTGGACACCAATATATAGATGTGCTGTATGCTGTCAAGATGTTGACCCGTGTTTCTCAGCTTCAGCTAATTTTTGTATCACTCAGTATTTACCAAGTTCCTCCTAGTGTGTATTATCTTATTACAAGTACCCCATAAATAATTGTATTTATTACCAGGACACCCTGACTGCATTTGAATGTTTTCTAGAAAATCACTTCACTGAAATATTTACCTAAAGGGTAACTACTGGTACGTCTTTTTTTTTTCCCGAAGTAATATTCTAGGATAGGGTAGTCAAACAAATAGCAATTAATTAACAATTAGTAAATCAAATTTCTTACTACATTGTGCCATTATGTTTGTAAGAGTTTTTTTTAAGATTCTGATGTACCCAGCTGAGAATATTTAGGATTTTGACCCTGTAGCATCAAGCAAAATTGTGATATTTCTAGTAGGGTGGAATGAGTATTTACAATTTCTTTAAAGGCTATGTTCACCTTTATGAAAAAAATAATAAATGTACATATTTTTGCAGAAAAAAATTATGCATTTATCATGATTTTATGAGAACTTGCAAAGTATTGCACCCACCATCAGTGGATCAAAGGCGCAATGTCAGGCATCTGCTGACATTTCCTACAGCTCTCAGCTTGTACCTCTGTAGAGGGTTTCAGTTGCAGAGCTGTAGGAAGTGTCTTTGGACAATGAGTGTGCCAATCAGTACACTCATAGTTCATCGAGAACCAGTCCATTTGCTGTGGTGACAGGCAGGACTTGCAGTTCATTCATTCACAGATCTCTGTGAATGAATGATGTGGCTGTGGGGAAGAAGATCCCCATGCACTTTCACTGAGAGGGCTGTGGGAATGGGAGAACGGTGCTTAGGAACATGTTACAGGTGCAACATTTAACATGTTCCTAATGGTGAAACTAGCCTTTAAAGACGTAATAATAAAAACTAGGTAAATAAACTATTTATAAACATTAGTTGGACCTGAAATAAAAAAAAATAATTTGTTTTCTTGAAGAGAACATCTAGAAATATTAATTGTGCCTGAGAATTACTCTACAAAAATGTACATGTTTTCTTTACTTTTTTTGATAATTAGTTCTCTTGTGCCTAAGCACTTCTGTGCCTTCAGCCACATAGCTGTATAGCTGCAGTATGAGATCATCCAAGCTACTGATGCCTCTGACTGCTAGTCTCACAAAATTTGCAGAAGGATTTGGTAATGCCATGCCTATGCTGCTCAAACTTTTTCCTGAAGGCTAGCCCTATAGAAAACCATGCCTAAGATCCATTGCAGGTGCCAGGATTTCTCCATCCTGCCTCATTCACTCTGTGATTCTGTGCTTTTTCCATCTCTCCTACTGCTCCTTGAATATTAACCCACATATTATTAGATCTTCAATCATTAGGGATGGACTCTGACGGGAGGAAGCAAAGCCCTGCTCCTCTAGCAAGATGGTTACCTACATAGAGACAAAGTGTGGAACAAGGCATCGTAAGTTAGTAATGGGAAAGTATCAGCTGCAGGATGCTGACAGGCAATACTCTTAACTAGACCTTTGCCCTCTTCCTGCCTTATGGGCACATCCTCTTTAACAGTTCACTGTCCTGTTTTCAGTATTAATTTTGCTGCAAAAGCAGAAATACACTTTGTATGTGTTATACATATAATTGTTAAGCTTGAAAATGTTTTACGTAACCATTGAACCCATAACCTATTATTGGGGTACACACAGCCCTAAGAACCTCTCATCTAAAAGGTATTCTTTAATTGAAGAACCATTAGATTTTTGTTTCCTCACAAATAAATATGATACCAGATTTGTCTGATGGCCTTTAGAAGAAACTGTAAGTGCATTTTAAAGTTACCTCTGTCCTATCTAGTTGAAGATTTCAGACATAACGTGATGATTTATTTTAAAATGTTGCCCACCTGTGGTGTTAAGCAGGGATGTCAAACTGGCAGCCCTCCAGCTGTTGCCAAACTACAAGTTCCATTAGACTTTGCAAGGCTGACAGTTACAAGCATGACTCCCAAAGGCAGTGGCATAATGGGAACTGCAGTTGGCTGGAGGGTCACCAGTTTGACACCTGAGAGAAAACCTGAAGAGCAGGCACTGCAAAGTACCAGTGCATACCTCTGGTGTTAAACGTAGCCTTCCATGTTGCCCTTTTACTTTTTTTTGAACACCAAACTGTGCAAAGAACCAAAAAAACTTTCTGAAAGTAATGTATAGGCACATCACTATTGTACATCCCATAATGCAATACTGCAGCTTTGGTAACTCGTTATCATTGTAGTAATTTCCAGAGGTCATTATTTGCATGGGTAGGGATGCACTAGAAGGATTGACATGTAACGGAAAAGGTATGTCTTGGCACCTTATATTGCTTTCATTGTGTAAGTGCTGGTTTATACTGATTTTTCTCACTACAGATTTACCTTAACTACAACCAGGGCCATTTCGGGTGTGGATGCTGGATGAGGTGGCCATTTTTGCTCCCCCAAACCACCCTCCTTGGCAAAGATGTTTCAAGTGCAGGTTCAATGTCAATAGGTTTCAGGCCTGGAAGGGAGCTCAGTAATTGAGCTGCATGAGGATGGACATTCCAGCCTCAGTGCTACCCCCCACTGTTCTCCATGAGTGCCAATGGAAGCAGCCGTCTCAATTGCCCACATGGGCAGCACAGCTCTGGTTGATGTCTATACGTTGTTTTACCCTAACAATTCTAACAATGAATATGATACAGACACTGAAAAGGGGAATACATTCAATTATGACTGAATGCTAAAAGCTTGGATAACCAGCTATAACCTGTGAATCAGAGTATTGCTGCCTAAAGTTTCTTATCTCTTGAGAGCTTTTTGTAAGATCTCTGTGCACTTGAGTTCCTGGGTCTGCACATCTGCTGGGGTCATTATTACTAGGGTCCCACTCACCCTGTTGAATATTTTATTTATTTGAAATTGCTAAGAATGCAACAGGAGGTGCTGGAACACACAAAGGTAAGCCCTCAGGTTAATGGAAACAGAGAGGAATTATGGCACAGAGATCCCTTTGTAGAAGACATATAAGCCAAATGGGCTGCTCAACAAGCTTCACTTATAATAAAAATAACTATTTCGGATTGACCTTTTAAAATAAAGCATTATCTTTTTTTCTAAAATGAACGTGTGGCTATGCCATGTGGCCATTCTGTAGATAATTAGCGCTTGTGAAATTCTCCCCTTGCATTGCAAGGGTTTTACTTACCTTCTTCTTTGCTCCCCTGTTGGTTTTCCGTTCTCTCCGATGCTACAAGTATCGGCCATTGACATCCTCAAGGAGTATGGACAGATTATTATTATTATTATTATACAGTATTTATAAAGCGCCAATAGTTCACTCAGCGCTGTACATTACAAAGGGGGACAGAACATGATAAGAATCAAATGTTGTAAATCCATCTTGGTGCTTTATTATAAAGTCCATAGAAAGGCTGCATACATGTTATCTCCAACCAAATAACCAAACTCCCTATACACGTTTCACCCTCAACAGGCTTGCTCACAAGGATAGAGTAGGTACAGAAAGCAATGGGAGGTAGTAAGTTTAAATATCCACTAATTATGGAGTACCTGTGATTCCCAAGCATCTATCCGAGCTGCGACAGATAGTGGATATTTAAACTTCCTACCTCCCGCTACCTCCTGTGCCTACTCTATCATTGTAAGCAAGCCCTTGTGGGGTGAAACGTGGATAGGACAGGTGTTTATTTGGGTAGAGACAACATATATTCAGCCTTTTTATGGACTATGCAATAAAACACCAAGATTAATTTACAATGGAGTGTAACTCTTATCATAAAGCAGAAACAAGCTGCAAGGAGTGAGCACTCAAGTGGTCAGTGAATATTAGGCAACAAAGGTTTGGAGCGGTGCCGGGTATTTACGTATGCTTTTACCATTTGTGTCCTCACTTATGTTGTAGGACTGCATTGTACATGATGATGTCAGAGGGTCTGAGACATTTGTTGTGCCGAAGGAAAGACGCTTTTGGGGATTGGTTGCAGCTGGGAGGAAGCCTGTGGTGAATTAGGGATGAGATTAAAAAAATGCTTTTTAATGTTAGATGAAAACAAGCATTAAACTATTGGGAGCCCCACTCCAAAAGTGGATTTTAGCCAAAGCTCATCTTTAATGATATTTTTGAGTCATCTAAAATCTGTGCCTGATACAAAATCATTATTGCTTTTGTTTCTGGCATAGATGTGTAATGGCAACATTGAACTTTACCTTTGCTCAACTTTTGTGTTTACTGCAATATTTTTAGAATCAAAGTGCTCTAAGGAGGGTCAGTTTAGTTTATCCTGAGCTGTCTTTCATTGTAGCACTCTGTTAGGTCTTCCATCCTGCTCAGTCCATCCCTCATGCTGTCCTCACTTCTTGATTTTTCCCCAACATATTGCATATTCTCACTGATACTGTAGTAGTTCTATTCCATTGCTGCCAAATGGCAATTTTGCATATTTCAGAGTAATCATCTTGGAAAGAGAAGGGTTCCTCTGTCTCTTTCATCACTCTTGATGATGCATTACTGTGATTTGAAGAAGCAATGAGCTGAGCCCATCAAAGGGAAGTTTGTTGTTGGTCAGAATGCAGTCATTTAACATTTCTCAGAGCATCACACATGTGGAATCTCGTGTTTACATACAAATAGCAAATTTTGGATATACAGGTATGGGATCTATTATCTTGAATATTTGGGACTGGGGGGTTTTCTGGACCACCAGGCCTTAATTAGACTGAAAAATTACTATTGCGTCTGGTGTATCTTAGATAACATGATCCTGATGGCATCAGTGCACTAGTGGGCAAATTCAGTGCAGCAGTGCAAAGGGCAATAATGATACACAATAAATCATTGCAACATTGTACATCATTGTTTCGCTTTGAATTGACTAATTGGATAAACCTGTAAATGTGCGATTGAATGTAGTATATATGAAAGTACGTTTATGTCTTTCTACTTTTTTGAAATTGCGGTTGCTAGGACATATAGTGTACAAATCTTGTTTTTTTTTCTGTGCATACAAAGTCTCTAGTTTAGTGATCCAGAGAGGGTCTCAGTTGGTCTGTTTATATTCACTTGCCCTCCAGAGGATTTACCCCCTTTCCTGACCAGGCCATTTTTTGTGATACGGTGCTGCATTACTTTGATAATTGTGTGGTCATGCATTGCTGCACCCAAATGAAATGTATGTTCTTTTTTTCCCAAAAAATAGAGCTCTCTTGCAGTGGTATTTGATCGCCTGTGCAATTTTTATTTTTTGCACTATAAACAGAAAAAGACCGTCAATTTAAAAAAAATATATATATTTTTGACTATTTTTTTTGCTATAAAACATATCCATTAAAAAAATAAGAAAAACATATTTTGTCATTAATTTAGGCCAAAATGTCTTTGCTAAAACATAATCCCAATACATGTAAATTAATTGGTTTACATGAAAGTTATAGCATCTATAAATGGCGTTATAGATACTGGAATTTTTTTTTTTTAATACTAGCAATGTAATCAGCGACTCATACCGGGACTGAAGGACTGCCGTGGGCATTCTGACACTGGAGGGAACTGACTAACTGCCACTGACATCCCAATGACACCAATACAGTGATCAGTGCTAATAAAAAGCACTGACATTGTACTAATGACACTGGATAGGAAGGAGTTAACATCTGGGCAGATCAAAGGGCTAACTGTGTGCTGTGCTATGTTTTACTGTATGTGCTGTGTGTGTTTTACTAGGGAAACATGCACAGAAATACACAGCAGCATGTTACTGCTGGCAGGAGAGAGGGCAGGAGAGAGGGGCAACAGCCCCAGCAGACTTAAGCCAGCCATACATGGGTCATAATTTGCACGGACCAGCTGAATTTTGATCCAGGTATGAGCAGGGAAGTTGTACAGAAGTTATTCTACTAATTGACGTCTGTACAGCTGCCCTGTCAGATTTTTTTCCCGCTCGATCAGTGCTGCAGGCTATAGCCTGCTATGCTGATCAGTGTATTCTAATAGCAGGGGAGTCTCCCTGCTGTCAGAATACATCTCCCTGCTGTCAGAATACAAATGTATCTCCCTCCTAGATAGGTGGTAGGATTAGTTAGATGTAGTGCTTGCTCACTGTGTTCATTGGAGCTGGGTGTGTTTTGTTGGGTAAATTTAGCTTGCCTCATTTTAACTAGTGTGGTTCTACTTGGTGTGTTAAACAAATCTAGCTGTGCTCACTGTATTCAGTGCAACTGATTAATTAGGTCAGTTTAGTGTTCTCAGCTACTGCTTCCCTGATAGTTCCCTCTACTTCTACGGAGTGGTAGAATTCTCTGGAATATAGGTGTGGAACTATGTAGATGGCAGTATGAATATTTATGCAGCCCTGGCCAATCCCAGGGGGCAGGGCCCTGAAGACGTCTGAATAACTGCATAAATACAGCGAGAGACTGGCCTTTTGGGTCTTTTCCTGTATAGGATCAGTTCAACCTGGAGGGCTGCTGCCCTCTGGGGCAACGCTGCCATGTGCTTGCTGTTCGTGAGGCCTCAGGTGGGCGACCTATGGGCCTGGATTCTGAAGCTACAGAGAGCTGACTTAGGGGCTGTCTGCTGAAGATCTAGCCTGGTGTCACAGGAGAAAGGTGTTGCTTGGAAATTGTAGGGAGGCAACCAACTGCCCCTGGATGTTCTGTGAGTACATACTGCTGTAAGAGATCTTTGAGACTTTTGGGACGCTGCCACCTCACTTGTGCTAGAGAGTTCAGCTGTGTATTTGTCTAAAGGAGACAACAGCTGGTGTTCTGAAGAGCTAAGTCTATCTAATTCTCCTTGAAGAGACTCTGCTCTTGTTGCTCTAAAGGAAAAGAAGTGTTCACTGCTTCTACTACAAAGCCAAGTCTACAGTTTGCTATATAGGTCCTATAGTCTTATATACAGTCAGGTCCATAAATATTGGGACATCGACACAATTCTAACATTTTTGGCTCTATACACCACCACAATGGATTTGAAATGAAATGAACAAGATGTGCTTTAACTGCAGACTGTCAGCTTTAATTTGAGGGTATTTACATCCAAAGCAGGTGAACAGTGTAGGAATTACAACAGTTTGCATATGTGCCTCCCACTTGTTAAGGGACCAAAAGTAATGGAACAATTGGCTTCTCAGCTGTTCAACGGCCAGGTGTGTGTTATTCCCTCATTATCCCAATTACAATGAGCAGATAAAAGGTCCAGATTTCAATTCAAGTGTGCTATTTGCATTTGGAATCTGTTGCTGTCAACTCTCAAGATGAGATTCAAAGAGCTGTCACTATCAGTGAAGCAAGCCATCATTAGGCGGAAAAAACAAAACAAACCCATCAGAGAGATAGCAAAAACATTAGGCGTGGCCAAAACAACTGTTTGGAACATTCTTAAAAGAAGGAACGCATCGGTGAGCTCAGCAACACCAAAAGACCCGGAAGACCACGGAAAACAACTGTGGTGGATGACCGAAGAATTCTTTCCCTGGTGAAGAAAACACCCTTCACAACAGTTGGCCAGATCAAGAACACTGTCCAGGAGGTAGGTGTATGTGTGTCAAAGTCAACAATCAAGAGAACACTTCACCAGAGTGAATACAGATGGTTCACCACAAGATGGAAACCATTGGTGAACCTGAAAAACAGGAAGGCCAGATTAGAGTTTGCCAAACGACATCTAAAAAAGCCTTCACAGTTCTGGAACAACATCCTATGGACTGATGAGACCGAGATCAACTTGTACCAGAGTGATGGGAAGAGAAGAGTATGGAGAAGGAAAGGAACTGTTCATAATCCTAAGCATACCACCTCATCAGTGAAGCATGGTGGTGGTAGTGTCATGGCGTGGGCATGTATGGCTGCCAATGGAACTGGTTCTCTTGTATTTATTGATGATGTGACTGCTGACAAAAGCAGCCGGATGAATTCTGAAGTGTTTTGGGCAATATTATCTGCTCATATTCAGCCAAATGCTTCAGAACTCATTGGACGCCGCTTCACAGTGCAGATGGACAATGACCCAAAGCATACTGCAAAAGCAACCAAAGAGTTTTTGAAGGGAAAGAAGTGGAATGTTATGCAATGGCCAAGTCAGTCACCTGACCTGAATCCGATTGAGCATGCATTTCACTTACTGAAGACAAAACTGAAGGGAAAATGCCCCAAGAACAAGCAGGAACTGAAGACAGTTGCAGTAGAGGCCTGGCAGAGCATCCCCAGGGATGAAACCCAGCGTCTGGTGATGTCTATGCGTTCCAGACTTTAGGCTGTAATTGACTGCAAAGGATTTGCAACCAAGTATTAAAAAGTGAAAGTTTGATTCATGATTATTATTTTGTCCCATTACTTTTGGTCCCATAACAAATGGGAGGCACATATGAAAACTGTTGTAATTCCTACACCGTTCACCTGATTTGGATGTAAATACCCTCAAATTAAAGCTGACAGTCTGCAGTTAAAGCACATCTTGTTCATTTCATTTCAAATCCATTGTGGTGGTGTATAGAGCTAAAAATGTCAGAATTGTGTCGATGTCCCAATATTTATGGACCTGACTGTAGTTTGCTATATGCAAAGACTTCTGCTTCACCTTTATAGAAAGGAGATCACTGTCCTCAAATTGTACATAGTTTCTGTTTTTGGAGTATCCCACTCAACTCCCTCAACCTTATCCAAGTTCTCCAAAAATAAAAACAAGAAAAAGAACACCCCTAGACTGCTTATTGAGGAAGAGAGTGATTGTGTTCATCTGCCTGGCTGCTGGGTAATCTGCTTGGGAAGAACCTGGGCAAATTTTCATATAGGAGTAAGCACTAGACAAAGAAAAGCCTTGGGCAGGGGGTTCCTATTCCTCCTATTCATTTCAAGGTGTAAAGTGAAACTAAACATGTTTTTGAAGCTTTTTTGAGGCGTTTTCAATGCATTTCAGGCCTGGTTCACACCAATGCAGTATGTGGTTAGTCTGTTTTGTCATGCTTTTTGCATTGCATTTTGCATTTTTGCATGCATGTTTTTGATGCATTTTTTGATGCGTTACATTTTTTTAATGTTTTTTTTCCAGCTTGCTGGGCAGATTAAAAATGCAAAACACATCAAAAACATAACACACGTATGTTTTTGCTGCATTTTCAATACATTTCAGTCCTGGTTCAGAAAAAAGCAAAAAACAATGCAGTTTGCATTTTGTCCATTTTGCAGTGTGTTGCATTTTTGTACGGCAAAACAGAAAAAAACACAAACTGCATAGGTGTGAAACAGGCCTCAAATGCATTAAAAATGCATTTTTGATGCATTTTTAATCTGCCAGCAACCAATTTGCAAAAACAATTTTTTTAATGCAAAACACATCAAAAAATGTGCATGCAAAAACCCAAAACTTAATTTCAAAAGCATTGAAAAACAGAAAAAATGTAAACTACATTGATGTGAACCAGGCCTGAAAGGTATTGAAAATGCAGCAAAAACACATAAAAAATACACACATGCTGCGGTTGTGATGTGTTTTTTGAGTCACATGACCTATGAAAAGCACATCCTAAACGTGGTAAAATCGTGGCAAAGTTGCGGGTAAAATTGCTGCAAAATCATGAGTAAAAACGCAGCAAAAGCGTGACAAAACTGCGGGTAAAATCGTGGCAATATTTTGGGTAAAATCATGTCAGGATCGCAGGTAAAATCGCTGCAAAATTCCAGGTAAAATTGTGAGTAAAAATGCAGCAAAACCATAGATAAAATTGCAGCAAAATAGTGGGAAAATTGCTGATACAATTGCAGCAAAATTTTTGGATAAAATTGCGGCAAAATCACAGGAAAATCACCACAAATCACGGGTAAAATTGTGGCAAAAATTTCAGGTAAAATCACTGCAAAACAGCAGGTAAAATCATGGCAAAATCACATGTAAAATCATAGCAAAATTTTGGCTACAATTCTAGGTAAAAGCACTGCAAAATCGCGGGTAAAATCATGGGCAAAAACATGGCAAAATTGCAGGTAAAATCGAGGCAAAATCCCTGGTAAAATCGCAACAAAGTTGCTGCAAAATCGTGGGTAAAATCCTGGTAAAATTGCGGCAAAATCAGGGGTAAACCCACAGCAAAATTGCAGGTACAATTGCGGCAAACTCCTGGGTAAAACCACAGAAACATTGTGGGTAAAATTGTGTTTACAGTCGCCTTTATCGGCAAAATGGCGATAACACTATTTTCGGTGGCCGATATATGAGTGCATCCCTAGTATGTTAGTATATATACTTGTACTAGTGGAGGAGGTGCAGAGACTCCTACTTGAAGCTATGGGAGGCGGACAGACCCACAGTGTCCTTAGCTGTCATTCTTAGAGCACTGCCTGGGTGGGAGGTACAGACCAGGAGTCTGACTCCTCCCACTACAGTGAGCAGGGAGGAAATACATCACAGCTTACTGGATGAAGAACTACAGAAGGGATGTGCCAAAACCATTGGCTGTGGAGTAGGAGGAATATCAGCCACCGGTCTTACAAACAGGAAACCACAGGGGATTAACGGTTTTATTTGAAAATCATCAGCTTATTTCAGAGCCACTACTGATTGAACCAGAAGATGGAGGACATATTCAGTAAGGTAGGAGATCAGCAACAAGGACATGGAAAAATGTTTTTGCCCTGAGTTCTGCTTTAACCTCCCTGGCGGTCTAACCTATCAATATTTTTGAATGTCAAAGCGGTACATTTATTTTTTTATATTGTAGGCCTGTAATTCTTAGGAATAACTCACTTAAATCTGTCCAAACAAGAGTCTAGTAAACATCCCGGGTATGATAAAGTTTGAAACACAAAATCATAAATTATAATATAATATATAATTCTAAAAAATAATAATATAATAATAATCATTTTAATTCAATAATGTAATCAAACCAAAAATACTGAAATTTGAAATAGAGCACAAAGTTCACACATCACTGAGCTCAGTCACAGAAGCGTTTTCAGTGTCTGATGACAAATTTCCACACAAATTACTATCGCTCAGTGATTCTAATTCACAATCGCTCTTTTCTAGCTGGTCTAAAACCACTTTTGACCTAAAGGGACGCTTTTTGGATGCCATGGACGTTCTCAAGTTTCCAGGCAGAAAGAACGGTAAAAGTGCAGGCAGGGCACAGGACAAAGCACTCGTGACAAAATTTAGGTGAAATGATTCGATACAGTAATGTAATCCTAAGAGATTACACTGTATTGTGTGTATGTCATATTTTTACCTTTTTGAATCTTCCGCCACCCTGCATACCGACACTTGCAGGGAACGGAACCCGGAAGACAGATGCCGGCATCGGCCGGAGGACACAGCGGGAGGACATTGCAGGATCGCAGGACAAGGTATGGATCGGGGGATTGCAGGAGAAGCACTATAGAGTAATCCCGAGTGTGGCTCGGGGTTACCGCTTTTGGTACTGTAAATTAACTCGGGACAGGTCACACTTGGGATTACCGCTAGGAAGGTTAACCTACACTTGTCATGAGACAGTTATGTAGGCTGCCATTGTTGGGACTCCTACCTGCCTAGCTGTGTCTGGCTTCAATACTTGTGAGTTAGGCTAATCAAAGTTTAAATCAGTGTGTGAGCTTCTCTGTGTAACCGACTTCTGTTGAAGGTACATGACTAGTGTATAAGAGATATGCTAGGTAAGACCCCCTACACCTCTCCTCTCTCTCTCTCTCTCTCTCTCTCTCTCTCATACCCCCTTAACATACCAATAAAGTAAAACCAAAACACCATTGGAGTAAAATGGCCATCATGGCCTTTTATTAAGAATTCAACTTTAACACACAAAAACATTCCTTTAAACAGAAACATACAGGAGAATTTGTTGGTCTTCGAAGGCACCAAACAAGACCGATAACCTATATTATAACTAGGCCTCCATCCGCCATGCATCGGCTCGGGGACAAAACATACCATACACAGTGCAGAACCCACCTTCTAGTTAAACCTCGGTTAACCAGAATGCACGCGGGTACACCATACCACCGATGGGTCCCAACCATTCGCTTTAGCTTAAAAGTATGTGCCGCCTCCAAAGACCAACAACCGCTCCCAGAACCAGAACAAACTTAGAATCGAAAACACCCAAACAAACCCCAAGGGAGGGTGGGAGGGAAGCTCACTCCACTGCTGCAGCCTCCTGGACTGAATTGGGCGACCCCCGACCTAGTCATGTCTGCCCTGCACTATTTTCTTTTTTCTTGCTTTTCACTACGGGCATCTCTTGTTGGAAAACATTCCATGGAGCAGCCACTGATCAATGTATTGGGACTCCAGTGGATGCCACTGTCAGAATACAATGTCCCAGTGGGAGGGAATTCCTCCATAGACCTGGTTTGTGAGGACAAAGGAATCAGTTTTTTTTTTCACGCTAAACGAAAAAACAAATTCTGGGACAGCACAACTGTCCCAGAATAATCATGCATCAAGTGAAAGTGGAATATCAAAAATCTTTAGCTCTGTATTTATTTAGGGTGAGTTGCTCAGAAAGCTTTGAATCTACAATATCAACAACCAGGCAACTAGTGTTTTCAGATGGAGAGACCAGCAAGATCAGCATCCCCATTTCTCTTATAACAAGTTTCCTTTAATTTTCAGTTTAGACTGCTGTGTGCCTCTAAAGTTACTGCAATGTGTGGAGACAAGTCTAGACTTCCATATGGAATAAAAAGAGTTAACCATAGCTTCTTTCCATAGCTCATTAGCTGTTTTCATTAAGTCGCATAAGAAAAATGAAGTTTTGTGGATACTATTTGTTTTAAATCATTCCTAAGGAAAATATGATGCTGATTAAGTTTTCCCTTTGGGCAATGCTGATAATTGCTAGCATCGGTCTTTCAGAAACATATCCCCTGCACCTCTCACAAACAGTTCCCCCATTTATAGACAGAAATATATATCTGTCCTCAGATCATATCACAATTCTCTCATTTACCAAACATCAAATGCGTTGCCCTGGTGTCATTTACAGATACAGAAAATGATAGAAGCGGCTGATTATTTTTTTTCTTGTAAAAAAAGAACATCTTGAAAATGTGTAAACATTTAGTTCGTACATTGTGCTTCTCTATGTCTTCTTAGGCGAAAGTGATCGGCGAACACACATGTCGAGTCATTTTGTTGAGTTATTGTTGCAGTGTTTATCTAAAGGCAACTTTTATATGTCTTTTACATTTTTACAAGCTTGTGCTATGCATGTTTTTGTTCTTATATTAAAATCATAGTGCAGATTTCCTTCCATTTTAAACGTTTATTCGGGCCAAGCTGGCCCAAACAAACTATTTCCATTACTAAGTTATTCAACAGTTGTCAGGGCTATATCATACTGTAGAAGTATCAGATACATTTAGTACGCTGTGCTGTGTTCCAGCAGCGGTACAGCAACTTCCCATCTGCTGCCATAACAATATCATGCCGGCCTGATGATTTCTTAGCCATTCAGAGCAAGCCATGTATTTTTATCAATTAATGCAAGGGGGTAGATTTACTAAAACTAGAGAGTGCAAAATCTGGTGCAGCTGTGCATGTTAGCCAATCAGACTCTAACTTCAGCTTGTTCAATTAAGCTTTGACAATAAAACTTGGAAGCTGATTGGTTTCTGTGCAGAGCTGCATCACATTTTGCACTCTTCAATTTTAGTAAATCAACCTTAAGGCTTCCTCTGATTGGTTGAAGTGAAAAGGTGGGTGGATGATATCACAATCTCCACCACAACCAAACAGAGAAAGCCTTGCATTCATTGATAAAAATGCAAGGCTTCATCTGAATGCCTGAATGGCTGAGAAATGCCCAGCCCAACTTAATTTTGTTCTGGCACGCCGCTTGCACTGGAAATCCCAACCGTACTGGGAACCAAGGTTCCTGTGCAGGCTCCGTTTTCCGAAGAAGTGCAGGGACTTGTTTCCTACGTGTCCCTGGGCACAGAAGTCCATTCAAAAGAATGGGCTCTCTTGCCTGCGCAAAACGCGGCCCACAGGAACGCAGATGTGAACCTAGCCTTACACTGGGCATACAGAATCCGCTGCAGCTGTTCATAATAACCAATCAGCTTCTAACTTCAATTTGTTCAATTGAGCTTTGGCAATGAAACCTAGAAGCTGATTGGTTGCCATGCACAACTGCACCAGATTTTGTGTGCACCAATTTTAGTAAATCTCCCCCCAGTGTTTCACACACAATAATGCAACAAAATACTTCTTGTGTGAAATAGCCAGTGTGTTTTCAGTTCTTTTAATAATCTCACAGGTGAAATCATTAGGGCTATTCACAGGTAACCAATAAATGCAGTTGTGTCCCTATCTAGTAGAAGGAAAATACTGATATGCCAGCCAGATATGAATCAGTTGTGACTTTTATCTGGATGTTCAGCTGGAGATGGGATTCCTTTTCTTTTATTAGCTACACATGTTTTTTTGTGGTTTTCATGATTTATTTGGTTTGGTAATGCTGACATGTGGTCCCATTGATTCATCTGAAGTGTGAATTTCAGTGATAGGTCTACTTTAACATTCAATCAAACCCAACAAACAAAAGCATTCATTCTATGCAGATATAATTCAAATAACAGTTTAATCCATGTGTGTATTGACTGATAATCATTAAATGTATTTTACATAGTAGTAACATAAATGCCTGAATTTGTCCTGTTAACAGTTCTCTATAATTCGCCTGTACAGAGAAATTTAAAGTTTATCTCTGAGCAGAACATTTTTTTTAGCTTTAAATAGAGTGGGGAATGGATAGAACATTCTTTGCATTACTATGAGTGTAAGTATTGCATGAGTGTTCTCATTGGAAGGATTCACTTTTCTCTTTGTTTCACTGACCATTGGCACAGAGAAAAAAATTTAGAATTGTCCCCAGAATAAGAGATAAGCAGAAATTTTCTATTAGGGACACATGTTCCGTTGACAGCCCTCTGATAGGTGAAGAGAAGATATCCTCTAACTTCCTTTTTGTGTGTTTGAGACAGAAAGTAAAGCGAAATTTACCCAGTGGTACTCAGCAAAAAATAAACTGACAGGTTGTAACCATTCCCTACGTTATCCAAAACTAAAATAAAGGTTTTGGTTATACATACACTTTAAGCCCTGGTTCACACTGGTGAAACTTGTCATGTGATTTGACAGTTCCAAATCACATGACAAGTCGCACCCTATTTGTGCCTATTTAACAGGTGCCACACCCATTTAGAAAAAAGGTTCCTGCACCATTTTTTGAGATTTCATGTGCGACTTGCATAGGTATCTCTGCATGAAGTTGCACAGATGTCAGTCAAGTTCAACATAAAATCGGACTGAACTGCGGCTTTGAAATCACGCTACTTCAATATTTCAAAGACGCATTCAGTGTGAACCAGGGTTTAAGAGGGAGGGCCCTGAACCAGTCATGGCTTTGTAGCTGTGCACAATGATGCTGGCATATGCTTGTAGGAAGAGAGAATAAAATGATGATCTCACCAGTGTGGTGCTCTCTCTTCATTTTCTAGTAACTGGCTGGAGATGGGTTGAAGACCAAGTTGTATTGCTTAACAATGGCACTGACATTTTTTATGGTATCTGGCAGGGGTACCTGGATCACAAGTCTGGCTGAACATGAATACAACTTCTTGCATATCTAAAATAGTTCACATATACGCATTCAGACATTGCACCCAGCTGTTTGCCTGTTTGCAACTTGAAATTTAAATCTTTTGATAAACCATGCCCTTTAAAGACACCCCCCCCCCCCCCAAAAAAAAAAAAAAAAGGAAAGAGTCAGTTTTCAGCTTTTTCAGTCAGTTCAATTAGAGAAGCGTCTCAAACTATTAACTCTTAAGGAGCCTTATATAAAATGATATATACAGCTCAGTGCATTAATGTGATCAATGGGAGAATTACCTCCTTACATTGATATTAAGTGAAATGTCGCACCCTACATTGGTGACCAACGGCAGAAGTGCCTCCTTAAATTGGTGGTCAATGAAGATGGGCCCTTATGGTTCTGACCAGTGGAGAAGACCTTCTACATTGATAGGCAGAGGGAGATTTTGGTGAGAGAGGTGCCACCTTACATTGGTTGTCAGTGGGAAGAATGCCTCCCTTGCAGACAGGTAAAAAAATAGTGTCAATTGCTAGTTATCACTGCTTATTCGTGCCATCAGTCTCAGAACTATGTAGGTACCATCATGCAGTTGATCAGTCTGATCCTTCTCAAGGAAGCCCTAGCAACCTCAGGAGGAACCCAAGAGTTCCTTGAAATCCCTATAGCGAAAGGCTGAATGAGAATATCAACAGATAGGATCGTAATGTTAGCAACATTAGTAGCCTTAAAGCAGGGGTAGGCAACCTGCGGCTCTCCAGCTGTTGCAGGACTACAAGTTCCATCATGCCTCTGCAAGTCATAGATGTAACTGTCAGTTTTGTAATGTTGCAATGCCTCATGGGAAATGTAGTTCCACAACAGCTGGAGAGCCGCAAGTTGCCTACCCCTGCCTTAAAGAATGGAGGTAAAGTGGCCATTAAGAGAAAGGCTTGTGTAAGCTCCAAACTGATTTGTTGAAGTTCACACAGGACTATAGACACTTTCATTGGCACAATGTGACAATACCATGGCAATCATGGGACATCTAGTGTTGTCACATGGGGAATAAGTCACATGCTCACCCATATACGGAAGTTGAACAGGGCTGGAGAGAAGTGCAGGTGAGTACATGCTGCTCGGGAGGGGGACAGTTAAATGTCCCTTTTACTTTGCCCTACAAAAGGTCACTTTAAACTCTCTTGGGTGACTGGACATCAGTGCATGTGATTCTGTACAGTATAACAAAGCATGACATTTACCAGAACCATCATTTGAATTCCCATGTGCCACAACTTAATGTTAATGCTTCATGGAAAACCCTTAATTTCCACATCTGACTCCTACTAACTATCTTTGCGGTATGGAAAGAATGAGTAGACTCGTATTTTATCTCTAAAATCCTTCCACCAGTGTAACTGGATAATAATCCTTATTATTTTATTATACATTATTATGCAAGTTCAAGCGTACTTGACTCTTTCAATAAAGATGTCTTCCTGTGTTTATTTGCATTAATTCTTAAGTAAAATGCAGGGTCACATACATATATAACTATGCATAGAGAAATTAGAGGTCCACTCAAGAAAATTGTGTACAGATTTCAAAAACATGTGTATGTAAAAGAGGTTTTTGCAGCATCCATAACTGCATATGTAAACATTTAGGTGTTCTTCATAATTGATGATATTTAAAGGATAACTGTACTGTACTTTCAAAACACATTTTTTTGGTTAATATATCCAAGGATATCAGGCAAAACTACAAAAATAATTTGTAACCGCTGCCTTTTCTTTCCTATGGGTTTAAGAGAAATCCTCACAGGCCTGGGTCAATGCTAACATTGCATTGTTTACAGTGAGTCTGTCTGCAGCGCACACTATACCAGCAGGACAAAAATGTGAACAAGAAGGAAGGGATCTACAGCTTATGACACAAATTATTTTTTATTATTATTATTATTATTATTATTATAGGTACTTGTATAGCTCTTTCAATTTACTCAGTGCTTTACTTATATATTGTACATTCACATCAGTCCCTAACCCTCAAGGGGCGTATAATCTAAAGTCCCTACCTTACATTCATACATACACATACTAGGGTCAATTTAGACAGGAGCCAATTAACCTACCAGCATATCTTTGGAGTGTGGGAGGAAACTGGAATACCTGGAAGAAACCCATGCAGGCACAGGGAGAACATGCAAACTCCATGCAGGTGGTGCCATGGTTGGGATTCGAACTGACAACCCTAGTACTGCCAGGTGCTAAGTGCTAACCATTTAGCCACTGTGCTGCCCTCAAATGATATTTATATACTACATTGCATTCATGCAAGCACTGGAGAAATAGATCACCAACTGCTAGAAGCATACAGGCCCTTGGATATGTTTTTCTACTGTGTTAAGGGCACATGTCTTCAAACCAAGAATAAAACAAGGGGGCTTTTGGAATTCATCTAGATGTACATTCACATATATATATAGCTTGCATCAAATAGAATGGTGGCATGGGTAAGCCCAGGCAAAATTTATTCAGGGGCTGCCATCAACTGTGTAATACGTTTGTATCTAGATTTCAAAACTTGGTCAGGGTGGCTGTAACCTAGCAGGGGACAGACAACAGCAGGCAGTGGACCAATCTGTCCAAAGTCAAATCAGAGCAAGAAGAACAAGGGGATTGAACATAGCAGTCATAAAGCTAACAGGTTTCAAAATCATCCAATCATAGATAGTGCCATGGAGGACACAACGACAGTTAGGATTTGTATAATTACCTGTAAATCCAGAAACAGCGTTAACAGGGTTAAAATGTAAGAAAGAAATGGCAAAAGTTGCAAGATAGTTTGGGCGGATAGCATTCACATGAAGTTAAAGCCTAATTAAAGTGTACCACTTTTTTTTCTTTTTATAGACTGATTTTTGCTTTGAAATGCCTTAAAATTCTATTGTTTCTAGGTTAAAGCACTGTTTCCTGCCTTACCACTCCAGTGCTCTATGCTGACATAGCTGAGTAACAGCCACACCCACGCAAGTGTTCACAGACCTTCACTGCAGATGTAGAGAGGTGATGTGTCAGACCAGGTCTGTTACTGAGTGCTGATCCAATGCACTGTGTCTGGACTACACAGGCTTATTTATGCATCCTTGAGCAACTGCTGTAACAGAAGAAAGGGAGTAAGACTATGAAAATGAAGTTTCTTAGTACTGTCTGTCTTCATATATATTTCTATGGTTGCAGTGGAGTTTTCTTTGTAATAAGCAGAGTTCACAGCAACTTCAGTGTGAGAATGGCAACTATGAGCTTCAATATTCTGTAATGGGCAAAGTGTGGACTATGGTGTCACTTGAAAGGAGCATGAACCAACCTGGGTGTCTGCTTGGTTAGCTCTCCTCATGTGCATGGCTTATTTAAGGGGATAAACAGAGTGGATGTGCAACCTCATGGCATAGGGGAGAATTAAGGGTGTGGAAAGACCCAAAAGAGGCTGTAGATTGATAATCAGTGGCAGTAGCATTGGGCAGATAGAAGGACTAAAAGTTAAGCCCAGGAGCAGCACAGGAGTGGAATAAGACCTAGCTGGAAACCAAACAGATGGCAACAAGAACTCAACATTGGGGTCTCAGCTCTGTCAAGTACTTGACCAAACTTTGGATGATAAAGTAGTTAGCATACTTATCTTTCAGGGCTGGATTCCTAGGTTTGACATGTGTGCATGGAGATGATTTTCCCAAAATTTGCAGTAGTCATATAAAATGCATATTGGCAGGTAAAGCATTATGTGGAGAATGTTAGCCCTACAGTGTGTCTGGTATTTGTGTTGGCACATTAGACTTTCAGTATCTCCTCTAGGGACACTTTGATATAAATATTTTAAATATAAAGCACAAGCAATGGCCTCCATTCTCTTGTCCAACTGTTCCATCCATGCTGGGAGTCAATTGCTTTTTATAAGAACCGGACCTGTTTTGGATCTATGCCTGCATGAATAACTAAGTATTCATTGTGACCTAAATCTAATTCTACAAGGTGGGACATAAAAAGAAGGAAATCATATCAGGACTTTTACAAGAATAGATCTTCACATTCTGATTGTAAAAGTAGGTATACCTACAGGTCACCCAGCCATCTTCTACCCCCAAATATATTATTTTATAATTCAACTTACTTTTTGCATTTAAACCCACTCATGGAAAAAAAGCTCATTGAACGGCTATAATTTTATCCCGGCATTCATCATGAGCATTTTTACACCTCATTCAATTTCTACATTTGCTCAAGGCCTTTCTAGGGTAAATGCAGACCATGTTTTTGTTGATCCTGACTGGTGCCCTCTGTTGCTCCCAGAAAGGGAAGTTGTATACCTAGTCAAACGCGCTCTGATAAGGCTGCTAAATCTGGTTATAGCAGGTCATATAAACGTCAGGGAAAGGTAAATTGATTTCATTCTTTTTTTTTTATGTATTTCCATGGTTTTTGCACAACATTTTCTTTTTCCTAATCAAGAATATTTGTTCCCTGAATTAATAATACATAGAAGCCCATGTCATTATATCATAACTTATATGGTCATTCTCCATCACACTCAAATAGCTTTCCTTATTCTCTTTTCTTGTACAAACCATTGACTCATTGCAGGTAACTGGAGGGTCAGTGTAAGATGATGGGAAGCAAACATCTGGAGAGTGTTAATATGATGGAATCTGAGGATTGGGTTTTAAATCTTCAATAGATGTATCCCTCAGTGCATTCATAAGTTCACAGACTTTGACCGATGGAAAGCAATGGGTGAATAGTGCTGATCTGCCATAGCCTTGCTTGTTCTAAAATTAAAATAACATTGCTAGCAATAAAAGAACTCCACACAAATAAAGCTGAGGGCAATTTACTTTTCAACAGCCACCCCAAATAGTTATGTATATACTTTATTAACAAAAATGGTACTTTGCCAGGTCTTGACATTTGCATTAAACTATTAGAAGATGAATCTATTCCATTTCTTGTGATCTAAGTTCACTAGGAAAATTGACATTAAGAAATATGAAGTGCACATTTTTAAGGAAGAAAAAAGTACAGCTTTACTCAATTCAGCAACAAAGTAAAGGAATAGAGAACATAACTTTGCAGGGTTCACTGTAGATCCACTCTGCCCACAAATGGATTAAATTCCGAAATAGCTGAACTAACCTGCATTACATGTATATATTACTGTGTTTTATGTGAGTGATAAGATCACTTGGCAAAAGTGGTGATGCCCATATGGTGTAGGTGAACGGTTGTTTAAAACACTTACAGGTGCCAGCATGGGTGTTTGATATGTCTATGCATTTCATCTTTGATGTGGCACATATATGGATACAGCCCCAGACCAATTCTGATATTTCTCTCCTACATGTAAAATCTGCTTTTTTTTTAAGTTACTTGGAACCCCAAAAAATGATATTATTCTTTATGCATTATGGTATTTACGTAGCGCTTTTTCAAACACAATTAAAGAAAAAAAATACACAATATAATACCCAATTTTTGGTAAATAGATGCCTAACATGTACACTTTAAAATTGTGCATGCTTATGCAATGGTGCTAAACTGTGGTACTTAAAAATCTCCATAGGCTCTCTGGTACTCAGTCCTTCTTTGCCCTGATTCCCTTTCCCCCCCTCTCATCACCCCACCCATCCTTTTTCCCCTTTTCTCTATTTTTCTACGCCCCCATTCCTTATTCTCACCTGCCCCCCTCCTCTCTCCATTTTAAGATTGTAAGAACTGCTGGGTTGGCCAGGTGGTGGATTGTATGACCCTTCTGCTAAGCTTTTTGTACTTGACATGAAACCCTCTTGCACCTCTTATGTTATTTGAGATATGTAAACCCTGATACTTTTTCTTCATTCTTGCTCACTATTTCTCTCTGTAAGCTGATCTCCCATTTGGCTTGTATTGTACTGCTGTTTTTGGTTGTACTGTTTTGCTTTTTTTTACACTTTCAATAAACGCACATGATAAAAATCTTCAAAGGCAATGCTTTAAAAGCTTTTACAGATTACCAATGTAGAGTGACACAGGAGGTCTGGTGCTATAATTATTTCTCTGGCTATAACATTTGTGGTGATAACTCACATGTGTGGTGCAAACACCATTTGCATATGTGTGCACAACCTCTGTATTCCAGCACAGGGGGCACTTTAAAGTTTTTAAAAATTGTATTTACATTTTTTTCATTTTTCCAGTTATGGTTTGTTTCTTCTTTCTTCTGGTCCTCAGTCATCTCTATGGTCAGCCAGCAAAACTTCCAGCTTCAGTCCTAGGTTCCCTGGTGGGGAGGGAGAGCCTGGGAAGATGATGGAAAGTGGTAGGAAGAAAGGGACCCTCTTCTGCCACATGTATATATGATCCAGCAGCTAAAAACCCACTTGGATCACTTTTACTTTATTTAGCATTGCCACCTAAAAAGGAAAAAAATAGAATGCAGCCATGGCTCCAGTATACTCACCTAACCCATTGACGTACAAATCAGACTGCCCTATTCCAATATTTGTGATAGGCACAAACTCTGATGTGGAGTCTGTCTGAGGAAGCACCAAAGGCTTGCCACATCATAAACCCCATCCACAGCTATCTACTGCATCTTCCAAGGCTGTTTGTCACAGTAACTGTACTTGGAACTGGGGCTCCTTTTTTATCAAGTCATTAGTTGTGTCCAACTAGAGTCTGCTCAATGTCACTCTCAATCCAAAGAGCACATTTAAGAGGCCAATAAGAGGTCTCCCATTTAAAAGGAGACTTAAAGTTATCTGGCTTAGGGTTAGACCATATTCAAGAAAACCCTGCCAGGGAGATATGAGAACATCTTACATTTTACTGTGAGGTCCACTTTACCAAAGTGAAGCTAGATAGGAAAGGTTTTCAGGGCAGGGTTTACAGGCTAATTAATAAATGCATGTTTTGGGTGCCTGGCCTTTATCAAGAGGTTCTGTTTCAAATGTCAACTAATGAAGTGACATGTCTTAAAGTCAGTCTGTATGGACTGGATTTAATATTCCTGGTGTAGTGTTCCTGGCGTGATGTTTAAACTGTCAGTTGTAACAGCTTAGGTTTTGATGGATAGGTCTTTGGCTGAATTGCAGATTGGGTAAAGACTTGCAAAGATTTGCAGGAATGTAGAATCAATGCCTTTGAAGACCCCATCAAGATCCTCTAAGTTAAGAGATGGTATTGTTTTGCAGTTGTCAGGTGTACTTTCCTCCATGACAGGACTAGCCTGAAGTTGCAGCTGATCCTCTGAGCAACTCAAGAGCATTAACTAAAACAGAGGATGATATACAGTCACGAGTTACACAATCCATGAACTCATGAACATCGGTATTGTGATGCAGGATCTCAGTATTAACAGATTCCTGGTCACCTGTTTAATGTTTGGTCTTGCTGTTGTCAGCAGTAGTTTTAGATGTAGTCTTATTTACACTGCTGTAAGATAATCACCTGATGTACAATATACTTGATCTTTCACAAGACGTCTCGTTTTCACAGTTGGCATCTCTTTTGAGTTCCCGTAGCATGGATTTTGATAAAAGAAGGGAGTGTCTTGAATTCCCAACAATAGTTTTACAAGTGTGTTTACTGTTTGAACTATGATTCTTACTGGACTAACCACTGTTCGTCCACCCGCCTGCTCACAATGTACTGTAAGTGGACGGTAGCTACAGGACCAGCGGCATACTCGTACCCGGGCGCACAACCCCCCCCCCACACACACACACACACACTTCTGCTATGCTCACACATGATCACAATAACAACAAAGGTGTTATGAATCAATCTGATTCATAACAGCTCTGCTTCTCTTCCTGGTGAGCTGTGATTGGCCCACAGCTCTCACATGGTGCCAATCACAGAACCCTGTACATTGTGACCAGCTGGAGCCAATCACAGATTACTGTATTTTGAACTGTCATGAACTTAACCCATTCATGACAGTTCAAGCAAACATTGCATTGCAGGATTAATAATCTATATTGCTCCTGCAATGCAAAGTGTAAAAAAAAACTCGCTGATTACCTCCCCAGAGTAGCACAATGTTACTATGGTACCATTGTACCACTCTGATTAAAAGTACTTTTAAAAAATAGTAAAAAAAGAAAAAGATTGTTAAAAAAAATAAAAATATTGAGAATTATTTTTTAACTGCTTGCCGCCTGCCTGTCCACATTGTGCGGGCGAGTGGTAGCTCTGGGCAAAGCAACATACTCTTACATTGCTTTGTATTTTCGGGTGTTCATGTCCCCTATGCTGGTCCAGGGAGAAAAGAGAGAGCTACATTTTACACACATCATAGATCAGCAAATTTAACCCTCTTTACCATTTGAGCACCCTGTCACCCAGCCAGTACCATTAGTACAGTGTCAGTATATAGAATTTTTCACTGATGATTGTATTACTGCCACTAGCGACATCAGAAAGGGTCAGGGTCTGTAAGCTCCCCTCCCAGCCAGGATCAGCTAGCGTTAGATTGCCCGCACACTATTGCACTCTTGCTATAGGTTGCTGATCACCACCATTACTACTATACAGTAGTGTTTTTGTAGGGATCAATATATTGATCACGAACAGAACTATACTAGTGTCTCCTTAGTATAGTGTCCTCAATAATGCAATGTTAAAAAGAACAGCCCCATGCACTGCCAGTACTAAGGTTTAGCTGCTCTGCTGTTTTTCACAGAAGATTTGTATTAATTGATAGTGGACCAAAGCAATTTATATGCACAACAATACATGGCCTCCCACCCAAATTCAGCTTTTGTAAGATGATGCGCATGGAAGCCTGTCACAGTTTCTGAATTTAAACCTTTTTTGGGCCTAATCCTTAACATGGGCAATACAAAAAAGAATGAACTGCAGTCATATATGTCCACAGACCTGATTCATCATATGCCCATGTTCTCTGCTGTTACATATATGCCCAACATGGACCAGCACCATACTGGTACATCACTGAACCTGCAGCTACAAGCATTATCCTGGTATCATTTTTTTTCAGCTTGTGGTCCACTTTCATGTAAAAACAATCCTAGTGGCTAATTAGCCACTGGATCACTTTTACAAGCAGCGTGAAGGGACATTCCCCTCCCCTCCTGCCTCCTTCCATGGTTTTCTTGGGCTCTCCTGTCCCACCAGGGGACCCAAGAATGCAGCCAGAAGTTCCACTGGCTAACCATAGAGCTGATCAGGCACTGGAATGGCTCAAGTCATCTCTATGGTGACTGAAGCTACAAGCATTTCATAATTTCCGTTTCGCCGGATATAAACAGCGCCATTTTAAAATTGGGAAAGCATGTGATCACATCAATCTTGGTGCAATCAGATGCTTTAAGGGAAGAGTCTGATAGACCCCAGATTTTTCAGAAAAGAGTACCTATTACTGCCTATTACTATTACCGGGGATATTTATGTTCCCTGTGATAACAATAAAAGTGATTAAATTTTTTTTAAAGGGACAGTGTAAAAAAAACGGCAAAATAAATAATTTTTAAAAATGCACCCCCCCCCCCCCGTGCTCGAGCGCAAAGGCCTACACAAGCGGCAGTCTCATGTCAGTATGTAAACAGAGATTGCACCATGCACGTGAGGTATCACCGCAAACATGAGATCAAGGATAGTAATTCTAAAAAGTGTATTTTTTCCAAAACAATTGCACTTGAAAAATCTCTGTGCAAATACTGTGTGACATAAAACATTTCAAAACCCACTGTTTTATTTTCGAAGGCCTCTGCTTTAAAAAATATATAATGTTTGGGGGTTCAAAGTAATTTTTCTAGCAAACAAAATGTTTTTTTCATGTAAACAAAAAGTGTGTGAAAAGGCTTAGTCTTCAAGTAGTTTGAAGACTGGATGGTGTGTGGCATAAGCTTCTAATGTTGGCCCTGAATAGTAGAAGCACCCCCCTAAATGACACCTTTTTGGAAAGCAGACACTCCAAGTTATTTGCTAAGGGGCATGGTAGTTTGCAGATCTCATTTGTTGCCATACGCTTTTGGAAAAGAAGAAAAAAAATGAAAATGCATTTTTTTCTTTTCTTTTTTCCTGTGACAAAAATTATATTTGCAAAATACTCACCATGCCTCTTATCAAATTCCTTGGGTTGTATACTTTCCAAAAAGGGGTAATTTGAGGGGTGTTTGTACTATACTGGCATTTTAGGGCCTCCAAAACTGTGGTCATTGGATTTTCAGGGCCTGTATGTAGCTAGGCTGCCAAAAATCCTCTCACATGTGGTATCGCTATATTTGGGAGAAGTAGCAGAATGTGTTATGGGGTGTTATTCCGCATATACCCATGGCATGCGTGAGCAATATATCATTAAAGTAAAACGTATTTTGTCATTTTCAAAAAATTTGTGACAAGATATAAAAACTTTTACTGACTCAAAATTCCTCTCAACAAATTCCTTGGGGTGTCTACTTTCCAAAGAGGGTAGTGGTTGGGGTTGTTCTGCCCTGCAATAAATTCCAATATATATATACCATAGTTTGTAGACGCTATAACTTTCACACAAACCAATTTATAAACACGTATTGGGTTTTTATTTTTTCCAAAGACATGTAGCAGAATACATTTTGGCCTAAATTTACAACTAACTTTGAGTTTACTGGATATTTTTTAGAACTGAAAGTAGAAAATATAATTTTTTTCAAAATTTTCAGTCTTTTTTTATTTATATCACAAACAAATTAACAGCCCAGTGGTGATCAAATACCACCAAAAGAAAGTTCTATTTATGTGAATAAAAGAACACAAATTTTGTTAGGGCACAGCGTTGCATGACCACTCAATTACCAGTTGAAATAGCGCAGTGCAGAATTGCAAAAAATGGCCTGTCATTAAGGGGTGTAAATCTTCTGGAGGGCAAGCAGTTAAGGAGTGCCTATCATGGCCCAACCTAAGTCAGCCCTTTGAGCAAAAGGACCATTGTAAAGATCACTTATGAGCTGCTCTGATTTTGGCATTACTGGCAAGTGGTGGGGCGTAACTAGTCGAATTAATGAAGGAAAGATGCCATATCTTCTCTCAATAATGAGGTACTTGATTGTACTTTATAACTGCAAGAATATGAATTCCTTAAGTTCCTTTTAATTTAAAATAATGAAATATTCATCAGGAGAAAAATTTCCTGTGATTTCAACTGTGCTAGCACATGTGTTTTCCTTGAAAGTCCTTAGTGATGTACAGTTGTGTCCAAAATTATTCAACCCCCACTGAAATTGAGTGTTTTGGCCAGTTTGACATTGCTTTTGATCATTCAGTCATCTTGCTTACATTTACATTAAAGAGGCACTTGTAGGTCAGACAAATATAACATAACAGTTATAATGAAATAACCACAAATGTCTTTTCTGTGCTCACAGCATTATCAGTTTTATTCAACCCCCAAGTGACATTCAATCTTAGTACTTAGTACAGCATCCTTTTACAGTTATAACAGCTTTTAAACGTGAAGCATAGCTTGACACAAGTGTCTTGCAGCGATCTACGGGTATCTTCGCCCATTCTTCATGGGCAAAGGCCTCCAGTTCAGTCACATTCTTAGGCTTGCGCACTGCAACTGCTTTCTTTAAGTCCCACCAGAGGTTCTCAATCGGATTTAAGTCTGGTGACTGCGATGGCCACTCCAAAATGTTCCAGCCTTTCCTCTGCAACCATGCTCTAGTGGACTTGGAGGTATGCTTGGGATCATTGTCCTGTTGAAAGGTCCAACGTCTCCCAAGCCTCAGGTGTGTGACGGACTGCATCACGTTTCCATCCAATATCTCCTGGTACTGAAGAGAATTCATGGTACCTTGCACACGCTGAAGCTTCCCTGTACCTGCAGAAGCAAAACAGCCCCAAAGCATGATTGACCCTCCACCATGCTTCACAGTAGGCAAGGTGTTCTTTTCATCATAGGCCTTGTTCTTCCTCCTCCAAACATAGCGTTGATCCATGGGCCCAAACAGTTCTAATTTTGTTTCATCAGTCCACAGAACACTATCCCACAACTTTTGTGGTTTGTCCACATGGCTTTTGGCATACTGCAGTCGACTCTTCTTATTCTTTGGAGACAGCAAGGGGGTACGCCTGGGAGTTCTGGCACGGAGGCCTTCATTACGCAGTGTGCGTCTTATTGTCTGGGCTGAAACTTCTGTACCCACATCTGACAAATCTTTTCTCAGTTCCTCAGCAGTCACACGGGGACTTCTCTCCACTCTACGCTTCAGGTAGCGCACAGCAGTCGAAGTCAGCATCTTCTTTCTGCCACGACCAGGTAGCGTTTCAACAGTGCCCTTTGCCTTGAATTTGCGAATGATGCTTCCTAAGGTGTCTCTTGGTATGTTTAACATCTTTGCAATCTTCTTATAGCCATTGCCCTTCCTGTGAAGAGAAATCACCTCTTCTCTTGTCTTCCTGGACCATTCTCTTTCCTTCACCATGTTTGTAACCACACCAGTAAATGTCTAGAAGGAGCTGAGTATCACAGTCATTTTAAAGCTGCCTAATTGGTGCTTATTATGCTTGATTGCTGCTCGGTGACATCCACAGGTGTTTTCAACACCTGATGGAAAGCACCTGTATGAACCTCTGTTCTTCAGAGTGGTAGTCTTTAAGGGGTTGAATAATTGTGGCAATGAAGAAACCACATAAGAACCATTTACTACTGTATTACATAAACAATTGATGTCATTTTAGTTGCATTTGGGTAGTTACAACGTCCTTGTAGGATTTGATTCTGAATACAATTCCAAATGTACACTATAGTCCCTAAACCCCTTTACAGCATTGGGGGTTGAATAATTTTGGACACAACTGTAGACCGGTATATTTAGTTATAATCATTGGATGTGACTGCTCCCTGCCATGATCTCACGCCGATGTTAGATCTTCACTGTATGAAGAGTACTGTCTAAAGGAACCCAAATCTATGTCTGATATATGTCTTTCACTGTCACATTCTGACTACTTTACTGTAGTCTTGCAGTCTCTGGCAACGCAACCTGTAGATGTTCAACAGCTAAGGACGTTCCCTTGAATGCACAACATTATTCGAGAACATGTGGTGAAACATGAATGAGACAGTAAGAGTTTGGGTCATTTTGACTTTCTTAACAGTTGCAGCTGGCTGTGGGTGTAACCCTCTTCTTTTTAACTAAGGCAACTAGAGTCTCTGTATTTAGTGGTTAGGTTTTCTCTTCTTGTAGTTTGTTAGCACTGCTCAAGTTGACAGTTGAAAAGCATGAATCATTCTTGGCACTGGCTTTGTCTGATGAACTTTGAAAAAAGGAGAAAGGAGACTTGGTGTTTTTCCTTATGCTTTGAACCCACTGCTTCCTATTTTTTCTTTATATTATGTAAGGAGTTGTCTTCAAGTCCTGTAGTTCCTCGGCCATCCCATATACCCCTATCTAAGTTTAACAACTCAATAAAATCACAAAACCAAGCTCAAGGACTGTTTATTGACTTCAGCGTGCAAGGTGTGGGAAATACATGTTGCTTGGCCATGCAGAGCAAAGGGAGACCCAATCAAATCCAGTGGCCCTTATGAGGGTAATGGTACATTATATGGCAATTTTTCTGCAATCAGGATTACACCGTGTGCAGTCTCTTAAACATGCCAAGCTCGCTAACTTTCAAGCACTCATATGTTTGATTTAATCTCTCCTATGCAAGGTTAAGGCCCTTATCTGGTTCATGGATGTAAACAGTTTTAACCCTTTAATGCAATTTGGTCAAACCATCTGATCAGCAGATCAAGCTTTGCATAGGTGGGGTGCTTAGGTCCTGAATTACTGAATTAAATACAGCTTCTGTAGGTCAACCATCAGAAGAGACAGATATCTTCATGCATAAATTCTATCTTCATCCTACCTGTTATACTTGAATATTATGATCACAGGCTTGCTTCATCAACAGTTTTTATTATGAAACCATTCGTGCAAATACATATTATCAGAGGTCTCCTAATACATGTCTGTCCCAAGGTGGTAAGTGGTTAATATATTTTAATAAGTCTTCATTCCTTTAACTGTAGCCTTGGTGAATTTTACTTTGATCCTGGGTGTGACGCCGCAGATGGAAGCTCATATTAATGAAACTAGTGTAACATCCTGCGTATTGAATATTTGTATATTGTATTGCAGGGCTTGAAAAAGCCGCTCGCCAAATGCGAGGAGAATTTCCTCTGTGGCGAGCAGCGAGCGGCTGCGAGCGGTGAGCACAGATGAAGCATGGAGCGACTGCACCTGCGCTCCAAGCCTCATTGTGAAGCCGAGTTCCGGTTTACAACTTCCGGTTTCCGGCTTCTGCAGCACCACCACCGAGGGGGCAGGTGCAGAAGAGGTCTGCTCTCTTATGCTGAGAGGAGACACCTTCTCCACCGCCACGGGGGACAGTAAGTACTGTATACAACATGTTCTATCACTATAATGGAGTACTGGGGAGCTGGGATATACATTACTTAGTAATGTATTTCCCAGCTCCCCTATACGCCATTATAGTGATATGACATGTATACAGTAATGTATATCCCAGCTCCCCCGTACTCCATTATAGTGATGACATGTATACAGTAATGATTACTGTAAACATGTCATATCACTATAATGGAGTACGGGGGAGCTGGGATATACATACTGTATACATGTCATATCACTATAATGGAGTACAGGGGAGCTGGGATGGACATTACTGTGTACAGTTTTATATTTTGGACTTATTCTAAAGAAAAATTTAATTTCATAAGCTTTAAGGGGGATGTGGTTGGGGGCGGACCTTGGCAAGGTTGGGTGGGGCAACTGGTGGAGAGTAAGTTTTGTGACCCGCTAGTAGGTCTGAACTCGAAATTTTAACCCCTGTTGTATTGTATATTAATGTTCTTTTACTAAACATAAATTCTGTACAAACAATTACAATCATGGGAATACAATATAAGACTAACAGATATACCTATAACAAGCAAAATGCTACCTACTTCCTAGCTAAACTATGTTCTGTATACAATAGTAAACATTAATTAGCTCCAATTATAGAGGCTTCACAATCTCTAGAGGCAACACGGACCCCAAGCTTGCTCTAAGACGGTTGCAGGAGATTGGGCTAAAAACGTCTTCAGGTTCTGGCAGAGATCTCCTTTGGTGTTAAGCCATCTTTGAGTCCTCATCAGCCTAACCTACTGACCTTTTATTTGAAAAGTTTACCATCCCCACATGGGTGCAATACTGTGTTTTAATGTAAGAAACATTCTCCAGTTCGACCTCAAGATGGCACTCTGGTATCATACATGCTATAGGTCATATATATTTAAAGGTTCAACCTGTGTTTGACCAAGGTTACAGAACAATAGACTGATCCATCTGTCAAATGAAATACAACAATGGTATCCAGTGGCATTTGTTTGAGAAGTATTCCCTCAAACAAACTCCAAGAAACTTGATGTCTGTATTCAAGACAAACCGATTCTTCCATGTACAGTAAGGTCTTAGAATAAAAATTAGAACAACATATATATATATAGATATATATATATATATATATATATATATATATATATATATATTGCTCAAAAAATTAAAGGAATACGTTTTAATCAGAGTATAGCATCAAGTCAATTAAACTCCTGGGATATTGATCTAGCCAGCTAAGTAGCAGAGGGGGTTGTTAATCAGCTGCTTTGGTGTTAATGAAATTAACAACAGGTTCACTAGATGGGCAACAATGAGACAACCCAAAACAAGAATGGTTTTACAGGTGGAGGCCACTGACATTTTGTTCCTTACTCATCTTTTTTGACTAGTTTTGCATTTGGCTAGGGTCAGTGTCACTACCGGTAGCATGATGCGATACCTGTACCCTACAGAGGTTTCACAGGCAGTCCAACTCCTCCAGGATGGCACATCAATACGTACCATTGCCAGAAGGTTTTCAGTGTCTCCCAGCACAGTCTCAAGAGCATGGAGGAGATTCCAGGAGACAGGCAGTTACTCTAGGAGAGCTAAGAGAGATGAAGGTCCTTAATCCATCAGCAGGACCGTTATCTGCTGCTTTGTGCAAGGAGGAACAGGATGAGCACTGCCAGAGCATTACAAAATGACCTCCAGCAGGCCCCTGGTGTGAATGTCTCTGACCAAACAGTCAGAAACAGACCTCTTGAGGGTGGCCTGAGGGCCCGACATCCTCTAGTGGGCCCTGTGCTCACTGCTGAGCACCATAGAGCTCGATTGGCATTTGCCATTGAACACCAGAATTGGCAAGTCAGCCACTGGCATAATGTGCTTTTCACAGATGAGAGCAGGTTCACACTGAGCACATGTGACAGACGTGAAAGGGTCTGGAGAAGCCATGGAGAGCATTATGCTGCCTGTAACATCATTCAGCATGACTGTTTTGGTGGTGGGTCAGTGATGGTCAGGGGAGACATATCCATGGAGGGACGCACAGACCTCCACAAGCTAGACAATGGCACCCTGACTGCTATTAGGTATCGAGTTGAAATCCTTGGACCCATTGTCAGACCCTACCCTGGTGCAGTGGGACCTGGGTTCCTCCTGGTGCACGACAATGCATGTGACGAGAGCATGTAGGCAGTTCCTGGAGGATGAAGGAATTGATACCATTGAGTGGCCCCCACGCTCGCCTGACCTAAATCCAATAGAACACCTCTGGGATATCATATTTCGGTCCATCCAATGCCGGCAGGTTGCACCTCAGACTGTCCAGGAGCTCATTGATGCCCTGGTCCAGATCTGGGAGGAAATACCCCAAGACACCATCCGTCGCCTGATTAGGAGCATGCCCCGACATTGTCAGGCATACATACAAGCACGTGAGGGCCATACAAACTGAGTACCATTTTGAGTTGCTGCAATGAAATTTCTACAAAATGGACTAGCCTGCTGCATCACTTTTTCTTTGATTTTTTGGGGTGTCTTTGAATTCAGTCCTCTGTAGGTTGATAATTTTTATTTCCATCAAACGATGGGGCATCCTTATGTTCCTAACACATTACCCAGTCCATATCAGTATACTGTAGATCTCCAACATTGTATTTTTACCCATTGAGTTCTGATGTGTTTTCAAAGTGTTACTTTATTTTTTTGAGCAGTATATATATATATATATATATACTCTACAACCAAATTCAATATACAGAAATGTCAATGTATTTGCAAATTTCCACATTCCAGAAATATTTCTTTTTAATGAGTGAGATTAGACATATGAGAATGCTGCAGCACACTGAAATCTGAACCTAGTTGTTAGATGCTGTGCGATTGCAAGCAGAGTCTATGTTGCAGCATGTGCATACACAGATCATGTGCTCACTCAGCAAAGGGAAAATTTCACAACAAATCGAGCAGAATGTGAAAAAGGGTTTAGAATCTGTCTTATTAATGTTCCATTTCACATACTAATATATGCAGTAGTATACCTCCTTAGAACCAATCTGTGTGAACAGTATGGTCACTTGCTGATTTAGCAGAATCCATGGGTAGCATAACTCTTCAATAAGAATACAACGTAGATTTAATTGAGATAAGCACAAAGGACATTTTTCCAATCTTTTGTAGGGCAAGAAAATAATGGCTTTCCTAAGCCCTGTCTCTGAGGTGGAAAGTCAAACTAAACTGAGCAGCAAACTGGTGCAGGGAGTGTCCAATTAGGGATCATATAAAACAATAAAGAAAAAATCCTCTTGCGCTGCCAAACCTAATATGATTTTTATTCATGCCTTGACATATAGCACTCCAATTGTCTATTTGCACATATGTTGAAGTTTCACTTATTGATTTGTTCATATTTGTTATTGTGCAGCAGGGCATCTAGTCTGTTTGGATATTTTCATTCACTTGTCTGGGGTTTTTCTCTATGCATGCATTTATATCACTTTAGTTAGGGGCTCTGTCAGGTGTTTACTTTTTGTTTCTGATTAGGTTTAGTGAGTAACTCAGCACAATTTATCTAATCATTTATTAATTAAGGATTATACTAACTCGCACCAAATTGGGCTCTGTCACAAACCAAAATACTTACATAACACCTCAAATGCAAGTTGCCAGTGTTTGATTTTTGGACTGCATTACTGATTTGGGAGTAGGAAAGCTGAACCTAATCATTTTCACAGTGAGTGACGTCACTGCTGTAGATTAACTATGCAGCTCAACAGTAAGGGAATGTCTGCTTCCACCTGGCACTTCAAAAGCAGTGTTTTCCTTTGTGACAGTCTTCTATTAAAAATACCTTGTGAACTGTGATGTACATATACCCTGTGCACTAAGAGCTAACCACACTAGTATCCTTGGATTATTGTCTGTAAGTCAGATGCTATCAGGTTATTTAAGACAACATATGTCCAGAGGTAAGAAATTAGGTAAAATGAGTTAATGCAGATTATTATGTTAAAAATAATACAGAATAATTGTGTGTAATATTCACACTGCTCATTCCTTTTTAAAAATGCAAATCTACAGCGTGCCCCTAACAAGGGAGCAAGTATTCCAACAAATTTACAACTGACCGCTTGAATGCCACCCCTCTCCACTACTCCTGAAATCCTTTATGTTTGATAAATGACACATTTAATTTTTCATCCTTTGCTGCTTCACGTGCTGGAACCAATGTGTTACAGGATGTTCTTTCTGACTGCACACAGCCTCAGAGTGCTGGCTTGCTAAATTAATTGCAAAATGTCAAAGTACAATAAAAAAAGTTTAAAGCAGCATCAATATTTGTTTTAATGAGATGGCACTTTTCATCTGTTCCTTCCTGTACAGTGCTTATTTATTTCCAAATTTCAAGAAAAAAAAAGTCCAGCAGATCAAAAAGATTCTCAGAACATCAAACCAAAGCAACACGCATATAGAGGGGATCATAGCGCTTCCTGCTGGGTATGTGAAATGCGCATTGCCATCTGCAGAAAATGGCACTGAGAGAACTGATTATGGTTGGCCCTCCTTTTCATAGCAGATGGGTTCATTAAATTTAATAGCCTCCAGAGCCTTTAGAAACAGTGCTGAGCACATGTGGAGTGTACTGCGACACTTTACATCGCACCCCTGAGTCATTACATCTCTGGCTTGGACTATAAATATTACACTAATTTATTTTTATCCAGAAACATTAATGTTTTAATTATTAGTAGAATACAGGGTCTTGATGGGTTGCATGATATTGATTTTCTGATACTGGCCTGTTTCAGAAAAATAAAATTCGGTGGCTACTTTTGGCTCATTGAAAGAAGCATAAATCATTACTGCAGAGAGAAATAATATACGTACACCATCGGCAGGCAATGTGTTGCTTTTTGGAGGGGGCTTGTATAGGTTCCCCAACTCCTTCAAAGGGCCACACAGTTTTTCTTAGAACAAGAAATACCAATATAAACAACAGTTGTAATCATTTGATTGTATCAGCACTTGATTGAGTACCATCTATCAAATGCAATGAAGAGAAATCACCAAAACAGTGTTTAGGCAGACATAATAACAATGAAAAAAGTAAAAATGTGCAATCCTACCACCTACTGCACTGGAATTTACTGCATCAAAATAGCCACCTGTTTAAAGGATAAGTTCACCTTTTTTGCAGGTAAAACAATGTGCATTACATTTTTTTTCTAAGGAGCCTACAGAGCACTGCACATGTGATCAGCAGATCACGGGTGCAGTCTCAGGCTCCTGTAGACTCTCATTGTAGCTGTCTGCCCATACCTTGTACAGACAGGCAGTTTACTGAATGACAGTTCCCTAGTAGTTCACTGAGAGCTGTAAGCTGTCAGTACAGGGGAGGACTGACCATTTGGGCGCTCGGGCACTGCCCGAGGGCCCAGGGTCAGTAGGGGGCCCCATGAGATGCCCCTAGTACCTTTCATGGGCATTTTTGGGTTTTTTGGGTGTGGTTTGAGTGTGGGTGAGGACACAGGGGCCCCATGATTTCCTATTGCCCGGGGGCCCCATGAGTTGTCAGTCCGCCCCTGTGTCTGCCAGAATTCCTTACGGTAGTTGTAGTTCTCCAATTCGGGCATGGGAGGAGGAGACAAGGGAGCTAGAGAGTAGGAGGTCCTGCGAGGAGCATATAGATAAACATTCCACTAGCAAATCATCATGTTATTCCAGCATTCATCTTGTACCAACATATAAGTGTGCAATGCTCAGGAAAGAGAAAAGAGTCTACACATAGTGTAATGGTTGTATTTATCCACTTCCTGTCAGCCCATTGCCTATAGATGGTGGACGGGACTCAGCACTGATGCGGGCTAACGTACCTGTACATCAGCCCGCATCAAAGGTTCCTGTGCAGCTTGCAGAGTGCACATCCGGGAGTACGATGATCCATGTGTCATCCAGACACAGTGGATCACATTACCGCTGTGTGTGGGTGGTCACATGGTATTTTACCATGTGATTGCTATGTCCAATCACAGCAACCACATAGTAAACAATACCATGTAAAGTAAAGACCAGTTCTGAAGTGATGCTGCAGCCTTTGAGTGTACAGCAGCCTGTCAGGCTGCTTGTACGCCATATGTCATTCCAGCGTCCAGCATTTTAGAGTCTCAGCTGATCAATTTTCAGAAACACACTATATTGCCAAAAGTATTGGGACGCCTTCCTTTACACGCACATGAACTTTAATGGCATCCCAGTCTTAGGGTTCAATATTAGTTGGCCCACGCTTTGCAGCTATACAAGCTTCAACTCTTCTGGGAAGGCCGTCCACAAGGTTTAGGAGTGTGTCTATAGGAATGTGTGACCATTCTTCCAGAAGCGCATTTGTGAGGTCAGGCAATGTTGGACGAAAAGGCCTGGCTTGCAGTCTCCGCTCTAATTCATCCCAAAAATGTTCTTTAGGGTTGAGGTCAGGACTCTGTGCAGCCAGTCAAATTCCTCAACCCCAAACTCGCTCATCCATGTCTTTATGGACCTTGTTTTGTGCACTGGTGCGCGGTCATGTTGGAACAGGAAAGGCCCATCCCCAAACTGTTCTCTCAAAGTTGGGAGCATGAAATTGTCCAAAATGTCTTGGTATGCTGATGCCTGAAGAGTTCCCTTCACTGGAACTAAGGGGCCAAGCTCAACCCCTGAAAAATAACCCCACACCATAATCCCCCCTCCATCAAACTTTACACTTGGCACAATGCAGCCAGGCAAGTCTTTTCTCCTGTCAACCCGCCAAACCCAGACATGTCCATTGGATTGCGAGACAGAGAAGCATGATTTGTCACTCCAGAGAGCTAGAGTTCCATGGTGGCGGACACTTTGCATTGCACTTGGTGATGTAGGGCTTGGATGCAGCTGCTTGGCCATGGAAACCCTGAAGATTGGAGGTCTTTAGCTATTGACTCTGCAGACAGTTGGCACTTTCTAAACACTGTGCACTTCAGCATGCGCTGACCCCGCTCTGTCATTTTATGTGGCCTACCACTTCATGGCTGAGTTGCTGTTGTTCCTAGTTGCTGCCACTTTGTTATATTACAACTAACAGTTGACCGTGGAATATTTAGTAGCAGGGATATTTCATGGATGGACTTATTGCACAGGTGGCAACCTATCACGGTACCACACTTGAATTCACTGAGCTCCTGAGAGCGACCCATTCTTTCACAAATGTTTGTAGAAGCAGTCTGCATGCCTAAGTTCTTGATTTTATACACCTGTGGCCATGGAGGTGATTGGAACACCTGAATCAAATGATTTGGAGGGGTGTCCCAATACTTTTGGCAATATAGTGTATATCCCATAGTTTGTAGATTTTGTAACTTTCACACGGACTAAATAATATACACTTTTGGGTTATTTTTACTCCCAAAATGTTTCAGAATACATTTTGGGCTAAATTTATGAATAAATATTATTTATTTGCAAAATGTTATAACAAAAACTAAAACAAAAAATGTTTTTCAAACTTTTCTGTATTTTGTTTCATTTGAGTATAGTGTTGCATGGTAGTGCAATTGTCATTCAAAGTGTGACAGTGCCAAAAGCTGAAAATTGGCCTGGACTGGAAGGGGGTGAAAGTGTCCGAACTTGAAGTGGTTAAATAAAAAAGGGTTAAAAAGAGCAGGGAATACTAACATGATATATGTCATCAGCCACAATCAGGCCCTATTTACACTTAAGCATAGCAGGAACACACGTTTTTATTTTGTGCATTTTTCACTTGAATGGGCTGCCCTACGTGCAACAAACACCCCAAAGTAGCTCCAGAATCTTTCTGAATGTGGAGCATTGTGCGCATTTTGGCAAGTGACAAATGTGTGTCAAAAAATGCGTCTGCTACCCGTGATTGGGGTGCTATTAACAATAAATTAATGAAAGTGAATGCAGCTTAAATGTTTATTTATTAACATTAGGGTGCCTGAGGAAAGCAACATGTATGACAGTAGTGTTGCCCTTTAAAGCCCAACTAATCTTCTCATTTAAATCAGCTAAAACATCCCAGGTGTATTAAAACAATAGTTTTGTGGAGACGAGTGATTGCACCAAACAGTTGAAAATTGTTTATAGAGAAAATTGACTGTAGAGACAATTCAACCTCTCCTAAATATCCAGCCTCCAAAATTTGCTAACCCTTTGTATGATGGTAAACTCTATCACAGGCATTGATCGGATATGAAGTCCAATGCTCACAAATTGATGATCACAATCAACCCTCCATATTCCCACACACAGAAAATAGTACTATAAACATAAATGGGTAACATGAGTGCATGATAAATTCAAACCGCCCGCATTCCTACCAAACTGACAGTTCTCATAACATGATATATGCAAGCATAAACAATTCATAGTCCATATTAAAACATTAAACATTAAAATCATCAATAGATAAAAGCTATACAATATACATAAAACATTAAATAGTAAAATAAAATTACTCTACAATCTAACCCCAGACATCATAACATACCTCAGGACCTACAGTAATTAATAATTGTTTGAACCCACTCTACAATAATAAATAAATACATATTTTACTGAAAAATAATCCACAAAATCTTAAAATCGAAAATTTAGCGACATAAAAAAAGACTAATAGTTTGCACTCCAACGGTTATACCCCATTATTTCTCTGAGGCTTCAGATTTTTGCTGGAGATGCCGGGGGTCCCAAAGGATGTTCCTACATACTTATATTAGAAAATTTGTGGAAAGAGGTGAGAAGACTCACCCAAACATTTACAAACTATCCGGTCCCATTTGATCCTGCCTTCTTCCTTCTCAACTGTTTAGATATCCCTACCAAAGTTTAATAGAAGTAGATCCTCCATCATCTGTCTAATGCCACCAAAGCCTGCATAGCTCTGAGGATGGAGGGACCTGAACCCCTCCCTCTATCTCGTTGTGGCTTAACAAAGTAGAAGGTGTTAAGGGGATGGAGGACCTGATACTGACTGCTCAAAATTGATGGGAAAGATAATCAAAAACCTGGCTCCACTAGAACATGTTTGTGATATGGGCAAAGTATTAATGGACAACTGTTCTGGGAATTGACCTCTCCCTGACTTTTCCACAGTCTTGAACATGCCAACGTAACAAACCACTTCCCTCCCCTCTCCTTTTTTTCTTCTTTTTTTCTCCCCTTTTTTCTTCATTCTCTTCTCCTAACTCTCTCCTACTCACTAAATAAAACAAAGGATGGGTATCCCACTCAAACCTCTCCCATAACTTAATTTTGAGAAGTGCAGTAGCATGAGGAAGTCCTTTACAATACTTAATGATTTCCACTGTGCCTTTTATCCAAAAGACCTATGTCACCACCTGCTGGTACTTAGGGGAGTGTTACCACTTCAAGGAACCCTGCCCAGTGGGCACTTATGATTTCAACCTTTCTACTGACTATCTCTAGGTGATTTGTATCTTATGTCATGGTGCAATATCACATCTGTATTAGTTTTTGTGACATCTGTGGATTATATCTAAATGCGATATTGGATACCTTTCTGTCTAAATAAAGAATTTTAAAAGAAAACAAGGACTAATAGTCACTATTGAAGCAACTGATATCAGCATCAATATGACTGAGTAGGTTTTACCAATTCTATACGAAGAGTTTATGAAGTATTTTACTAAAATTCCTTCCTTTTTTTAACATATAGCTGTGGAGCGATATGACGGGGAAAGGAATTGGAGGTTTGTGCATCTGAAGAGAGGTGGGGGATTCCACATTAACAAAAGTGCCAATAATTGTTATGAGAGGCATGTGGAGCTGGTGAGTGCCTTACCAGAAGGGAGTGGATGTGCACAGTATACACGTAGTGATTTGAAGGGTCACGTGGTGGAAGAGATGGGAGATTAAATAAGTGTGAACATAATTTGTAGACATTATTAATGGACTTTATTTTTTTCTATATTTATACTGCATCACCTTTTTCTCATTTGATGACACTGGGTGATTCCTATATTTCCTTACATTATTTATATTGATAAATGTTGTTTAGTTTCATTTGTTTTTGATTGATCACAGCGCCTCCTCAAACTGGGATTTAAATTCTAGTTTGATATAAGAACATAAATATAAATTGGTGTATAGGTATGCTAAGGCATCTTTAGATTTCTGTATCTTACTACTTTCATGAAAGATAATAGGATATGCAATTGCCCATTTTTTAGAGATGTTGATACAAATAGATTCATAATGATCAATAATTTTCACCATCCTCATTGGATTAAAAATGTACTTAAGGATTAGTTAATTAGAATTAGAAAAAACTGCAGATTCATACAAGATTGTTTTAAACAGGTTGATATGTAAAAGAACTAATTTTTAGGGAAGGGGTATTCGAAATTAGACATAACATGCATTGTTGGTAAGCACAGGGCAAAATTGATTACATAAATAAAGATCAGGATGATTTGGATTGTAATAAATTCAAAGGGTTTCCATTACCAAATATAATTGCCATTACAAAATGTGGAAAGTGTTTTAACTAAACACCCATTCTGAAGAAAGATTTAATGTTAGGACCACATTTGCCAGGCAATTGGCAAATGTTGTAAAGGAAAGCTCCCCCATTCCATAATAGGGTGGCTCCTAGTACTGTAAATCCTCCTTTTCACCATGGCAAAGGTTTTTTTGCCTACAGAAGATGCTTATCCCATAGATTATGTACACCTGCTAGGAAACAAACCTGTTTTACATCCTATGCTAATTTCTATATTTTTCTAATAAGGCATTTTATTTCATGTGTTACTACCCATGCCACATAATTGACTGAACATACAGATATCAATACATCGATACAACCACTAGACCCTTAGCAGAAAGACTTCGGGAACATCTCTACAATTTACACAAAGTAAAAAAAAATCATAATTTATCAACCTTATTAAAAAGTTAAATGACTGTGATCCTAAAAACAAACTTAGAGGGTTGAAACATTTTGGAGATGTGGGAATATGACAAGATCCATCTCACCAATAATGCCCCTTTTCCTAGTAGTTTGAATATTGATTTAAGTGTAAATCGATTCATTAGTTATCAGAATAAACATCTATTTGTGAATGAAATTATTATTACTAATTTATAAAAATTAATTGTGATATATTTTATGTTGGTATGCCTTATTTATAAATTAAGGATTTTTTATGCTCATTTCCACATATTTTTTTAGTGTTGAAGTATAGCGTTAAAAGGTGCATTTTGTGGGTGGTGTTGTGGTATGTAAATCACAAAGCATTATTTTCTTTATGCAATCATAATCACACGGGTGTTCTTATGAAAATCAATTTTCTATATATGTGATGACAATTACTGATCCCTAAAACACTGAAGAAGTCAATTAACAAAATGCATAGGGTGGGATCAGATTGAGTCTTCAAATTCACAACACCAATGCTTCTGGCCGGTTGTAACAGCTTCTGTTTGATGGATCTGTGGTACACTTTCTTCCATAATGATTTGTATTGCATGCTTCTGCGTTGCGTATGCACTAGAAATATGTGATTTTATTTTTCTTCCTTCTATTTAATAAAAAACCTAGCATTGGAGTTTGCTTATATCTTACATTTGATCCTATATGCAATGTAATTCCCACCTAGGAAGGGCTATATGGATACCTTTTCATCACAAGCTGTCATAATTGTGAATCTCTACCCTGTTAATATTGTTAACATTGATCTAAGGATATTAATGCTATTTGACCTACCTACTTCAAGGGGTCAACATCATATAGTGAGCTGGTGTCTAAAAGGTGTTGGTGTGATTTTCACACTTTAAGGTTCGATTGATGGTGGGATCTCAAGCACTCTATGCACTATTTTTAACAGTGACAATAGACGATCAATGTAATGTCTTAAATATGTTTTTGTTCTTTTGTAGTTCCTTTTTCAAGGTTTTTTTAGGTAGACTTGTATAGTTTATCATCACTTCCACTTTTGTTTTGGTATAGTAAAATCTTTTATGAAACATTTTTAGGGTTTTGATCTAGGCACTAATGAAGGACCATCATAACTATTGGTAAGTCAAGGAGCATTACATGTAAACAGTTTGGAAATAGTATAGGCACATTTGTATTAAATAAAAAAATCCATAACAAATGGCAACTTGTTTTGGGGGTCTTAAGGTGCCCCCTTCTTTAGGTCTTCTATATCTTTAGCAGCTTGCTAAGAACTGCTAGCTGAAAATGGCCACAATGGTTTGTGTCAGCATGAATGGATTTTTCTTCAAGGTTTGGAACTAGTCCTGCAGTTGGTGACCCCCTGCTGGGTACAAGAATTACAGACTGACAGTCACAGGAGCACAGTGCCACCAGCAGGTGAACTAGTGGAATAACAGAGATTCTTTACAAAATTAGTCACACTTGCCTTGAGTAAAATGTGTGTTTACATATCTAAAATACAAACCCCTCTCTCTCCTGGTAGTTTTATAGGGAAAAAGGGGTAGCAAGAAACAAAGAGACACTTTTCAGAGTTAAACAGGAACCTCTTGTACACACAAAAGAGTCCTGTAATAGGGTTGGTTTAAGTATCAGCCAAAGGTGCATTAACTGATTCTCTCCCGGCCAATAGCAAAATGACAGCCAACTCTTGTCGATCGGGGTGGGTGTCATATGAGTTTTCTCACCGGCTGTGTACCTCAGACACAGTCAATGACAACTCTGTGTACCAGCCCATTGCCAGTACCATGTGACCACTGTGACCAATCACAGAAGGTCAGATGACAATTGTAAACAATGGATGGTTTCCTTTCATGCCATCCATTGTATACAATTGTGTCACTAGCTGTGCTTGGTCACAGTGATCACATGTACAGACTGGGCCAATCACAGCTAATCACAAATAAAACCCCTGAATTAATTGATTTCATTCAGTTAAATGCTTGCTTATAGCAAATAAACTCTTTGCTATGAGCAATCATAATGTGTAAAAAAAAAAATACTGATCACTTCCCCAGAGTAGTACAATATTACTATGGTAGCATTATACTATTCTGGTCACAGTGTTTTATGAAAAAAAAATGTAAAAAAAGGATAAAAGTATTAGTAAAACATTTAAAAATAATAAAACATTTTTTTTAAAAATCATTTTTTAATTACCACCCTGATCACCACCACACCAGTTACATGATGACGCAGTAGTGCACTGCTGACAGTTTAAAAAATAATCTTCACAGTTTTTTTTTTTTTTACAATTTTCTAATTTTCCAAAAAACTTTGGCAAAATATTACAACTTCAGAAAACTCATCATGCCTCTTACTAATTACCTTGGACTGTCTGATTTGCAAAAAAATGGTCATTTGGGGGATATCTGTACTGTCCTGACATTTTTGTTCAAGAAATTAGATTGGCCGTCAGTACTTCAGGACTGATTGATTTCAGATATATCCCATAGTTTGTGGATTCTATAACTTTCCTACTAAATAATAAATACTGATCTGGGTTATTTTCACTAAAGGAATGTAGCAGAATACATCTTGGCCTAAATTTATGAAGAACAATTATTTATTTGCAAAATCTTATAACAGAACAAAGAAAAATATGGGTCTTTAAAAAAAAATGCAGTCTTTTTCTGTTAATTTAGCAAAAAATGAAAAACCCAGTGGTGATTAAAAACCACTAAAATAAAGCTCTAGTTGTATGAACAAAATGATAAAAACATAGTTTGGGTACAGCATTACATGACCGCGCAATTGTCATTCAAAGTGCGAGAGCGCTGACAGCTGAAAATTGGCCTGGGGAAGGGGGTAAACGTGCCCGGTATTGAAGTGGTTAAGGTACAAAATACTCCATACTCAGAAAAGAATAAGAATCCTTTTTTTTCATGCTGGCATCATTTAGCCAGCATATCTTGTTAGGAGGTAGATGTGTTCAGTGCTACCTGGAAGATGATGAGTTGTTTGCAACTCAGCACATTAAAGGAAAAACTTTTGATACGGTTATCCTTTCAATGACACCCCTCCCTACCCCAACAACCCCACCCCACGTCCATTACTTACCTTTCATTGCTTCTCTGAAAACTTTGCTGCTCATCCTTTAGGGCCATAAAAGCCAGTCTGTATGCAAAATGAGTGAGATAATATGATTGTATTTAACTTATGGGAGTTACATTTTTCTTACCATATTGTTATGGCAAATGCAGATTTTGCTGCCAAAATGTTGCAGTGTTTCAGACATAGCACGCCCAACAGAAAATAAATGAAATCACGTAATAGTACACTTCCAAGCTAGTGATGTAGATTTTGTGACAATTCTTGAGGTGTACTGCTGTTCAAGGAGCTTGGGCCAAGTCTGGATCAACTGTGGGTATAGGATTTTTTTTTTTTTTAATGGTTCAACTGGATGGACTTTTGTCTTTTTCAGCCAGACTAACTATGTAACTATGTAAGTGGGAGCGGAAAGGGGACTTGTAAGTTAAAGTGAAACTGCAGAAGAGAAAACTAGGTCCCCTACTAGGCAAGATTGTGATCTGTGGCAGATTTTTTAAAATCTCAGGACTGGATAACAAGAAATACAAATCCTTTGGATGGAAAAAAACTCTTGTATATGGATTTTATCTGTGTATTTAACTGTTTGTCTGAAGTGTAGCTTAAAATATTACTTAAAGCAGTTTTAAAACCTTAGATTATGAGGCAGGACACTGAAATAATAATTTTCTTAAGTTTATTATTTATTTAATACACATCATCTTCCATTATACCTAATTCAGGCTTTTGCAGCAGTACACATTGTGTTGAATTGGAAATGTTCAAATGCTTTTTCTTGTTATTGAGGAACCATTGCTACTGCTGACTACTGTTACCTAAAAATATTTACAGAATATTCACCTTGACACATAATGATGTGTCTACACTGTCCTTATTTGCCAAATATAGAAAATCCCACTTGGCTCATTTAATTCTTGAAGAGCCTCAACTAGCAAGAAATTAAAAATGCTGTAAACCGAAGGGATGGTTGTACTGAAGTGACTTATAGCAGAGTCTACTTTATTTCCTCAAAGCCGTGGAAGCCATTTTGTGCACAGAGCCAATGAACTTAGAGAAGCAAAAGAAAAGTCTAGCAGCAAATGGCATTTTGGCGTTCTCTAATATTTAATTTTGTCTCAGTGACATCCTTGATGAATAGTGAATTTATTGCCTACAGTCTGTAGAATTTTGATTCAAAATGGCTGCCTGTGCGATGAATGTTTTTACTCAGCATCAAAATCTATCACATGAAAGCAGAGGATGACAATACTTTGAAAGACATTTAGTTACTCTAAATGAATTTTGTTTTGTTGTTTTTGTTTTTTTTTTCAGCTCCCTCAGGCCCAAAAGGTAAAAAAAAAAATAATTCTGTGAATACTCCGTTGTGTAGATAATTTTGACTTTTGTGCATGTTTTTGGTGTTCTTCACCTGGTACAGTGGTAACTAGGTAAAGAGATTGTTCGATCACATTCAATGGTGTTTACTGAAGCAGTCAGTCATATATAATTGGATTTTAGCCATAAACTTGAATGTAATGTGGACATCGGTTGTGCAAAATAAATAAAGCAAACGGTGTTGAGCAGCATAATTCATGGTGCTAAACTATGAGGTATCTTATATTTCATGAAAATGATATAAGGTCCTTTAAGGTTTAATACTGCCTTTTTATCCATGGAAGTGGCCTGGTCTTCACTGTACAAGGGGTTTTTTTTTTTTGCTTCATCTGAATTAAGTACATTTTGTGGTCATTATATAAAAATATCCTATTGGTAGTTTAGACTTATATCATAGCTGTGACAGTGTATCATGAAAATATGTATATATAACACAGTGGGGCTTCTTTGATAAACTGGTGAAGCTGACACAGCTATCACAACTGTGTTGCCCAATTACACTATAGCCATACAGAGATTACAATGCAACATGGCAAATGAAAGTGTTCACTGGTCTCTATAGGATACTTTACATACCCAATGGAAAGAGACATTTTTAAAACATACTTAGGAAACAACATTAATGAAATTCCTTTTATTTTTCATACACTCTTTCAAAAAGAGTTTCCTTGAGTGATAGGGAACATAACTTAAAGTGATAAAGCAAGTGAAGGCATTGTCTGATCAGAAAGTCATTGGCTGCTATGAAACACATCTTTTAGTGAAAAAAATGTGATGGTGTTGTCTAAAGCAACCAATCAGAATCTAGAATCGAAGCAGAACCAAAGCAATCAATCAGAATTCAGAATCTAAGCATAATCAAAGCAACCAATCTTAATGTTTCTATCGTGGGTCAACAACTCTAAAACTAACACCAGGAGAGTTATTATGGCCATCCAGATCACTTGGCTGTTGCAGTTTTTACCAATGCTTCCCATTGTTATGAAAAAAGCCCCAACATGGTTATATGGATACATATAAATAAATCTATCACACCATGTATATCATGTCATAGTTTTTTTCTGTAATCTGAAAATTAGTTTCCAGTATGAACACTATACAGTGAGAGTGTGGCCCCTACACCATGTTCACTTTTTCAACTATTACCCCATATTTTGTTGTTGACTTTTAAGAACTGATTGTTTTTTTGTTTAAATTTGTTCTTCACTTGTATTGTCCAAATGTAAATGGATACCTCAAATATTAAACAAAGGAGCAAAATATGGATCCAGGGATTTTTTCCCTTATCACCAAATAGAGCAGCAGTGAAGGTAGCAGATTTGTCCCCCCATTGCTTTGATTGACATCAAAAAGGATTGAAATAGACATGGGAAGGGCACACTATTTTCAGTGACTGTACTGGCACAGCCCCAACAGAGAGCAGCTGCCTACAAGTGGAGCCTCCTTTGTTAAATAACAGGCAGGTTTAAACTTTGAGCAATTGCACTACCCCCCAGCTTACTGCAGAATTATGAAGGCTGTTGCCAGACCTCTGGAACTCCCCTAGGCCCCAGGCTCACATTCTGTGGGTGATCCTGCTTTAATAATGGGTTGGGAAGGGGGTTTTCTTGAAAAAATCCATTTTAATGTATTTTGCATTGCTCTGAATCAGTATAGGCTAGCTAAGGCTAGATCTCATCACTCTAAAGTTAGCCATACACTAGTAGATTTGTGAAGGAACATTATAAAAACATTTGTATGGCAATGCACATTACCTTTGATGACTTGAGAAATGTCCTGCATAATTACTTCAAAAAAAGTTTTTATGCATTTAACTTTCAACTTTGTAATGAATGTACCTGTATGAGCAAAAACTACACTAAAGTGAAACTTTACTCTCTCAATCAACATTGACTATTTTTAATCCTTATGCTGCAAGCATTAGTAAATAGACAAGAAAGTATATCATATTTACTTGTTTTAAATTTATATTTTACATTTCTTTAGTTATTTTCTGGTTTCCAGGCCTAGACAAATGATGTCATACATCCCAGGAGTCTTCTTGATGGAAGGAGGGGGAGGGGCTTTATTAGCTAAGCACACCCTCCTGCCTGTATGTCTAAGCTAAGGGCAGATGGATTCCAGGAAGTAAATGCTACATGAATCATCTGCCCTTAATCAAGATGGCCACAGCCAAAAATGCTAGGGGGTGTTTTTCAAAGTGATTTCTCAGAAAAATAAAGCATGGAGACATGGGTGGATGGGGGAGTTTTCTTTTGAATATTAAAAACAAATTGAATAGCTTTTTTTTGGTTTGTAGTGCTCAGATGCAGTGTCGTTCCATGTTAACTGTTAAAAATGTGCATATTCAAAAAAAAACTTCCATCCTGCCTCTTCAAATTTTCACTGCGGTCAAAAAAATTAAAATTAAATAAAATCTACTAGTGTATGGCCAGCTTCACTTTCCACAGATATGCACAAACATTTTAGCTATATTCATTAGTTTATGCAGTGAAGAAGCACTGCCGGTTGTGGCCTTATTTCAAGGCAAAAACAATCATTTGTCAGTTTGATTATAATTGCCCTGATCAGGTGGCAATCATGTGACATACATGGATGGCTTTAATCCCTAACCGTAGTAGTGAAAGACTGCAACTCCTCAAGAAAGACAAATCTAAGCATACTCAACTGGGAGTCACATCTCATTCTAATATCCACAGTGATTTAAATGACTGACGCAGCTTTTAAAGTACATGTACCCTAAGTTGCCACATTCCATTGGAGTTTTTGTGTTTTGTAGGATGTTCATTTTTTGTCAACATTTCAAACAGTCCCCATGTCTAAACTATCTTTGTTTTATCTGTTTGTGGTGAAAGCCATTTTATTTTCTGTTTTATGAATATCCCTTATTAACATCATGTAGTACTATAAATAGCAAATTTAAATATATACCTGGACTGTAGAACTTTCAATCTATTCGTACCGTTGCTCTACAGTATGTAACAATGTTGTGCTGATGTAAAACTCTTGTTGGCTAATCAATAACATGGTGTGAAAAACAACTTGGTATAACTATGGCAGCAAATTCAAAATCTGCATTCAGCATCCTGCCTACACTGGACTGATAAAAAGCTGGTATACATTTGGTTGCCAGGGTTTTCTATATCATTTTGCTATTTAAAGTTATCAAAGAGTTTTCCCACTTTTAAAAATTGACCCTTGTTTGAATCCTTTTCATACTCTAATAAATATTCTATTCAATAAATGTATCAAAGATTGGTGATCCTCTAATACACATCACTATTATGTTGCAATGTTGATCACCTCCAGAATATAAGAAACCCAACTTTATATACACAAATTGAAGTTGTCAAGAATATCAACACATGGAAGCCAAACAATTGAGAAATAACTTAAAAATAGAATATATATATATATATATATATAAATCAAATGTATTAACCATATGTCAGATCCTTAAAAACAGGGTGTACCAATTCACTACTCTGTAAAACATGGCCTTATGTCATTGTGTGTAGGCACAAAATGTGCGCAAATCGGTGCACCTTTCAAAAGACTTCTGCTAAGCTGGTAGAGTGGCTCCTTACAGGGCCTTTAGGTGACCATTTCCAGAAGGAAACACACCTCTGCTTTTGGCTAGTGAATGGATATGCGCATGTTTTGTGTCTACACACAATGACATGCGGCCATATTTTAATGGAATGACTGTCAGATACTGATCTTACTGTACACACGCTAATATTAGGATGAGCCTTAAATTATATGCTCTCCTGTTTGGGGTTGCTTTGTCCTGAAGAATGAGGTAAGACCCAAGAAATATATAGACCCATAGGGTACCTCTTTGTAATTATGTACAGTATATTATATATGGTCATAACTATTGACCCATATGATATTTTGTTGAAATTATGTGTCTGATGTACAGTTATGATTCTTGATACATACAGTTGCAAGAAAAAGTATGTGAACCCCTTGGGATTACGTGGAGTTTTGCATGAATTGGGCATAAAATGTGCTCTGAACGTCATCTAAGTCACAACAATAGAACACAGTCTGCTGAACATAATACTACACAAACATTAGATGTTGCCATGGTTTAATTGCACATAACATGTAAACATTCACAGTGCAGGGAGGAAAAAGTATGTGAACCTTTGGACTTAATAACTGGTTGACCCTCCCTTGGCAGCAATAACCTCAACCAAACGTTTCCTGTAGTTGCAGATCAGACCTGCACAACAATCTGGAGTAATTTTGGACCACTCCTCTTCACAAAACTGTTTCAGTGTAGCAATATTCTTGGGATGTCTGGTGTGAATCGCTCTCTTAAGGTCATGCCACAGCATTTCAATCGGGTTGAGGTCAGGACTCTGACTGGGCCACTCCAGAAGGCGTATTCTGTGCTGTTGCAGCCATTGTTTTGTTGAATTACTTGTATGCTTTGGGCCATTGTCCTGTTGCATCACCCATCCTCTGCGGAGCTTCAGTTGGCGGACAGATGGTCGTACGTTTTCCTGCAAAATGTCTTGATAAACTCTGGAATTCATTTTCCCATCAATGACAACAATCCGTCCAGGCCCTGAGGCAGCAAAGCAGCCCCAAACCATGATTCTCCCTCCGCCATGTATTACAGTGGGGATGAGGTTTTGATGTTGGTGTGCTGTGCCTTTTTTTTTCCACACATAGTGTTGTGTGTTCTTCCCAAACAACTCAATCTTGGTTTCATCTGTCCACAGTATATTTTGCCAGTAGTGCTGTGGAACATCCAGGTGCTCTTTAGCAAACTTCAAACGTGCTGCAATATTCTTTTTGGACAGCAATGGCTTCCTCCGTGGTGTCCTCCCATGTACTCCATTCTTGTTTAATGTTTTCCTTATTGTAGATGTGCCAACAAAAATGTTAGCATGTGCCAGAGATTTCTGTAGGTCTTTAGCTGACACTCTGGGATTCTTCTTTACCTCATGCAGCATTCTGCGCTGTGCTCTTGCAGTCATTTTTACAGGACGACCACGCCTAGAGAGAGTAGCAACAGTGCTAAACTTTCTCCATTTGTAGACAGTCTGTCTTACCATGGACACATGAACATCAAGGCTTTTGGAGATACTTTTGTAACCCTTTCCAGCTTCATGCAAGTCAACAATTCTTGATCGTAGGTCTTCTGAGAGCTCTTTTCTGCGAGGCATGGTTCACATCAGACAGTGCTTCTTGAAACCAGTAAACCCAAAACAGGTGTGGGTTTTTTAAGGGCAGGACAGCTGTCAGCAACACATCCAATATCATCACACTGATTGGAGTCAAGGTTGGCTCACTCCTGGCTCCAATTAGCTCTGGGAGAATTCATTAAGCTAGGGCCTCACATACTTTTTCCTCCCTGCACTGTGAATGTTTACATGTTATGTGCAATTAAACCATGGCAACATCTAATGTTTGTGTAGTATTATGTTCAGCAGACTGTGTTCTTCTATTGTTGTGACTTAGATGACGTTCAGAGCACATTTTATGCCCAATTCATGCAAAACTCCACCTAATCCCAAGGGGTTCACATACTTTTTCTTGCAACTGTATGTATCCGAAATAAGTTTACACTAGGATTATTAGTTTTATTTTACAGGTTAGTGAATTGGCTCTTCTTGTTGTTAAGGATTTTGATAAATGGCTATTAAATTGTATATATTTTTCTATTTTTTTTAGATATTTGTAATTTTTTTGCTAGCATGTGTTTATATGATTGACAACCTCAATTTTTTTTATAGAGTTGGTTTTTCATGTTATGTAAAGTTAGGTTTACATACATTTTCTGCACCCCACTCATTTAGCAATAATGATAAACGCATTCCACTGCTAACAATCATGCATGTTTGACAAAGTCAAGAGCAAATTCTTATCAGCCACTGAACAACCATCTTTTTAAAAATGATTTTTTCTATAGATGATTGTAGCTTTCATAACATACATGTTTTTGATATATACGTTGTAGAGTAGATCATTACAGGATTCCTCCGCTCACATTGGCTCTTCTGTGGGTGGTGGTTGGCTCAGAACTCTACAGGGAATGCTCTTTGATCAGTTGTTAACATTTTTTAGACTTACTAATGATAACTTAAAGCAGCCTGTAATATAAAAATTAGTTTTCTAAATGTTCAGTGTAAATGTGCTGCCTTACCACCCAAAAATGTATCTATTAGTACCTTATTAAAGCATTTCTTCTGTGACAGTGTTCAGATCAATGTTCTTGCATAGTATGGATCCCTTGAATGCCCTTCCCTCTGTTCATCTGACCAGATGCAAGTTATAATGCTGTCATTGGGTAGACAGTGAGCAAAGATTGTATACATATATTTTTTTCTTATAACAGACCATATATTGGTACATTGCACTTGTTCTTTTGCATGTTCATATAGTATATATTATATCCTAACATACCAGCAGTGGGTAATATAGGTCAAGGGAGAATATATAGTTCCCAGTCTATGCAAGCCATGGCAGCCAGGAAGAGTTTACAGCAAGGGTCCTCAAGCATATCTAAACTCAAAAACAAAAATGTAATATATTGCATCTTTTAAATTCTCAGATGTGCTGGCTGCATTAGAGTTCTTTTTTTTCACCTGGCAATCCTGCAGCTGTGAAATCACACTTCTTGTTCCTTCATATCTTATGCTTTTCTCTCCATTGTGTCTATTGGAGCAGCCATAGATATCACACAGGCTGGGCTTTCAACATGTCTACCTTTGTTCCCCTCCATTACGTGGTGGATCGATGGGACTAGCAATTTACAAAATAAAGTCAAGACTGTGCTTTCTTTTAATCTCAAAGTAAATGATAAGGACACTGCATTTCTGGTAAGACAGATAATTTCTGTACTTGTTGAAAATGTTTTTAGCCTGAAAATTGAAACCTAATGCAGCTACTACATCTAGGGGCTGGTAAGCTGCCCCTATTACTTTTCTGTTTTTTGGTTCAAATATACTTTAATGTCTTTTAAATAAAACCCACAGTAACAAGCCAACTAGCTTTTGCTCATAGGAACCAACAGTAATTTTTCAAGTACCGCTTAATAAAACGATTGCAGAAAGTCAAATGATTGTTTATGGACAATGCCACTACTCCTCTTCTTTTATAAATGGGCCCTGATGTCCTCATAGACATTTTCATGTCAACTGCTAATTCATTCTGCATATTTAAGCACATCACTTGTCTTGTTCTGTGTTAACTGGTGTTTGTGTTGGTCTAAAATAATGGAGACAATGTTCCATGTGTGCAATAAAGTTGTTCATTAAAAGAAGGTACAGGCATGATGTCATCCTGAGAGGCACAACATGAAGACTGATGCTAATAATCTAAAGCAAGGAAACATAATGCGTGCAATGAAACAACATTTATAGCAACTAATCAGAATTTTACTAGTGTGACTGACATCAGGCTGATCCAAGCTAAGATATGATTGCTAGCATATGATCTGCCATGCAGAGCGGAGAAAAGAGATTACTGGTCCCCCAAATCTCAAATAATAGCTGAAAAAAAAAAAGATTGATAGCAATTGCAGGTATAACTGTAAAAATTTGTTGGAGTCTATAAGCATTGAATATGTTTCAGTAAAAGAGTGATTTTGGCAGAAATAGTTTCTTCTAGTTTGCAGGAGAGTTACTGACTGGAAGCATTTTGAAAGCTACAGATAGTGGATATTGCTTTTCATTATCTTTATAGAATCACTCATAGCTATAGGAGAACATCAGGTGCCACCCCCTGTCTTATCAGCATCATGTGTACAGCTTCTCTTTTATTTCGCCTTCGTAGAGATATATTGGGTTAATATAGTTAAAAACTGTATAATAATAATAATATAGTCCATTTTGTGATTACTGTGATATTCTTCCATTCAGATTTCAGTTGTCATTCCTTATGAAAACTTAGAGTAGGAGGCATTAGGGGTCCATGAGATGAGATATGTCATGTTGCACCTAGGGGCACCACCTCATAAAAGAGTCTTGCTACACGTTATGGTAGGAATGACCTGTATGCAGGACAAAAGACTTACATACATCTTTTCATGGACCTGGATCTATGGAAAAACAAAGCAGGTGAGGGCTTAGGTTTTATCTACTGTAAATTCAAGAACACAAATGTAATATATTGCAGTTTATCTGATATGAGCATTCCCAGGCACATTTTGTGAATGAGCAATACAACCCCCTTCAATGTCATGGACAGGAAGACACTGGGTAATGAAAACATTGGTAAAGAGCCACTCCAAAGGTGAATTTTAGGACCCTTATGTCAGATACTTAACAGCCAGGATGGAAGAGACAGTGGGTAGCAGTCATCATTTGAAGATATGTGTACTCATTCACTGCTATATAAGCTCCATATGTATACATAGTGATGCAGAGTCAGGCCCTAAAGCTGCTTAGAATCTGGCAGTCCCTTTTAAATACAGCACAGTAAATGAGCGTGGTCACTCTAGGACAGGAAGAGTGTTTCTGGCAGGATCGCCAGGTATAGAGTAAACAGAGATAAATCAAGGTAAACAAAGGGTAAACATTCTGATAAAAGTAAACTAATGCAGCCACTAAATCTAAGGATTGGTATATAACATTTTTATTATTGGGTTTGGACACCTTTAGTTTGATTGATATACTTTTTAAAAATGTTTAATATAAATTTGAGAGGAAGAAATATTATAAAATAATTAATTATCACATCTGATACATTCATTATATTATCTGATATGTTTGAAACTACAGTATGTGGCTTCAGAAATCTGTGGTCACAGAGGGTGGCTCAATTAAATAATCCTTCTCTCTGCCAATGTTTATAGAAACTGTTGCCAGATTCGAACTATTGTGTTTGTCATCAACTCACCGTAGAATAATCAGTAAACAGGTACTTTGCTCCAGTTGGGTACCAGCAACTTGTACAGCACAGAGAATGTAAAGCCATGTTGTCAATCACAGATTACACATTAAAGACACTTCTGCTCTTTCCATAACATTTACATTTCAGCACTAACTGCAGGGCAGTAGTCATATGTCAGGATCCAGGGGGAAGGTTCCGAGATGGAAATGAGGCCTTAGCTGGTGATTTTTGACAAAATATTGAAATTCACATGCAAGTTACAGTGTTTTTTAGGGTGCAGATTTTGGAAAAATAATTATTTCATTTAAAATAGCCAATGGAGCAGATTATCAGGGTACAACTTGGTTGACATGCTTGAGGAATGGAAAGATAAACTTTAAAGTGACATTTTTGGGTCATAAGTGAAAATCAGCCCTGCCAACATGGTATACTGTAATATATCAAAGACCATAGACATTATCAGACATGGGAAATAATAAGCACATATTGGTATCCTGTGATTATGCTTTTATATGTGACTAGCAGACAACCCAAGGACAGCCCTTGATGAATGTTCACTATCTCCTGCCAAGTTGACGGCTTTTGCCCCTAAAATGATAATTGAAAAGTGTCAGCTTTGGCTGTAACATAAAGACATTATGTTCTAATAGTCATTTTAATTAAGGTAACCAATTTTTTTTCCCACAAAAAGTTTATTGAGTGTAGGGAGGAAGCAATACACTCGATGAACAGATAAATTACATGAAACTCTAACAGGTACATGAAAGAAGTGCACATTGAAGTGAATACACCAGTAGAATTTTGGCTGAAAAGTGCTACTATACACTTTAGGGAAATAGCAAAGGAAGAGAGTGCATATTGCTTCTGTTAAATTAACACGAGGCAACTTGGGACCTTAGGGCAAGGTTTTATCACATGATATCTCTAGAGTAGTGTTTCTCAAAATGATGTGATCTACAGACCACTTCATTCAAGCCACAAATATGGGAACCCACCTAAATAATGTGACTCCTGGTTATAGCAATTATTCTCATTCCTCTCACTGGCCTGATGCCTTTCAACTGTTTTTTATGCTTTGTTATTATCAGGCTCTGTATTTTGCAGTCCCCTGCTGCTTCACAGTTGTGTTCTGATTCGTTGTCCATTGTTTTACATTTCTCTTATTTTACTTTACACCTGTATCTGAAATCAATATCGATTTTACTAGTCAAGAATATACAATCATCATCTTTCTTCAAACACCTTCACCCGACACTTTTAATACATTATTTGTTCAATGTGGGCAAAGGCTTCATCAAAATGACACCCAGAACTCAGTATTGTGGACACTCAAGTCTTTGATGGGTTTCCTTATGGTGCTTTCTGAACACCAATAGGGCATGTGTCGATCGCATCAGGCTTTGGGCTTGTATTAATGACGTCAGTTAAAGAATTAAGAATTAAAACCTATCAACACAGGCATAGACAGATCGCTTTTCTTTCCTGCAACCATGAGACAATCAGTGTTGATGGGGTAATCCCTCCTCTGGGCTGTTGTGTTCTCCCAGAAGGGTGAGCTATTCCTGCCAGGAGAACACAGGTATTACTGCCAGCTATGATAGCCATTAGCAATATTCGCATGGCAAATCTGACAGGCTCGTTGTACTCAAGTTGATTGATCGATCAACCTGGGTACTTGCAGCCTGTCCATACGTGGCTCAAATCTCATCTATGGCTTTAGACTGCCACCTTAGCTACTGACATTAAAGCAAAAAGACTAAGTACTTTATCTTACTCTACATATCCCTTTTTCTGAGCTTGCAGTGTACAAAAACTAAACAACAAAAGTGAACAAAAAGTGCATGTAACCACACACAAACAAATGCACTTAGGGTATGTCTTACACTTCTCTCCTGTAGAGGAAGGGCACTTCCCTGACTCCCTGGTGTGCAAGACTCCAGACAGGGGTAAGGCACTCCAAAAGGAACGATAGGCCCCTCTACTCATGATCAGCTGAAGTAGACCAACGAGTAATAGGCAAGAGGCTCTCCTGAAGAGAGACTGTTCGTAGGAAGGAAAGAAACTAATGGTCGCACATCCTCCCCCTGAACTTCAGGGTAGGCCCGAGGATCCACACCCTACAATCAACCATACATGTCCCTATTTAGGCTGAGGAATCAAAGCAACAAACACTCCAACTGCCTGCTGCCCATGCAACTAGTGAAAGTATAGCCTACATCAGAGCTTAGAGAGATGGTTTGGAAAGATGGTCTATGGAACACACTTTAAGAAACACTAATCCAGAGGATTCTCAATTCACCTTTTGGGAATAATGGCCCTGCTGACAGACTGATATTAGATATTACCCAGTCAAGTAGAAGCTGCAGGCAAGTTAATTATTTGAGCATATCCCCATCACTAAGTTCTGTTACCCTTTTCCAACACACAGGTAGTGTCAATGGAAAATCTTGTGAAAGATGCATGCATATGGTAGTCATGTAAAAACCAGGGGGCTAACAGAGAAAAATTATATATATTCTTAGCTAATAACATAACAAATGTGCATGTGTTTTCCAGATGTGTCCCTTTCATCCAATTGACAAAAATAATGCTAAAATATTTCAGGTTTTGTTAATGGATGTTACCCACATGTGTTACGCAACCTTTCAAGTGAACTGCCATGACCCCATGCCAGTCGTAAATTTGTCACTACAGATAAGAGTCATTGTACAATTGCAGGGCACAGATGATCATTAGGTGGTAGTGAAGTCCGCAGTTAGAAAATGGTAAATAGAGACATGTGCAGTGCTATGATTGCTGCTTTAGATCTTTTGCGTTCACAAGGAAATTTCAGCTTTTCATATTTCATAGATAGTTCCTACAGCTGCTGTTACAACTTTTTTCTGTAAGCTTAATATATGTATATATATATATATATATATATATATATATATATATAAACACCATTTGGGATTAATTACTCCACAGGAAGGTTATTTTTTTCTGTTGAGCTTAATAATTATCCACATTAGTTACACAGCGCTTTGGCACATGAAGCCATCTTTGACAGTAATTGTGTTCATATAGCATCTAAAGGAATAATTAAGTTGTAGTTACACACACAGCCCTGCTGAAAAGCATAGGGATGGACAACTAGATACTAATCAAAGGGGGGCAATAAGGGGGACCAAAGGGGGCTAATAATTTTGAAAATGATGTTGGAATGGGAAGGTCACAACATTATTGGTTTAATAAACTACATACTCATTCCATCATAACACCAAACGATAACATTAACATTTAAAGAATCACAGATGACTGGGAGCACTGAAGCACCATAATGTTGCTTAAGTGGTTTTCCTAACCATTAGTCCAGGACAGGCATCTGACTAACCAAAGGCCCCAGAGGGCATAAAACAGGTACCATTCAACAGCAAGGTGAAACCTGCCTATAAAGCTATTACAATAAACAATAAAGAGAGTGGGGAACTTGCCAGAAGCCTGCAGGACATTTAAGATCAGCAATTTCTTCTATACTTAAAGCCCCCCTCCCCCCTTTCCTCTATATGATTGCTGGGTTAGATAATAAAGAACTTTCTAACTTCCCGTTTTTACTTACTGTAAGTGGTCACATGATCTTCCAGCGCTGAGTTCCTCTTCTTTATGTTTACTTCCTGAGGGAGTCCTTCTTATGGGTGTTCATATCACTGGCTGTGTGAGCTGAACTATTCACCTTAATCCCCAGCAGAGGGGTTCTTTTAGGATCTAGAAGAGGACTGATGTCAGATTGAGAGGAGTGATGGGCCGTTAAAGAAAAAGTTCACCTTTGGGAACGTGTCATGTTCCACTCATTTTTAGGGTGGAACATGTAACATGTCCCTGCTCCTGCAGCCACTCCCTGATCCCCCCCCAATTGTGACAGCAAGCCAAGGAACTTCTCCCCACACCTGATGTCACTATTTGAAAACAGTGCACACTGGTACCACTTGTCTTTGTGGCTGTCAGCTTGTAGTTCTAAATGAACTACCAGGATGCTGTTGAGTACTTTAGGTAGTTCATTGAGTCTTCCTGTTATTGTGTAACTGCTTGCTTGTACAAGGTAAAAGCAGACAGCTTACATTGACAGTCTGCAGGAGCCCCACATTGCACCCAATGCTTTTGAGGCTCCTACAAAAAAAATAGCAAATACACATGTTTTTACCTGCAAAAACTGATGTGGACTTATCCTTTAACCCATGATGCAGGATTAGCGGCCCCCCACAAGCGGAAAAAAGTGTTAGCGAGGGAACTGGATAGGTTAGTACAACTGGCCTCACCAGGCAAGAAAAGCATAACAGCTGGAAGGATGGGTTAGAGGGGCTGGGAGGAAGAGATGGGTAAAAATAGATTTTGTCCAGAGTTGGGCTTTAAGTAGAATGCCAACTCATTTCTTGTTAAACACAAAATGGTCAATAAAATCCCCTTCAGATCCTTCTTCTAAGTCTTAAGGTCATCCTACCACCCACCAGATTCTTCATCTAAGGCTTAAGGTTACTTATACCATACTTTTATCAATCAGGGTTCCCTTTTTCCTAAAACTCAAATGGCCTTTCATTAATTCTTTCATTAATTCTTAAATCCCAGCCCTATCTTCTGTGAGTTGAGAAAATCCAACACAACTTTTGAGCAACTCACAGACATCAGAGCTAAAACTGTTAGGAATGGATGTTCTTTCTCCAATACCTATGTGTATCTTAAAGTGAACCTGTCAGAAATGACAGCAACAGGTGCTCCTCTATTGCTATCATGAAATGGTTGCTTTGAAAGAAAACTGTTATGATTGATGAATTGGAGACATGTTGCTGGCATGTTTTTAAAATTGCATATTTTGGACTATTTGTTTGGGTGAATTTATTAAACATGTTTATATTAGACATGCTGAGACCTGAAGCTACTATAGTTAAGTCAGTGACTCACTAAATGGAAAAGGAACAATAAAGAAATGTACACCTTAAAAAAACAAGTAAACAACGGTAGTTCCCATATTCGTATGCTGACTGGTTATTTTTGAAACCCAGCTTGATCCTTTTAGCTTCTACTGTTGATCTCACTGGTGCCTTTTTAAGTTTCTAATTTGTTTTTTAAATAAAAGCTTAGAAAGCTTGCTGGGACTTGTAATATCACAGGTGTTCTCAGTCCAAATACTGTTTTAAGCTGGCAATAGATGAGTTGAGAACTGAACAAAATTTCTTGTTGGTTGTTAAATAGTTTGCTTTTCACCTCATTAGTGTGCCAGCTGCGACACACGATTTCCGTGCCCCAATCGAAACTGCTTGATCCAACATGCTTGTTTCTGTTTAGAAAAACAAAACAAATTATGGCACAATCATAGTTATTTTCGTTTTTTGATCAACAGTTCAGTTTTCGACTCATCTATGGTCGTCATAAGCCTACCTCAGCTGATTCATCTCTTTGAAAGGCTAAAAGTATTGTTTACTTGTGATAAGGGATCTTGTCTCCAGTATGCACTTGCAAAAAAAAAAAAAATTCTGTCTGGCGTTATTTGTTTCCAGCTTTCCTATTTTCTCTGTCATCCTTTGTCCTGTGTAAGTAAAGTTTTGTCCTCTTGGTTGCCATACATCATACTCTGCTTCATTTACCTGTTACACTTTGAAGCGTTGAGTTCTCTGACATTGGGGATTGAAAAGTATTTTTCAAGAGCCTTTTTTTTCAGGCTTAAGAATGTCATACACATTATGTCAAGGGAAAACCCTCTTCTGCAGCAACAAAAAACAAATATGTATATTGGAAGCTGCTATACACAAGCTTTTACGACTTGCTGACATTTCTCTTCTTTCAGCCTCAAACCTAAAAATCAAGTCAGAGTGGTAATCAATAGGTACCACATGTATCTCAAAGAGTTGACATTGCTCTTACCAAGAAAAGAGATTTTGCCTCTTATTTTTTCCTGTACTGGTTAGAAATTCTGATAAAGTCTTTTTAACGGTTGCTATCAGTTATGGAGTAACTAAGGCCTTATATTACAGGGTTAACAAAATAATGCTCATGTATTGGTTATGCATGCTATTCTTTGCCCTTTCCATTATTACAAACTGGTAAGGAACCAGAGTTCTTTATTTTCAGTTAGAGTCTTTAGAAATACTGTATAAAAACTCATCTCTTTTGAAGATGAGGGACAGCCATTTTGCAGACAGTATTCATGAGCCTGCAGGAGATCTGTTTAATGGGAAAATATCGTAGAAGAAACAAAAACAATAACAGAGTGACAGCAGAAAAAAGACCAAGTGGTCCATCAAGTCTGCCACTTCTTTTCCTTTTTTTTTTTTGAGTATAGATCTGTTTGTTCCGAGCATCTTTAATGATTTTTTTAAAAACTTTATTGGTTACCAAATTTTAGGATCTTGTTAAGATTCATTCCACTTTTATGTGTTTGTTGTTATTGTGTTACTTTTGCTAGGGAGTAAAAAGTTTTGTGTGTATTTGTGTGTGTGTAAAATACTGTATGTGTCTAAAGTGTTTCATAATGTTTCTTTTCCTTTTTGCTTTTAACAAAGTGTTCTTCGTTAGTCTGATTAATGTTGCAAATTGTGAAAAACAGAAATTGGCATAGGGCTATTGCAATAATGTAATGTTTTATTAAGTAATTATTTCCTGTATTATCTTGAGTTATAGTCTTTGAATCACTAAAAGCTATAGTTATTGCACTTAAGGGGGCCACAAAAAATGTTGGATCTTCTGCAAAGAGACTGTATCTCGTAGAATTATAAAAATAACAGGAAATTTAGATAGACCTTATAAGAAATATAAAATAGGTGAAAGAAGTTACATTTTGCACAAGGCTGCCGGCATTATTAGTATGAAAAATACTATATAGTATATTCACAGTATACCTCTGCACATACCTTTGCACAGGTATGAGCAGTCATGAGCTCCCCAAGACCCAAGAATGCTTGGATGCCACTAGCTGTAGCACTCAATTTTTACTTAGTAGTGGGTCAACCCACCGTTTCCATCCCCTACTAGACCTTGAAGAGGCCTTTATGGTAAAAGACAAAAAGGGAGTTTTCAGAGGTGAAAGTGAGCAGGCCAACTGTAAACTTTCTTTGTAAAGAATAAAAAAAATGAGCTTTTTGGGATACCTAAAGTACTCTAAAGAGGCACCTACAGCACTCAAAGGTGCTTTTCAGTGTCTTTTAGGCCAATTTTGCTTCTTAAACAAGAGAGCACATAGGGTTTAAAGCTGAACTCAGGGACAAAATAAAAAATATAGATAAAATACATAAAAGGGAGCTTTTTTACGTGCAGAAAGATTGTTATTCTAGCAATCTAGTCCTGGAATTTACACAGCTCCTTCATGTGGCAAAGCTAGGAGGATTACACCATTTTTAGAAGGATACAGTTGTGTCACTGCCTTGCTCCCATTTTCTTTCTTGGACAGGGAAGCAACAGCACACCAATAAAGTCAACCCTCTGCTCATTCTTCCTGTCAGCATGTTCCTCATCAGCTTGTTTACATACAGCATGCCTGATTGGCCAGCAAGAGAATTTAGACAGTTACATTAGTTGCAGTTAAAAAATTAATTCAATGGTCTGCTGATGAACCAATGCAATAATCTGTATTTTTTTAATATCTGACTGGAGTTCAGCTTTACCACTGTTAGACAGCCCACAGATGATTCATTTGAACCAAAAAAATTAAAAAAGACCCGATTCCCCCAACCACAATTTCAAGGTGGATGGGGGAATCCTCCCCACTGTGCTATTGTATTCTGACAGTGGAGAGACTTCCCCACTGTCAAAATACATTGAGCCAGCAGCACTGATTGTGCAGCAGAAATCCGACAGGGCGATTGTACAGATGTTGATTGGTAGATCAGCTTCTTTACAACCACCCTGCCCATACAGGGATCAAAATTTGGCTGGACCGTACTGAACTCGCCAAATTCCAATCCATGTATGGCCAGCTTAAGGCTGCCATATAGCAGTGCAAAGAGCAGTAACAATGCATGGAGTGCAACAGTTTTTCATACTATGATTCACCTTACTGATTGTACTTCCTTAAAATAACCTTGGGCATAATAATTAGTGAGGCTTTGGTTAGAGGGCAGAAAGAACAGCCTCAAAAAAGTATAAAATTACCTTCTTTAATTCCTTCCCACCCTTCCTGCCATCGGTATAAAAACATTCTATCAGTGTTTAGGACCCATTCCTACTTGTGTGCTTTAGCAATGAGTGCTAAAACATGAAACGCACATGCTGGCAACCCAGTACATTGTACAGTAGAATACAAAGCACATAGTGTGTACTGAGGTGCACGGCACTGCCAAAAAAAGTTAACGTACTTTTTTTCATCCTTTCTGGTTCATGCTGTAATGCATGCTAATTTGTGTGCGCTGATGTACTGCAAGGGACTGCTTAAGTGTGAATGAGCCTTTAAAAGAGAAGCATGGGATTTTTTATTTTTTCAAAACCATACTTACCTAGGTGGATGCTGCATCTGTCCCCCGCAGGCTCTATGACTGAGAACTCAGAAATCAAACACCACTGATCGCTCTGTTCTCCCCACCACTCTGAGCAAAGAGCCAGGACTGTCAGTCTCATGCTGTCTGCTCTGCGTCTCCAGATTTTACTGGAGCGTGGGGCTGTGGAGAGGTCAGGAGCGGCTGGCTCAGGCTTTCAGCGGCTCACTGATAGCCTGAGATAGGTGTTGGTCCAGGCTCCTGGGTGGATCCCTACCCTGACAGGTTACAGGAGTACAGAATGAATTACACTTGTGTAAGCCACAGAAGTATACCAAAATAAGCTTTGCCTGTATTTCTCCTATAACCATTTGCCAACCAAGCTATAGCCATATGATGGCTACAGCGTGGTTGTCCAGTTTTGGGAGGGTGTCATATGACGTGCTCCCAGAATGCGCGCTCCTGCGCGCCCCTGGGGGCACGCTCTCGATGATCTCCGTGATCGCTGTGTCCTACGGGCAGAAGCTGATCACATGATGTGGTAAAAGGCCAATCACAGTGGTCTTTTACCACGTGATCAGCTGTGTCCAATGACACAGCAGATCACCGGTAAATGCAGTTGCCGATTATCAGCTGCACTTTCCTCGTGCTGTCACATCATGAGGAAAGTATTGCCGATAACTGCCAATTGTCTGAGGACAGATCGGCACCGATCATCAGGGCACTGATGATCATTACCCTGATGATCAGTGCCCAGCAGTGCCACCCATCAGTGCCACCCGTGCCCAGCAGTGCACCCACCTGTGCCCAGCAGTGCCATCCACTTGTGCCCATCAGTGCCTAGTAGTGCCAACCACCTGTGCCCAGCAGTGCCACCCATCAGTGCTTCCCAGCAGTGCCACCCATCATGCCCAGCAGTGCTGCCAGTCAGTGCCATCAGTCAGTACCACCCAACAGTGACCATCAGTGCTGCCCATCAGCGGCGCCTATCAGTGCCCATCAGTGCCTCCTACCAGTGCCCATCATTGTTGCATATCAGTGCAGTATCATCAGTGCCACCTATCAGTGCCACCTATCAGTGCTGCCTATCAGTGCCCATCAGTGCTGCCTATTAGTGCAGCCTCATCAACGCACATCAGTGAAGGAGAAAAATTACTTGTTTGCAAAATTCTATAATAGAAACAAAGAAACTTTTTTTCAAATTGTTTGCTCTTTTTTTGTTTATAGCGCAAAAAAAATAAAACACCCAGTGGCAATTAATACTACCAACTAGAAAGCTCTATTTGTGTGAAAAAATTATAAATATTTCATATAGGTTGCATGACCGTGCAATTGTCATTCAAACTGCTACAGTGCTGAAAGCTGAAAATTGGCCTGGGCGGGAAGGGGGTATAAGTGCCCGATAGGCAAGTGGTTAATGTTTGCAGCTGCAGCAACACATAGAGATCACTCTGATCTTTATGGGGAGCTGCAAACTGCAGTGAGGAGCCCTGGAGACTTGATGATTGGTCACTTCGTGTACTCATTTATCATATCTTAAGCATGACTAACCCTTGTGTGCCATTGCCATGTTGGTGAAGTGGAAAGGTGAAAACTGTTTGTTTGCTTTTAATCATGTCCATAGTATTTGTAAGTGTGGAGGTGATCCAAGTATCCAGTTCCTTGTACAAGATGTGTGTGCACGTCATTGTGTGACAGTCCAAGCTGTTGGCTGTGCAGATGTCCTCCCTTGGTCCCTAGGATCAAATTGTTCCTCTAAAAGTCCATGACCACCCCGGGAAGGCATGATCAGGATGGTCAAGGGTGGAGAAGATCAGGAACCTTTTTTTCAACCTTCTCCTGCTGAGAATGAACCTGTACAGTAGGTGCTCAGTTCTGTTCACTTCCATATTCAAAGCTGTCAAACTTTTGATGGCAGCTGTAAAAGCAGACTGGAGCTCTCTATCCTTAATCTACTTGCACTGTACTAATGTATGTGTTGGGGGGGGGGGGGGCCCTGATGTCTCCATAAATTACAGGTTTATGCTCCAGCAATGCATAACTTAGCATAATTTCCAGCAATAAAAGGTGCCTATGAATGGAGAACAGACAGCTGAATGAAAGGTCCTCCTCCTTTGACTATAGAGTGCCTTTTATTCATGGAAGCGATAGAATGGACTTTTTGAATGGAAGAGGGGAGTGGAAAGGACAGACATACTTGGCACTCTTCATGAGTGGGGGGGGGCACGGAGATTTCCAATGTGACTACCAGAACCAGCAAATGGGGGGGATCCAAGCCACGCCGATACAAGGCTCACACCACCTCCCTACTCACCAAAGGGTGCAGGTTCTACAACAGTCCATGGTCCTGCAACAATAGTAGCACAAGAAACAAGTATGGAGCCCCTCAACCTCCAGAAATCCAGAATACATTTATTAATATCATTCTATACAGGGAAAATCCACTTGTTCCTGATGGACTGAAACACATATGAGGGTCAGGTGGATTTTCCCAGTATAGGATGATATTAATAAATATATTGTGGACTTCTTGAAGCAGAGCAGCTCAAACCTTATTTTGTGTGCTACCAGTACCTCCGCTAACAGTATCCAAACTCAAGAAAATGTTTTGATATTTGGTAGCTTATTGGTTTTAGAGTTGGTGGCCATTTTAGGTTTCTCTTTATATTCACTTAGTGATCTAGCCAGTAACACATTTTCTGTCCTAGAGTGACAAAACTCACTGACTGGACCATACCTGTGGAGGGGCAATGTTGTCACAGGAAGTGTGCTAGGACTATAGAATACTTCCCCCTCTCCTCCTCTCCATAACATAGGGGGAGGCATTTTATAGCTCACATAGGTAACCTAGGTTGGGTGTTTAGACTTCTTGGTATTTTAGTTCACCACAGGACGTTATGGCAGGATTTTGTTTTTTCTTTTTGAAATTATTGAACAAATATAACAAAACACTACCTCTAAAGGAGATTGTACCATAAGATTACAATATTTATGGTAAACTTTAGGGTTTGCCTATACGTTAAGTCCTCTAGGTACAGGTTACCAGTTTTTTTACAAAGTTAGGTGTCAGTTCTGGTTATAAGGAAAGAGTGTTAAGAAAGGTCTCTTTGTATTGCAACACAGAACAGGCCGTAGAAGGTGAGCAAAATCAGCATAGCAAACGCGTAGTACGAGGACCTGCACTGTATTAGTAATTCATTTTTATCAGCTGAGCTATCTCAAAATTAAATATGTCACACATAATTTATAATCTGAAATTTCCATGGTGGTGTTTTTGATAAAGCAGCAATTTCGATTATAACCATAAATAACCTATGGCCTTGACTTCAAAGCGCATTACTGAATACATGGTATTTATTGCTCCAGAGATCCAGTCCATGCATGGTTGCGTAACATCTCCCTGTTTCGATTGGAATTGTTAATTGCACATATTTACTGGAAGCATGGCAAACATTTCAAAGAATCCAAGGGTCCATTTCTCCGTGGATCACATACCCACATATGTAAGCTGTTTATAAATTAAATGCAAACAAAACAATAAATAATGATTAAAATTATTATTAGTAATGCAAGTTAATGACAAGTAAATTGTATTAAGTAATAGCCATCTGGCTCATTGAGCAATAATCCCCATGATACATCAGTTTCATGAACCAGTCTTGCCATAAATATTACACAGCTTTCTATTATTCTTGTTCTGTTTTCTTAAAGAATTTATGGAGTATCAGTGCTTCATCATTACTTGTCCCTGCAGCTTGCTTACAAATATCATTTACAAGGGGTACCTATTTTTCTGATAGATAGACATTACTAACACGGGGACTTCCAGTCTGGAGGCTATGCCTACATTTTCCTTTCCTGCATCAACTGCCCTTGGGTGCCACTAGGTGGGAGCTGAAGGGAAAACATGACATGGATCACTCATGTATCCCAATGCAGAGGTGGTCTCTCATCCTCAGCTCCTTCTAGCAGTTGGAGGAAAAGGGGGCTAGAGGTCCTGTTTTATGACTTTTATCCCCAGGAATAGGGGTGAGCTAAGATATTTAGTATCTGTGAAATATAGTGGAAGCCAAAACACTTTCAATTTCACTCATTGAGCTGCTTAGACAAAATTTTGCTGGATGTATTCATTTTTTTTCCTTTATTCAGACATTGTGTATTTTCGGGTGAAGGTGTATTTGTATTTTTCATCCTTTTTCTGTATGTCAATGTTATTTTTGTACTGTTGCTTCACTTGTTTTACTTTTCTATTTTTCTCCTGTCTGTTTTTAGTTTTGTTGAGAAAAAAAGTAAAATATAAAACTAATGAGAGACTGTTAATTTATCAGGTCAAGATAATTGAAAGTATCTTACATAATGCCAAGGAGCTATTTATAAACACTATTCGTTTGCCTTCTTTGTTGACATTTATCCAAAATAGCAAAATGTTGCTGTAATCTCCAGATTTTCACCAAAATGTCATTTTGATGATCCCTTATTAAGAATACTGTAAAGGAAAAGTGGTGACAGTGCACTTATCCTTTAAAGAAAAGCTAAACATTTCATCTTGATTGAAAGGTCCTCTTTCTTCTATGAATGGAGAAGGGGGTCTGAAAGGGTGGACATAGTCAGCACTCTTGACAAGTGACTATGACAGGTCCAGCAACTTATATAAACCCCTGCAGCAGCAGAAGATCACCATACAGGGGTTGGGGGGATCAGAGGGCAGAGTATAACAAGTAAAATTGCAGCTAGCAGCACAAGGCACACTTTGTATTGATTTTAGGTATGGTCCCTTGTGCTAATATACAGTATATTATTTTTTTACATTTTTGACTAAACGTGGTCTTTAAAAAAAGTTAATGTTATCCAGGTCAGTTTCATATATTGCAATAATTTAGCAAATGTGTGCTGAGTAGGAGAATTTGCTTATTATAAATTCATGTTCAGCTACACCATTGCAATAGGAGTAAAGATGACTAGAAAAAGTAGAGATCTAATCAGATGAACAAAAATATGTTTCTAGGGACATCCTGTGCAGTTTGTATTGCCACGGTTTCAAATAGGAAACTTTTTAAACCATATTATTAACATTTAATTACAAATTGGCTCATGTTGGAACTACATTTTTTTAAAGAGGACTTTCTCTTTGAAGAAAGAATCCTATTGACTAAATACCAATGAGGCCTTCATAATGCCACTAGCAAGTGAATTGCATTCCTATGAATTTTTTCGTCATGTAACAAATTGACTACCTCCAAATTGCGTAGTTTATGACAGTCCTACAAAAAAAAAATTGCACCCACCCCCTTTTCAACAAAAAATATGGTTTTATGTGAAGTGGCTATAGGATAGTGTTTGCGTAAAATTATTCTTTGTATAGAACCCAGGTGTGCACATCTATAAATATGACATTGCCTGGGTGTTTTTCTTTCATTATTGCACATGCTGTATCTACTGGTGAGGCCTGTGTCCTGGCACAACTAACTTCAGAGGAACATTTTCTGACAAACTGGCCATACACCAGTCAAATTTCATTTAAAACCGTTTGTTTTTTGGAATGTTCATTAGATTTACTAATGGTTAGTGGGATCAAATAGCTAATTGCTTTTATTCATAGTGATGGGAAAACTAAGGAGCAGAATGTAAAAGTTTTCTGAACATACGGAATTCTAACTGTGAATGTGGTTTTCGTTCCTTGAAAAATGTACATATTGTAATTAGAATGTGCTAGGAACAAAAAAAACCTCTATTTAGTACATCTGGAATTCCATTAAAGTAGCAGGTCATGATAAAAGAATATTTAGTAATAATTATTCAATAGAATTAAATAAGTTGATCCAATCATGGCAAGATGGAATTGCAAGATGGGCTTTTTGCAATTTTCAACTTGTCATTAGAAATTTGTATTTTACATTTCTGTCTTTGCTTTCCAACCATGGTTATGAGGTCTGAACTGCACCCCACCCCTCCTGCTGCAGCCAACATGACAACAGCTACGACGGAGATGGATTGATAAGTGCAACTTGTCTCGACTGAACACTTTTCCGAGACAATCAACAACAAGAGGAATGAGGGGTGGGGGTGCATGCCATCCGCTGCATTCATCTTGCTGCTGCTTGTCTGGGGAAAGTGTGACAAGCTGCGTTTATCAATCAGCCATCTCCTTCATAGCTGTTGTCAGATTGGCAGGAGGCAGGGGGGGAGAGGGGAATGTCGGTACTCATAACAAGGGCTTGAAAACACTTGGGAACGTGGAACAAAGTATTGCATATACTTTGCCCCATAGAAGACAGAAATGTAAAATACAAATTCTAATATATTTTCTAAAGTGGTTATAAAACCTAAACATTTTTAACCTTAATGCATTCCTTGCATTAAGGTAAAAAAATGTTTGGGCATCAATATCCCCTCTAAGCCCCCTTATACTTACCTGAGCCCTCATTTGATCCAGCCCTGTGCATGTCTTCAGCTCTTCTCTTCCCTCACTTCCTGGTCTCACCGACTTTGCTGAGGCATTGGAAGCCATTGGCTCCCACTGCTGTCAATCAAAGCCAGTAACAAGGGAGCGGAGGGATGGGGCCGAGTTCCAATGTCCTTGCCTACAGACACCAACAGAGAGGCTCGGGAGAAAGCATGCAGGAGGGCCCCCATAGGAAGCATTGTCCTATGGGGTATCACGAGAAGAGGAGAAGCCAGGAGCATCAGCAGGGGACCTGGGAAGAGGATGTTTGTGGCCGCTGTGTGCAATTCCATAGCACAGAGCAGGTAAGTATAAACCTGTTTGTTGAAAAAAAAGTTTGAGTTTACAATCACCTTAAGTTAAACACTCACCTGCTTGTATGTATTACTTCCTTGACAGTTAGATGAGCAAGACCTCATTCTCTTGCTGGTGACCTACATCCTACAGCATTTTCGTCAACAAGGAAGCAATGCCTTGACTATTCAGCCAGTGAGGGAGTGCCAGATGTAAGCAGAACAGTGTTATCCCTACATATTTTAGTGATCCTGTCACTGGCATGTTCTCGTCATTGACAGGATGTTTAGTGTAACATGGGCCTTAACATATATTGGGAAGAGATCACTTCGTTATATGTAATATTTTGAAGTGCATCTGGCACCCTACTCTTTCTTTACCCAAAAAGTAGATTTCCTAGTTGTTAGTTTTAGGTGAATTGTTTATTATTTTAATTCACCCTGTATATTAAACAAGGAGAAATAAAAAAAGATTAAAAATAGTACAAACTTGAAACGGTAAATCAATCTTGCTGGAATGTATAAAAAAATCTGTTTTAGGTATCAGAAATTTCTGTTCAAACCAAAATATCATCGCTGATGATGATTTACTGCTAACATTTTGTGTGCTCCTTTTAATGTTTCTCTCTATCCTGTCCAGCTTGCCGATGATCAGGGATTGGTTTTGATGACAACTGTTGCAATGCCTGTGTTTAGTAAAGAGAATGAAACGGTAAGTGCAATGGTGCTATCTGGTCAGTACTTTTTCTTTTCAAAATACTGTAATTTTTGTATAATTTTTAATATAACTACTATACATCATCTAATACAAAATCTATAATGTATGACCAGTAAGGTCATTTTCTATGTGTGTTCTTTTGCTTTATTCAGCCAGTTAAACCTTTCACAGAATAACCCTGAGGGGTCCTGCATAAATCAAAGTAATATTAATGGACTCATAGAGCACCTTTATATTAGAATGGTGAAGCCCAGGTAAGGGCAATCTTAAAAAGCACAAAGCACAGTGTTGTTTAGTGTTGTTGTGCCTGTGCAGCATTAACATACACCACAGTTCATTTTAACATTACATGTGCCCAATTGTTTTTTGTATATTTATATATTATTTATCAAGAGAACCATGGGGATATACTGAATTCAGATTTCTCTGTTATATGGCTAATTTTAGTTGAGTGCTCATTTATGTATTTGCTTTTTCTAGGCTGTTTCATATTGGGATTGTTCTTAGAAGTACCCAACAGCGACACAAATTTTTCTTTCCTTTACAAATTAGCTCCTAATAACTATTTACTGTTGGGCTAGCATAATACAGACCCAGGGCAGAGATAAAGAGTAGGTGTTCATGGGTAACCTTAGTGGAAATACTATTAGTGAAAATGCTCATTAATACCAGTTTGACTTTTCCAGTCTTGTAAACTGTCCATGTTGAGAAAGTCATCATTGCCCCAGTAAATAATTTGTAGTCAGGAATGGCCAGAATTAATGATACCTGTTCTGCCATAAACAGTAATTTTACCAATTTGACTGGTCAGGTTGTCCCTTACGTCATTCATTTTCCTGCTGTAATGCCAATAAGCCTAATATAAATAATGCTCAGTAATTAAGGTTCATTGAAACTGGGAACCAGGCTCAGTATATGTTGTCAAATTGGAATGAACTATTCAGTTTCACCACATGAGGATTTGAAGGTGACTTCATTAACATTATTCTCTTTCTTGATCCATGAGTCCAGAAGTTAAAATAGGAAAACATACCCAAGGAGATACGGGTAACTTTTAAACTTGAATGTATAGTCAGATTAAGGAAAGCTTCAAACTGGCTCAATAACACGGATGAGGAGGTTCTCACACAGCAAGGCTTCCCTCAATGGGCACCCAACAGTATCCAAAACCATAGAAATACAGATCTAGACCAGATGAAAGAGTCCAAGATAATTTTAAGTGTTGACAAAAAAAGTCATTAAAAAAAACAACCCATTTTTGAAGCAGGACCCTTCATCAGGGCTCAACACATTATAAAACTTAGAGGGAGAAAAATGCGACGTCACTGATCTATAATAGAACCAGTATTGAGCTGTCCTCATGGAGTAACAACAACAGCAATTTTTGAGCCCTAATGAAAGGGGAGTGGTGTTACCCCAAAATGTGTTGCCTCTTTATATATTACTTTTTGTAACCAACAATTAAAGTATATGAAGAAGAGGTGAGCTAACCAGGAGCTACATCCATAATATTCAAACAACAAAAATACTTTTTAAGCAGACTTTACTTGGACTGAATAAGGACACAAATTTAGAATTTTATATTGTTATCAGTGTTTAAACCGCATTGACTAAATGGCCCTAAAAGAATTTGGATCACATGGAAAGAGATTTGCTGCTCCTTGATATTGTGCACTTTTCATTTTCTACACGTTTTAGTACTGTTGTTGTGAAATATTATTTTACATATTGAATTTTGTGTTTTTATGATTATGTTGTGCCTCAAAAGTCCCCATTTTCAGGTCGCTTTTTTGGTAAATATTCACAATATTAGGGATGTGGCACTTAAACACAGATTTTAATATCAATAACCTCCATTCCTCATGGAAAGCCCAATATCTATAAATATTGATATCGATAAAAACTATAATATGTTAAATGTGTTTCCATTTACTACCGGTAAAGTCAGTTCACAAAGTTTTTCATGTCGTTTGAACCAACAGTTAAGATTAGCTTATACTACATATTCTTTCATCTAGTTTTGGTCTACTGCTCCCATGGCTATCTGTTTGCTCCTTTGGCAAACTGATAGCCATGCATTGACATGAGTAGTGCTTGACATAGAGTCAATTGGACAAACTACACCTAGATCAGAACCCATCCTCTATGGATAACATGGATGGCCTGGTACATTAATTTTATTACAGTCGTAAACTTAGAATTAATGTTTTGAGATGATATTTTAAAAACATCAACCTTTTTTTTTTTTTATTGAATTTTTTGATGCGAGAATGCAGATAACAATGAAATTGGCCACAACATTTGTCCAGTAGTACAACACAAAATTGACAGGATACAGTTTGTCAGTATAATTTGGAAACAAGGTATCAGTGCTGGGTTGAAGGATGGAACATCACTCTTTTAATATGCTCTTTTATATTATCTTCTACTATTAGTTTTAATACACACAGTTAGTTTTACCAGTTGCAAAATGCCCCTAGTACTGGTATCATGTGTTCTCCTACACAGCTTTTTATTTCTCTATAAAGAAACAGAATGCAAAGCCAAAGTCTGTTGTATCATTATCTGGTGATATCTAGTTACCATACAAAACTGTGCTCTACAGCAAAAATATAATTGCAAAACCTGGTGAAAACAAAGACCTGAGACAATTTACAGCGTTGGCGAGGTTTAAGAGCCTTTACAAAGACTTTGAACTTTTTAGATGAACATTTCTCAAACATCTGGTGCAAGCCACTATAAATTTTGCTGTTGGCGCAAATGAATAAAATGTAAGTGATATAAAGTGATTTTAGGCTGTTAAGATTTCATTTTGGTACAATGAAAAGAAGGAAGCTTGTGTTACCTCACCTTTGAATTGCTTGAAGTGCAGATTTTGTCCTCTTAAATGAATATTGTCTAACGTCACTGTTTTAAGTCCAGATGTACAGCTAACCTTTTGGTGCTCAAGGGAAAGATAAGACAGTTTCCTAACGTGTGGAGTCATCACATACAGTTGCCAGAACTGACTGTTCATGATATAAAAAAATGTGGTCGATTACGCAAATAAATATCTTTTTTGACTGAGGGCCTTTTCAGACTAGGTGTGATGGGTGGACATGCCCAGCACATGCCCACATAGAAGAAAAATATATTTGAAATATATTTTAAAAATATTCTTCCCAAATATATTGCCATATATTTGAAATGCTACAATTTTGGCCATATTCAATATATTTCAAAATATATTTCATTAAACCTATATATACAGTATATATATATATATATCATATATATATATATATATAATTTATTTATTTATTGAAACATATTTTGAAATATATTGAATATGGCTAAAATTGTAGTATTTCAAATGTATGGCAATATATTTGGGAAGAATATTTGTAAATTATATTTCAAATATATTTTTCTTCAATATGGGCAGTCCCAATGGACAAGTAAAATTGTCATATGTCCCATTTGTTCATTTCACACAATTGTCCTGCAATGGTGTGTACTGAAAAAAAATAGGACATACACTACTTTTTTTCTCTGCATGGTGTAATGATGCACTACACTGCTTCACAACATACTGCAGTAGATAAACATGAAAGGAATGGCATTTTGTGATATTCCAATAAAGTTGAAAAATTGTAAACAGAACAATGAGCTGTAATCAGTGCATCGGCACTGTGTACTCCACAGCACACACTAGTTGCCACTGGTATGAATAGGACCTAAGAGTCCTACAAACATTAAAGTCAAACCTATATTAGCTGTCCAGGACTCAAAGATTTTGGGTGCTCAGATTTCCAGTACACAATATTGTAGAGCATGTCTATTATAGTAGTATTAAACTCAAATGCAAATATTTATTATATTAAAAATTACCAGTTCTTAGATGTGGTGGCTGCGTTCATTTTCTTTTTTGGTGTTTCTTTCACCTATTTTCACTTGGTGATCTGGAAAGTAAGTCTGTTGTTGTTTCAAAAGAACAAGCCCTTCATATAAATGTATCATTTACAGGGAGGAGACAAACCATTTAACACTATCAGGGGTTTTTACAAAGATCAGGTTTTATTTATGTAAAACCTTTATCCCAAAAGGAAAAAAAACCTGTTTGCTGTAAATGCTTATTAATTGCTTCCACGCTGCCCTATAGCAGAAATACTGCTAGAGGGTGGCTCGGGTGCGCAAAATCACGTATATTTACATGATTTTGCAGTTCTGGGTAGGGGGTGCGTGCAGCCATTAGCGGCCTTGTCTGTCAATCACTGCGTCCCGACCAGTGAGTTCTCGTCGGCTCCCATGAATCGCTGTGTATCTCCAACAGGGGAGAAACCTGTGTATAAACAACACAAATCTCTCCCCTGTCAGCTCCTTTTTACAAAGCAGTGTGCTTACAATGTAAAGCACTCACACAGCACACTGTGAAACAGCACACAGTTAACCCTTCGATCACCCCACATGTTAACCCCTTCCTGGCCAGTGCCGTTAGTACAGTGTCAGTGCTTTGTATTAGCACTGGTCACTGTATTGGTGTCACTGGGGATGTCAGTGACACCAAGTCAGTTTCCCCCCAGTGCCAGAATGCCCGCTATAAGTCACTGATCGCCGCCATTACTAGTAAAAAAATGTTTTAATTTAAATTCTAGTATATATACTGTATCGTCATTTATAAACACTATAACTTTCAAATAAACCAATTAATTTACATGTATTGGGATTTAGTTTATCATAGACATGTAGCAGAATACATTATGGCCTAAATTTATGATGAAGTTTGATTTTTAAAATTTTTACAGGATATGTTTAATAGCAAAAAGTAAATATTGTTTTTTTTTTCTCAAAATTGTCGGTCGTTTTTTTATTTTTAGACCAAAAAATAAAAACTGCACAGGCGATCAAATACCACCAAAAAACAGTTCTATATGTGGGGAAAAAAAGGACGTAAATTTCATTTGGGTGCAGCATTGCATGACCACGCAATTGTAAGTTAAAGTAACGCAGCGCTGTATCGCAAAAAATGGCGTGGTCAGGAAGGGGAGTAAATCCTTTGGAGGGCAAGTGGTTAAAGTCAAACCTTTATTAGCTGTCCAGGACTCAAAGGTTTTGGGTGCTCAGATTTCCAATACACAATATTTAAAGTAGTAACAAACTCAAAAGCAAACATTTATTATATTACAAAAATACCAGTTTTTAGATGTGGTGGCTGCATTCATTTTCTTTTTTGGGGTTTCTTTCATCTATTTTCACTTGATGATCTGGAAAGTAAGTCTGCTGTTTTTTCAAAAGAACAAACCCTTCAGCAGAATGTATCATTTACAGGGATGTCAAACCATTTAACACTAGCAAGGGTTTTTACAAAGATCAGCTTTTATTTATGCAAAACCTGTATATCAAAAGGAAAAAAAAGCTGTTTGCTGTAAATGCTTAATAACTTAGGTTTGGCTTCTGTTTGTTAATATATCTAAATCTGCTAGTCCATCTAACACTCCCCTTTTCCCAGATTAACAATGTTGATATCTGCTGTGCCCCCTGTGCACCTTCATCCAGTTTGGGAGCATAATAAAGGAGATGTGTTACTGGCCAGATCACCAGATGAAAACAGAGGGGAAAAAAAAATTAAAAAAGAACACTAATGCAGCCACCACATCTAATAATTAGTACGCTGCAATATATTACATTTTTGGTTTTGGGTTTAATACCGCTTTAAAGTCTCATGCTCACAGCCTATTTTTATAGCGACTGAGGATATGTGAGCTTCTATGTGCTCATCACTCCTGGGCACAGGGTGTGAATAACCTTGAAATATGAAATGGATCCCTTTGGTGGACAAATCCCACTATCATTTCTTTCAGCACTGAAAAGACTTCAAACACAGCAAGTACTGTGCAGAGTACATTCAGAGCTGAAAAAAAGGTCAAGTACTACTAACACATTGTTCAGCAGAGTGATGTACGTTGTATCAAAGCTGAACTCCAGGCAGATAAAGAAGGCACAAAGCCAGCAAAGTTGAACTCTAGGCTGATAAAAATGCACATATTAATGCAGCTCTGTAACTAAATGTATTTTTATTTAAATACAAAAGGTGTAAGTACCTAGATTTGACTTGGTATCAGCTCCTCGTACAGCAGAGCTTATAGTGGGAGAGGAACCTGTAGCAAAAGATCCAGTCAGGTATATACATATACCCAAAGAACCCCCAGTGGGACTTTATTGCTGCAATTAAATCATACATATATTCAAGGAGACATTATAGTAAAAAAAGATTTTTTGGCAGCTTTATTACATATACATTTTTGTTATAATATTAAATACATGGTTTCTTAACCTCCTTGGCGGTCTGATTATTTCCGATTTTTTTGTGCTGAAAGCGGTACCATTTTTTTGCATGGAAATATGTAGTTTTTTATTGTAGGCTGTAATTTTTAGGAATAACTCACTGAAATCTGTACGAACAAGAGTCTAGTAAACATCCCGGGTATGATAAAATTTGAAACTCGAAATCATAAATTATAATTTAATAAATAATCATAAAAAATAATAATTTAATAATAATAAATTTAATTCAATAATATAATCAAACGAAAAACACTGAAATTTGAAATACAGAGGCAAATTCACACATCGCTGAGCAAAGTCACAAAATCGTTTTCAGTGTCTGATGACGAATTTCCCCCACTCAATTCTGCAAGTGGTTCTGATTTACTATCGCTGTACTCTAGCTGGTCTAAAACTGCTTTTGACCTAAAGGGACGCTTTTTGGATGCCATGGACTTTTCTAAGTTTCTGTGTTACTTTAACTGACAATTGCGCAGTCATATAGCACTGCACCCAAATGATATTTATGTAATTTTTTTTCCCACAAATGGAGCTTTATTTTGGTGGCTTTTGATCACCTGTGCGTTTTTTTATTTTTTGCGCTATTAACAAAAAAAGACCCAGAATTTTGAGAAAAAAACAAGATTTTTTACTTTTTGCTATTAAACGTGCCTAGTAGAAAAATGTTAAAAATCAAATTGCATCATAAATTTAGGACGAAATGTATTCTGCTACATGTCTTTGCTTAAAAAAAAATCCCAATATGTGTAAATAAATTGGTTTCCACAAAAGTTATAGGGTCTACAAATGGTGGTATATATTTATTGGAAATTTTTTTTCATATACTAATAATGGTGGCAATCAGTGATTTATTGCGAGACTGCGGGACTGCCCACTGCATTTTGACACTGGGGGGAGAACTGACTAACTGTCACTGACACTAATACAGTGATCAGTGCTAGTAAAAAGTACTGACACTATACTAATGGCACTGGGCAGGAAGGGGTTAACATCTGCGTCGATCAAAGGGTTAACTGTGTGCTGTGTGTGTTTTACTGTGTGCTGTGTGTGTGTTACACTGTGTCAGCACATTGCTTTGTATTATGGTGCTATGCAGAGCAATACAAAGCAATGTGCAGGAGCTGACAAGGGAGAGATCTGTATTGTTTACATACAGGACTCTCCCCCATCAGTGATACTCGGCGATGACCGGGTGCCAGCGGGGAATCACCATCCGGGACCGGGTGATCAACAGCTGAGGCCACCAATGGCAGCACGGGCCTACCTGGAAATGCAAAATCACATAATAACATGTATGTATATATATATATATATATATATATATATATGTGTGTGTGTGTGCGATTTTTGCACAGCCTGTAGCAGTATTTCTGCTATAGGGCAGTGGGAAAGTGGTTAAATTACCACCTGAATCAGCCACAGAACCTGGGTAATCAATATTTGTTTGGTTTTAAAACGATGAAGTGGCAACTCCTAACTGTAACTTCTGGTGTGAAGTAGAAGGTGGCAAATGGCAATAGCAAACTACACACACCCATCCATATGGTCTCATGTTGGGAAGAAACTGCCAGTTGGAAACGTTGCTCCAGACCTTGCTGTATACAGGACTCAGGAAGATAGCTAAAAAAGATGGCGATCCTGTGTGCATGGAAACCACCAGAAGTGATGCCATTCAAGATGGCCATGAACAGGAAGTGGCTTTGAACTTTGTTGTATACAGAACTCTGGAAGATAACCAAGACAATGGCCACCCTGTGTGTATGGAAGCCACCGGATGTGATGCCATTCAAGATGGCCATGAATAGAAAGTGGCTTTGAACCTTGCTGTATGCAGGACTCTGGAAGATAACCAAGAAGATGGCCGCCCTGTATGTTTGGAAGCCACGGGAAGTGATGCCATTCAAGATGGCCATGAACAGGAAGTGGCTTTGAACTTTGTTGCATACAGAACTCTGGAAGATAACCAAGACAATAGCCACCCTGTGTGTATGGAAGCCACCGGATGTGATGCCATTCAAGATGGCCATGAATAGGAAGTGGCTTTGAACCTTTCTGTATACAGGACTCTGGAAGATAACCAAGAAGATGGCCGCCCTGTATGTATGGAAGCCATGGAAAGTGATGCCATTCAAGATGGCCATGCACAGGAAGTGGCTTTGAACCTTGCTGTATACAGAACTCTGGAAGATAAACAAGAAGATGGCCGCCCTGTGTGTATGGACACCACCTAAATGATAAAGAATCAGATAGCTTTGAAACGCATCATCCCGTGTGAGGACAGGTCCTGGTAGGGTTGCCACCTCATCCCTTTAAACCCGAACACATATTAATTACACAGGTTCTGCAGCTGATTAAAGTGGTAATTAAACTCACTTAGTGTCTTATTTGCATTAAATTATCCTCAGACCCTGTGTAACAATGTTTGGTTTTAAAGGGATGAGGTGGCAGCCCTAGGTTCCCATCTTCTCCCATCCCTCCTTGCAGCCACTGGGATGATTGCCTATGCCACTTCCGGTCTGCAACAATCTTGGATGACTGGATCACTTTTGGTGGTGTTCATACACACTTTTGTACACTTCAGATAAAGTTCAGTGAGAAAAAAAGGATGCTGTGTGACGGGCTGAATCAAGCACCACACTGCCCCCTACTGCAGCTGGAATGGACAGCTGCCAGAGAGCAAATAGTTGTGGTTTACCTCTCTGTTCTGTGGGGATTAGTTCTTACTGTCCAATCACAAAGTAGGGGCAGGGAAGGGACCAGTAAGTGAAAATAAATCTGCAGTAGGGGGCAATCAGGTTCCCTCCACTGTTGGACAGGGTGGTGTGTCAGTTGTATAAACCTTCTCATTCAATATGTATTTTATATTTGTGTTTAGCTTTTCTACTGGAGTTCAGTTTTAACTCTGGATCCAGAGTTGGAGCTCCACCCAAAAGTGGAAATTCCATTTTAAGGCTTTGTCCCCCACTCCCCGTTAAGGATTATCACCGTTTGGGGGTACCCAAATCTTACAGGTACCCGCTCCCACTTCCAGTGCAATCGCCTAAGGTGATCCAAAGTGGAAGTTGTCCTCCTACCCTCCCTCCCTGTAGTCTTCTGGGACAGATCCCAGAAGACTACGGGGCCATTCACAAGCCACAGCGCTTCTCGCACATGCGCAGTGGGCCCCCTGTTGACAGGTAAGTGACTGTATTTTAAAAGCCAGCAGCTACAGTTTTTGTAGCTGCTGACTTTTATTTTTTTTATTCACCTGGAACTTCACTTTAATCGCCTAATGAATAAAAAGTGGCAAAAAGGTTGAAGAAGAAAATGGTAGAAGCAAGTAACACAGGGATTTTATAACAAGTTGGAAAATCTCTGTGTGCAGCATTACCAATGCTCAGGAGCACTTGATGCATCCATGTTAACCTGCGCATGCACTAAGAATTTGTTGACACGTGCAACTGAGGGTTAGTAAAATCAGATTGTTGAGCTGCAGTTTTACTTCCCACAGCCTCTCACCAGAATTCCAACATACAGCCATTTACAGCTATACACATGCTGCAGCTGTGATGCTGAGCTTTATAGCAAAACTTAACCAGCATGTTGCTTTGGTCTAATGCAGTTCTATGGGGCTGCACCACAACTGCACTGCAATTGTGTGCACTACTTGTGGCACAGTTCTACAAATATAGGATTAGATCAGGTGGCTAGAAAGTGACATATCACCTCCTCATTGCCTGTCAAACACCTATGAAAAGCAATCTGAGCATGGATCACCTTTCAGAGGAGTGTCAATCCCTACTGCATATGTGAATGATCCATTAGGCCAGGGGTCTCCAAACTATGGGCCTCCAGCTGTTGAGGTACTACAAGTCCCATCATGCCTCTGCCTCTGGGGGTCTTGCCTGTGGCTGTCAGAGTCTTGCAAGGCCTCATGGAATTTGAAGTTCCTCACAGGGGCGGACTGACCATTCGCGCTCTCGGGCACTGCCCGAGGGCTCGGAGTCAGTAGAGGGCCACATGAAATGCCCCTGGTACCTTTTTTATAGGTTTTTTCGGGTGTGCTTTGAGTGTGGGCAAGGACGCAGGGGCCCCATGATCTCCTATTGCCCGGGGGTCCCATGAGTTGTCAGTCCGCCCCTGGTTCCTCAACATCTGGAAGGCCATAGTTTGGAGATCCCTGCCTAAGGCTATATTGACATTTGCCTTTGGTGGATCACTTTTCACTATTCAGCTAAGCATCATCTGTCAGGATATAGATATAATTTAAACTCTATATATCCCTACGAAAAGTATCACTCTCACCCTCGAAAGTGTAAATAAAATATAAATAATATCTTTTCAATGCTCCCTCTATCACACCCCCAACAGTTGCCCTCATAAATAGTGCAAAAACATATATCACCAAATGTCCACATATGAGTCCATGTATAGTGCTTTTTCAAACGTTGAGGACTAATCCACTTTGCTGCTCTTCAATCCAAGACACCCAAATCAGGATACCTCAAAAAAAATATAAACTAAATATAGTGCATTTATCGTTACAACAGAAAAGAACACTCGTGAGACTAAAAGAGATTCCTCCTACACTCCCACCCGTGACAAATCAACACTCCAAAAAAATGTGATTCAGTGCAACACTCCACAACCAGTGTCACCATCCAAATGTAATGAAAACCATTACCCTCTCATGGATGATGAGGACTACTAGTGATCACATGCATCAAAAATGAGTAGTGCCATCACTCTTGTGGTATAAAATACCATTACCCTCTTCAAATGCAGACCAAGCAAAAACTCCTTCAAGGCAATCCAAAATATCCCCCTCTCCGGAAGCTTCCTGCTACTTCCAATCCACCTTCCTCAAAGGGGCAGATAATATAAGACTCAGTGGAGTATATAAAAAGGAATTCATAAATTTATTCACAGCTTACATAGAAAACGCCAACGTCCATCCTCTCCCACAGTCCATATAGCTGAACTCCAGTATCCAAAATGGCCGTGCCGCTCCTTCCGGTTTGAAGTTCTAGTGTAACGTCCTTACGTCTCTGACGCGTTTCGTCACTTCCGACTTTTTCACAAGGGTCAGGGAATTTGTGAAAAAGTCGGAAGTGACGAAACGCGTCAGGAACGTAAGGACGTTACACTAGTGGGAGGATGGTAAAGTCATATCTTAACTGCGTGTTTTTACCACCCAATATAAGGGGTCGAACTGCATGTTGAATTGGCTGTATTGCTCGCTTTTATCAAATCATGGATATATGTATGAAGAAAAGAAGGCTGAGAGAGGGTGGGTTTTTAACTTAAAGGGTTAATTCACCTTTTCAGTAAAGATTAAAATGTGAACTATTGCCCTACACCCTCCCATCCCTTTCCCCCATGGATGATGAGCTGCCAGTGCCCATGCAGCCAGTGTAGCACTCCTGGGAACTGAAATCCCCACTCTTTTCCCCCTTCTTTCTGATGGGCTTCCAGGATGGATCAGAGTGATTCTCTTTACCGACGCTGACCAATCAGAACTATTCTGATCAATTCTGGAAGCCCTGTAGAAGAGTGGAGATTTCAACTCTTGGACTGCTGCCCCAGCACTGGCAGCTCATCACCCATGGAGGTAAGTACAGCGGGGTCCAGGAGGTGGTAAGGGTGTATGGTGTTAGTACACATTTTCATTTTTTTTCTGAAAAGGTGAACTTACACTTTAAGAATAAAGATTTCTACAAATTTCCATGCAAGCCCCCATTTCATGTTTTTAACTTTTTGATCAAGAAGGGTAATGGGGCAAATGTGATTCCAATGAACAGCTGGCAACTCATTTGGGATACGTCTGGAAAAACCAGGCCGGCTGGCAACTATTCAAGTTCTTAATGAACCTGTAGGCTTTGTTATATTGCATACTGGTACAGGCACAACATGGCTGACTCTAGGTGAAGGCCTCAAGCACACTTGAGCTGCAAGTACAATGCCAGGCACACATTTTCCTCTTAAAACATTTGGCAATGATAAGAGCTGTGGAAATTCACATAATAATTGTAATCATAAACGTGTCAGATCTTCCTTGACGTGTTGTTGAAACACGTATTTGTTGATTACTGCTGATAAATTTCTCATGTTGGAGCATTTTTCATCCGAATGAAGAAACAAAATGATGCAGCTGTTTTTTCTCATTCTATTTTCATTCATATCAATCAGTGTCTCTGAAACGTCGGCACAACAAAGCCGAAAGTCATCTGTGTACTGTAATAGATTTATGACAACATGAAAATAATTAGTGTATGTCTGTAATGCTTTACCAATGGATGTTTACCTTAGTTAGATGCCTGTTTTCCTTCATTTCTTGTTTTGTGCAGAGATCAAAGGGGGTTCTCCTAGGTGTGGTTGGCACAGATGTTCCAGTGAAAGAACTTTTAAAGGCCATTCCTAAATATAAGGTAATACTTCAATAAATGGTGTTCATCTATTTACAGGATGTGACCTATTATGATAAACTTCCAGGCTTGTTCATATGGACAATTAAAACTCCACCCCTGCCCATCAGTTTTTTTTTTCTTTTTCTTTTTTTTTTTCTTTTACGCTTATTCTTTATGCAAAAACATATCACCTGTTCACACTTACTGCAGTTAATGGACATCAGAGAAATGTTAAGGAGCAAGGAAGCAAGGTGCTCTTTTCACTCATATGTTTAGCATGCTGATATAATTTTGCTTGAAGAACAATCGTTCTCCTTGATGGTCTGCTCTTGACAACAAAAGCATGAGAAATGGTCCCACATGCAGGCAGGTGAAGTTTATTTTCTCCACTGCAGATGGTGCTCAACCACAATAGCATTGCAGAGGGAGAGGAAGTCTAGCTCCTTGATTTCCTGGGTCGCAAGGGGGGCAGCGATCCAATTGGATGCTGGTGCCCCATGTGGCTTTCGTGGCCATCTTGGGTCAGGCAGAGTCTGCTTAAGACCCCAGCTTCCGTACTTGGTGCGCATTTTGCATGTGGCTGGAGTAGGGATAGGTTTCCTGTCTGTCAGGGACAATGCTTAGCGTCAGGAAAAAGGTTCCGGAGGGGTAGGGAAAGAGCAGGGAAATGGTATCCTACCTGGAAGCCCCCCAAAAAAACACACACACTTAGGTAAGAACCAGCCAGGCCACATTCTGCTCCTCAAGACAGATGCTGTCAGCACACCTCAGAAGTTCTGCTACTCTTACACCACAGACACCACTTCCTGTGAGTGCTCCCGGTCAGGTTGTCTTCACATGAGGCTTGTTGTGTACTGCTGAACTTCATTTGCAATATATTCCTGTTACTCTGCACCTGGACCGAGTGTTTTTTGGTGCTGCACCACGGTGCACCTACCCACCCACACATCATATAATTCAGCATCATGATAAACCTTGATCCAGGCAAACATACAAAAGGTGCCCCTTCTACATCCTCCCACTTTAACGTGTTTTGACCACCTACTGTGCTTAACTGCTTCTGTGCCACCCTATAGCATAAATACTGCTACAGGGCAGCATGGGTGCACAAAATCATGTATACATGTGTGATTTTGCAGTTCCGGGTAGGGGGTGCGTGCCACCATTCACGGCCTTGGCTGTCAATCACCGTGTCCCGGCCGGTGATTCCCTGCCGACACCCAGCGAGCTCCGAGTATTACCATCAGGGAAGAGACCTGTGTATAAACAACACAGATCTCTCTCCTGTCAGCTCCTGCACACTATGCAATAGGAAGAAGGGTCAGCCGCACCCCGGAGGATAGATGAATATAGTGTGTATTTATTGATCCATAGGACACACAAAACACCAGGATATGAATACAGGACCTGTTAACGTGTTTAACATGATCTCATGCTTAATTATAACCAGCTATGGATCAATAAATACACACTATATTCATCTATCCTTCGGTCTGCGGCTGACCCTTCTTCCTATTGCATCGTGTGTGGTGGCGAGTCAGAGCCTGCACCTGTTGTGGATTGATCTGGATTGTTTGCCTGAGCGGTATACCTATGTTCTTTGGATTCAGCTCCTGCACACTGATTTGTATGGCTCTGCATAGCAGAGCCATACAAAGCAGTGTGCTTACAGTGTAAATCACAGTGTAAATCACACACACAGCACACAGTAAAACAGCACACAGTTAACCCTTTGGTAACCCCTTCCTGCCCAGTGCCATTAGTACAGTGTCAGTGCTTTTTATTAGCACTGGTCACTGTATTGGTGTCACTGGGGTTTGCCAGTGACACCAAGTTAGTTCCCCCCAGTGTCAGAATGCTTGCTGCAGTCAGTCCCGCTATAACTCGTTAATTGCCGTCATTACTGGACATGTTTAATAGCAAAAAGTCAAAAATACAGGTTTTTTTCAAAATTATTATTTTTTTGTTTATAGCGCAATAAATAAAAACTGCAGAGGTGATAAAATACTACCGAAAGAAAGCCCTATTTGTGGGAAAAAAAGGACATACATTTAATTTGGGCGCAGCGTTGCATGACTGCGCAATTGTCAGTTAAAATAACACAGCACCGTATCGCTAAAAATGGCCTGGTCAGGAGGGAGATGAATCCTCTGGAGGGCAAGTGGTTACACTTTAACTAAACCCAAGAACAAAAACACAAACTAATTTGCATTCATTTCTCCACTGAATAGATAAGAGGATTCTTCAAAAAGTTTTTGCACTGCTTTTAACTCGATTATATTTATAAAAATGAGAAAACTTTTTGAAGATCCTTCGTATATGTTTAAAGTGACACTAAACAATATCCATATTATACAAAAATTATTCATACACATCCACAACTTAATGGCCCTGTAATCTACTTTTTTATGAAGACACTTCTTATTGTGTTTTCCTACCTCATTTTAACATCCTCTACTTTTCTCCCTCACTTCCATTTGTTTGAAATGTGCAGAACACTTTTACCACATCTCAGGTCTATGCGGCCTCTCTGTGAGCTTTAATGCCGAGCGGCTGCATATAGGCATCCCAATGTAAATAGATTGCTGTCCTGAGAATGCACTGTTTGAGTGCTCCCAGCATATTAACCGGCCTGTGATCAAGAGCATCATGTGACCTCTGTGACAGCCTATCACAGTGGTCACATGATCGGAATGCCCACTTCTGCCTCCCTGCATTTAAAGCCTCTTAAAAGGCCAAGAGGTGGTGGCAGGAAGGAGATAATTGTAGCCATGTACACTACTCTATGCACATTACAAATCCCATAGTCCCTGCTCTATATTGGGAGTAAGCAAGAGAGGATGGCTATGTTCCTACATATAGTGGAACTATGGAGAATGAATATAGCTACCCTCTAACAGGAAGTCAGCTTGCGGTAGCAAAAAAGAAAAGAAAATTATTTGGAGGGGGCACTTATGTATTACGATATTACGGTATTATATTATGGAAAATGAAAATCAATAACTCCTGCGCTTTTAATCATAAAACACACACTAAGTAGCCAGCACACAAGTGCCACAACCTAGACACCAAAAAATACAGCAGTGGATAAGATCTAATAGCAGTGCAGTGCTAACAAATATCTATGCATAAAACATAATATAAACATGCATTAAGCGGAAAAAACAATACCCATATAATACCCCTTGCAAGACCTCATGCATAGCAGGGGGTCTCTCCTGATGGTATATACAATCTCAAATGAGTGAGTCCCCAATAGGTAAGTGTCCTTATAGGTGAATCAACACACCACACTCAAAAACTCTTCATGCAGGTGCTTTGTGTGAATCCACAATAACAGGGGTGCCCCCTCACCTTCCTGCCCAGGCCCCTCAGGACCACTGAGCTAGATATGCCTCTTTAAGATCCTCCAGAGGGGTGGAATCCTTTTTAGCTGGGGTATTGCAACTCTTTCCTCCTCTAGTAGATGAATATCCAGATGCTATCTCCTACTCGGACGAGTATCACTCCATAGACATTCCCAGTGAAGCAAAGAGATCCAACATAGTGTAAAACCCTTTATTACAATCCTTTCAATATAAAAATGCTTACTCACATAGTATCGGTTATCAATCGGCGTTTTCACCACACTGTGGGTGTAATGCATGTGTGGACACTGTTTGAGGTGCACCAAGATGGCGCCCACGCCGGATATGATGTCACTACGTGAACTCCTTCGGCCCCTCCTTCTGGCGTATCTACGCGTTACATTATGTATTCCTGTATAAGGGTGGCTACACTGGCCCTACTCCCAGTAGGTGGGCAAAATGTGTTAGAATGGAAGGATCTTTGGTCTGTTTTTCTAGATCAGCCTTTTTCAATATTTTAACCCAACAGAAGCCCTTGAATTAATTTTTAGGTTTCAGGGAACTCCTGATAAAAACGAACTCATTGGTGGACAATGTGAATAGGGCCGTTTACATGGGTGTCCAGTGGGAAGAATGCCCCCCCCCCCTTATGCCACCCTCAGATGGAAAGTCAACCAGCCACTGCTCAAAAAAGCCCTAGAAACCTTCTGAGGAACCTTAGGTTGAGAATGGCTGGTCTAGATTACTAAAGTTTATTAATATGCTAAATTATACAATGTCAAAATTATTTTCAAATGACATGATAGTAAATTGTATTTCACTCTTGGTGGTTTTGCCCTATGCCATAAAGGCATACCTGTACCCTGTTACCACTCAGTCTATATTGGTAGTAGTGGTGGACTGTACCAAAAATAGAATCCAACTCTTGGTAGATGAATTTACTTGTGGCTTCTCTAAAGAATCATGGGAAGAGCTGAACATTTAAGATCCCAGATATTGGAAAAGATCTGTTATTTAATGCTGCCACCATGTTGATCCACAAGCTTCTTGGCAAATAGTTTGTAGATTGTTCTCTGCTCATATAAATCATTTGAATCTTGAAATGCGTTGAATGCTGCCACAGGATTACTTGTTAATAAAGGTGGCTTATTTTGCTTTCTAGTATTTACTGAATGACTGGATAATCAATGTCATCAGATAATAAAAAATGATTTTGGAGGTGTTGCTTTAGAATATAAACAAGTATCAAATGTGCCCCTATTATTTAAGCGTACGCACCCCCTTTCCAGGCCTGTTCTCTGCTGAGTGTTCAATAAAACATTCCGTTTGGATACACGGGAAAACCAGATGGACATAGAACTATATGAATGGATCACAGGTGTTCTGCAGTGCCTGGCTCTTTCCCCAAACGTTGTAAACTACATGTGCTTTTTTCCTCATATGTCTTACTTATAACCTTCCATAAACAAACTCTGGAAAGTCCGCAGTGGATGTAATTGTGACCTACAATGGGGTTTTATAGCAGCAGATATTCCATACACACAGAAAAAGAAGCTTGGAAAACAGTGAAAGTAAAGCAAATGTAATTGTATTAAATATATTTATTTGTGAAAAATCACCTGTTTAGGGTAGAAGTGTCAGTTTGTGGTGATAATGTTTTAAATGGATAGGAAATACAGCCATGTGTTGAAAATTGTGTTTTAGAAAGATGTGTAAAGTATTGCATATACTTTGTGATTCTCCCACCCCTGTGCTATATTGATGGAAAGCATAAGGAAGGTGACATCTTTCACCCCATTTCCGCAATTGTTTAAACTACAACTGAACTGAAACACGCTAGGATAGCCCTCCTAAGTCATTTCATTTCATTACCTGTCTAGATAATCCATTTACAGAGCAAGCATTCCCACTGAAGCTTTATTTCAAAGAGTAACTCCACTATTGTTGAAAAATAAATAAATAGAAAATAAAAAAATAATGATATAGCATACACAATTGCTACACAAACCATACTGCAATGTAATGTTATTAAAATGACCTTTTTTCCATTCTAAATTGCTCTGATTTTAATTCAATGCAATTTGATGTTACATTGAACCCAATATGTCAACCTGGAGGCTCTCTATACACAGTTGGTATATGGAACACCTCCAAAAATGTAATTTCCTGCCTGTGTGATTGGCTCACTGATTTTACCATAAGTCTGCACTAAGGTACAAGCTAAATTTTAGACATCCTCTGAAGAAAAAATTAAATTTTCGGTGAAATACTCCCAAAGGGTTGATTACTTCTAAAGGGATGCATACACTGCAACCTTCCTCATTAGAACACCGCAAGTGCATCAACTGATTCATAATGAAAAAGTCCCTTTCGTTCAGATTTACTTTGCACATTGACATACCTAAACAGACAGCTTTTTATTTCAGAGCAGAAACAAGAATCTGCAGCAACGTTTGATAAAATTCCTGCAATGTACATATATCACAAAAAAGTTGTTTTTTTTTTTCACAAGAAACGTGAAGTTACTATTTAATCTTTTCCTGATGATTAGAAACCTAAAGTGGATCTCCATCCAAAATAGGAAGTTCAGCTTTAACAACTTGTCCCCTGCTCCCTGTTAGGAATTGGCACCTATAGGGAGCAAAGGGGGAGCGGGTACCCCATTTTGACAGGTACCCATGCCTACTTCCACTCCAACCGCTTAGGCGATCGGAAGCAGAAGTTCTTCAACCCTTCCCCGTAGTCTTCTGGGACACGTGATAGGTTCCAGAAGTCCCAGTGCCCTACTCGCACATGCACAGTGGGCACCCGGCTGTGAAGCCGCAAACTGTCACAGTACGATGCCCACACTTAAGATGCCGGCACCGGGGACAGAGGACAGCCGGCGAAGGACTGGATCGAGAGACAGGTGAGTGGCTGTTTTTAAAAAGTCAGCAGCCACAGTTTTTGTAGCTGCTAACTTTTATTTTTCTTTCACCAGAGAATGGAGCTCTGCTTTAAGCTGGGTATACACTAGTAGATTTTCAAATGAAAATTCATATGAAAATTCTCAATACATTCAACAGCTTGATAAATGCAGTTTGAAATTTTGTTTGCTCTGAACATTTGGTTTTGGAATTAATTTAATTTGCCTAACTAAAACCACATGTCTCATTGGAAAAACATATATTTGAGATCAAAATTTCCCTCCTGCTCCTTCAAATTATTTTCACCATGGTTGAAAATGAACGACAATTTAATCCCAGTAATGATAGAAATTAAACAAATTTTCTTAAAATGAAATTTTCTGTGGTGTAGAATTATTGAAGAGTAATATAGACTGAAACGCAATGATTGGGGACGACCCAGTAGGGTGACGTTTAGTCAGCCACTGGATGAACACCAAGGAGTTATGATCTTCAAGTGTTCCACTCTTCTACTAAGTTCATTTAAAGTAAATAAATATGTACACATGGACAGTCATTGTCAGGAGTCTGTCAGTGTAGTGTCCATGTGATCATTGGGACAGCCATGATAATATCTTAACACCTTCCAAGGTTGCCTCTGCTCTCCAGTTGTCCAATATGTAAAGACAAAACAGACGGAAATGACGGTTCCACCTATTACTTTGGAGACTGTTTCGTCTTTACGTATTAGAAAACTTGAGAGCAGTGGCAACCTTGGAAGATGTTAAGATATTATCATGACTGCCCCAGTGATCACATGGACACACACTACACTGACCGACTCCTGACCATGACTATGGGACTACAGGAACATCAGTAGCCCAGGTCTTAGGTGCACACTTAAAAATGATAGAAATGTTAGAAATGATAACATAGGAGAGCAGTGATAGAGATTGACAGTATGTTGCCTCTGATTTATTTCATAGATCTTTTATAGTCAGTCAGAAAACATTTCATTCATATTCAACTCGCATCAAAATAAGAACTGGGCGGAGTAGCCAAAAGATATCCAGAAAAAGATTAAGTTTTTATATACAATTAAAATGGACCTTTCTGAGACTCCTTAGGGTGCTGCTCATATGACCAAATGCCTAGGCAATTGTTCATGTGATATCTGTAGAAGAGGAGAATCATAGTCCTCCATTTTGATACTCATTAAGCATCATGTCAGGTGACATATAGCAGGCCTGGACTAATCTCAGGAGTCGGGTAGCCAATATGCCCTGATATTATGGCAGGCGCATAAGGTTTGAGGGTTTCCTCTAGCTGTTGTTACTGGGGCTGGCTACTGAAAACAATCCTGCTGGTTCCTGGATTAGACAGACTGGCTCCTAAATTCCATATTAATTTGTTTATCTCTGATAAAAAACCAACGAGAAGCTGCTTACCTTTGTATGTTTGTTTAATTCTGATTACAGCTGGGAATCCATGGTTATGCATTTGCTATTACCAACAATGGTTATATCCTGACTCACCCTGAACTGCGGCCTTTGGTAAGTTGTATGCTCAATTTTTTATGTCTTGAGTAATCAAAAATGCTTATTTGATTCCCATAATACATGGATGATACTGGTAAGATCTTATAGAATATGGTTTAAGAGTTAGAACATTTGGAAGTCAAACATTCTCACTTCTTTGACCCTGAATTAGGCTGAAGCTCTGCAAATTAGCTTGGGGTCTGCTGTTCTCTCCTTGATTATCTTGTTGTTGCTTCCATGATGGAAGAGGCTGGAATATATCAAAGTACATATGCTCATATTGTGCAAATGGAAACGTTTATTAGTGTAATATAGTATTTGGTCATTTGATCAGCAGATAACCATTAGGAATGGTATTTAATGTTTGTATTTAAAGAGGAACTAAAGGCAATCCTTTTTTCAATTCCTTCGTTCCAACAGTCAACCTCCCACAAGATCCCTCACCAGCCTTTTCTCTCTGGCTTTTTCCAGGTGCCAATCTTCATCCTTCTTGTTTGGTCGGGGTGGGATTTCAATCCCATACATACGCAGATGTTGCATGTCTCTTCTGCAATAAAGAGCCTGCCTCTTTATAATTTTTACTTTTTCAACTTTAGTTTCACTTTAAAATTAACCTGTAAAATTAACCCATACTTCATTATAAACTTTTAAAGCAGAACTCTGGGCAAATTTTTTCTTCCCATGCAGTGAGGCTCTGCCCGCACTGCATGGGTTAACTGCTTATTTTTGTCTAGGATATTAAAGAGAGATATATTCACCTAGTCTGCCGATCCTCCCAGTGCAAGACTGGTCCCTGCCTCTTCTTCTCCCCTGCTGTCTAGCGATCTTGTGCAGTGGACTGTTCCTGATATCATCACATCTATAGACCGATTCTGGGTGTGAGGACGGCAGGAACAGTCCACCGCTGTACATGGGGGAGTGCCATTTTCCAGAGGATCTAAGGATCGGGTGAGTATAAATTTTGTGTTCACCTCTAGACAAAACAATTATTTAACCCATGCAATGTGGACACAGCCCCACTGCATGGGGAGAAAAAATATTCTCAGAGTTCTGCTTTAAAAGTTAAGACCATGGCTTACTACATAGATCTTTAGAAGCATACTAAAGCAATTTGTATCCAGAAAAAGCCTTTTCCATGCCCCTCTCTGGTTTAGTTTCACATTGTTACTGAAGCCTGACTTATGGTGTACTCCAACTAGGCACAGCTGCCTTGTACCATGGCTGTCAGCCAAACAACAGTGATCCCTGAATCTGTGCTCCCTAAGTGCTCAGTGATCCATGAGTGTTCCATGCTACACGTAAGTGTACCATGCTGGAGTACAACAAAACCATACCCTAGACCATCACTTTCAAGCAGGCTAGACCATGGTACACTGAACACAGTGCAGAGCAATCAAACTAACTATGCTTTGGGGGTCAAGCATGTTTGGGCACGTTACATACACCCTAGTTTGAGTGCACCCTTAATGACTGCGTTCCATCTTCTGCTATTTGTTTAATGTGAGTTATACTACTGGACACTTATGCCGTACCATCAGGCAGTTGAATCATAGTTGCCAAAGCTTACCCAATAAGGCAGGTAAAGTCGGGCTCCAGTAATAATAAAACTATATCAGCAAGGTGCATAGAATAAGCTTTTCTGGCTATTAGATAATCATAAAAAAGATGTTACTCTCTACATTTGGCAGACATTTTACTATTAAAAACTGAAAGTGGACTAAAAAGTCACTTTAAGATACCTGTACTGAAAGAAATATGCTGGCTGCTAATGCTGATTCTGAAAATGTTGGATGCTTGGCTGCCAGGCTCCAATCACACTTCTGCTTCCTGAGTTGCTGGAATAAGGATTTTCATCAGAAGGTCAGCAAATTGAGAATTGCAATGTTAGGATGACAACATGTAATTTGAACATTTCAGCAGTAGGTGGTGCTGCAGTACTGCATTTTGCTATACAGTATATTCATCATTGTTCTGTAAAAAAAAACCTGTCTATGCTTTTCCTTCTTGAGTTGCTTCTACTTAAATTAAAAAAAAAAAAAAATTCAGAAAGTTTTATTTTTTTTCTTGTATGCATGTTAATACAACTACTTAAAAAAAAATAAACATAATGTCTCAAAGTTTTTATTCTTTCTTTTTTTTCCCTCAAAATTAAACAGAGACAATCAATAGTATCTGGAGGGACAGTTCATGTTTTTGGTCTTGAGAAAACAAAGCAAAAGAAATCTTTAAATTTAGCCCCAACCACAGTATACTAACACCATACAATGTATCTCTATAAGGGATGCAGTGATTTGACTGGGCCAATGTATTTGGTCGCCAAAAAAATATTTCACTTCTTTAAGTCATATAATTTAAAAGGACTTACGAGCTTGTTCAGAGCCGCATGATTTTGCTGTGGTTAAGATTCATGCTTTCGGGTTTTATGCTGGGTGAATGCATGGCACAGACATGGTGGATCAAAACGCGCCCTGCTTCACACTTGCCTGCAGGAGAACAGAGCTTCATTTTTCTTAAAGTTATTTAAAGTAATAGAGTCTCCTTGAGTTTTTGGCATAGCTGCACCTTCTATAGCTGTAGAATATTTGAGTAGAAGGTAGTGGCGGGGTGACATGCTTGGATCGTTCACAAGGCAGCCTTGGCAAGTGACTAAGGTGTGAAAGTGATATGGGGCTCCATGACCCGGCTATATTAGTGTGCTGCTGCTGCTGTGTGTAATAAGCTTCTAATTCTTTAGAATCTGCTTTAGAATAGCAACATGGAAATGAGAAGGTGCAAGTATCGTGATCCTGGTTGGCAGCAATATAAAATATGTGAAACCCAAGTAATACCTTACTGTTGGTTCAGACTTGTGAACATTCCAGGTCCATCCTTTAGTGTGTTCTGAAGGCACTATTAGAGGCAACTGTAAGGTTGTCAGATGTGCATTATCAATAGCAACTGATTAGATGGGCATGACTAATGTTCTTCATTCATCTGAATCTGGTATGTAGGCAGGTCCAGGCTGCATATTTCTCCAGCCTGTAGGTGGCATCACACTGCTTTTCCAGATGGAGAGGATTTTGATAAGTGGAATTCTATCCTCTTGTGGGCTCCAGCATTCATCTTATGGAGGACGGATGTCTGATTTGAAGCAGAAATCCCATGAGATCTGAGATGATGATCTTAATGGGGGACCTGATAAATAGGGTGCCCAAGGGCGGACTGACCATTCGAGCACTCGGGCACTGCCCGAGGGCCCGGGGTCAGTAGGGGGCCCCATGAGATGCTCCTGGTACCTTTCATTGGTTTTTTCATAGGTTTTTGTGGGTGTGGGCAAGGACACAGGGGCCCCATGATCCCCTATTGCCAGGGGGCCCCATGAGTTGTCAGTCCCTGAGGATGCCCCACGTTGTTGGGTACATTGTCTTAGGCTCTGCCTACAGATAACCTCCACCACTATTTCTACATCATGAAATTGTCATTATGGTTTATGTTAGACATGTGCATTTTGTTTTGATTCATTTTTTGGACAAAAATTTCATTTTTAGAGATTTGGATGTATACAAAACTCCAAATGGATATAGCAACAAATGTCAACAAATCCGAAAGAATTATAACAAAATTAAAGAATGCATTAATTTCACTCAGATGACGTCACACAATAGTAATTTAGGCTCAGGGGGAAATTATTTACATTTTCAAATTTGTTTGATGATTTGGATTCGGAACAAATTAATCCAAATTTCCTTCCATCTGTTAATCGAATGCATATGACACCAGTAGATACTGTCCAATCAGTTCATGCCATTTCTCTTGGTGGGTAGGATAATATATTGGATATATAGCAATCTTCTAAAAAAACTGCAAAATTGTTTGACTTCACCCAGACCAACAAATACACAAAACGAATGCCGAAGATACGAAATTAATTCCAAAAATAAATTGGTTCAACATAACGAATATGACTAAATGAAATTCTTCAATGAATAAATGCATTGGAAACGAAACAAAAATTTCCAGTGTGCACATGTCTAGTTTGTGTAAATGTTTTTTGATCTGCATTTGTGAAGCAGTTTGGAACAATTTTGACTCTTATGGAAAGCTATTCAATTTATTTGTTCTAAAGAGTATCTGCAACTCACTTTATAAGTTTAAGAAGCTGTACTCAACAGTATGTAAAGCAACACAATAGGTTGTATTTAGAAAACATTGGAAGAGCTATGAAACTGCATGAACATTCGTACTATATAAATGGAGACATAATCTGTTATTTTCCCTCCAGGTTGGATGTCCTTCTTTCATAAGAGTTGTGTGAATTGGGAAAATACCATATTATGGCAACTAGATGGAGCTTTATTACTATGTTCATTACCTCCTTATCATAGGGCACTCATCAAGAGTGTTGACTATGCTCATCTTTTCCACCCCCCTCCTCCATACAGAAGCTGTACTACAGTTTCTATCAATGAATGGAGGAGGCAAACCTTTCATTCATCCACCTATCTTCTAATTATAGTGTGCTTTTTATTGATGATTAATACAGCTTCTATGAATGGAGGAGGGGTGGAAAGGGAGGATATAGTCAACATGCTTGATGAGTGCCTATAACAGGTCCAGTGGCAATATTAACCCCTGTAGTACTGCCTGGTGGGGGGGGGGCAAGGGATTGGGGAAGAGGACAGAAGGTTTCAACCAGGGGCGGACTGACAACTCATGGGGCCCCCGGGCAATAGGGGATCATGGGGACCCTGTGTCCTTGCCCAAACTCAAAAAAGCCTATGAAAAAAAGGTACCAGGGGCATCTCATGGGGCCCCCTACTGACCCCGGGCCCTCAGGCAGTGCCTGAGTTTCCAAATGGTCAGTCCGCCCCTGGTTTCAACTATGACAGCCAGTACCAGCACAACAGACATTTTTCATTCAATTTAAGTTCTGTCCCTTGTGCTGATCTTTTTTAAAACCCTAGGCTTGAAATTGTTATCGTAAATGGTGACTGGCAGCTGTCAGTGACAACTTACTCTGCTGAGAGCATACAGCAAGTGCACTCTCAATACTCAAAAAAGCCTATGAAAAAAAGGTACCAGGGGCATCTCATGGGGCCCCCTACTGACCCCGGGCCCTCAGGCAGTGCCTGAGTTTCCAAATGGTCAGCACGCCCCTGGTTTCAACTATGACAGCCAGTACCAGCACAACAGACATTTTTCATTCAATTTAAGTTCTGTCCCTTGTGCTGATCTTTTTTAAAACCCTAGGCTTGAAATTGTTATCGTAAATGGTGACTGGCAGCTGTCAGTGACAACTTACTCTGCTGAGAGCATACAGCAAGTGCACTCTCAATACAGAACAGTGGAGCAGGCTGATGCATTTATGCGTACAGTCAGCATTTATGCCCACCCTCTGTGTGGATGCCTATGCATATTATGCTGACGGTATGAGGTTAAGATCTTCTGGAACTTATAGTGGTTATGTTTCCATTATTATTATTTATTACATGTACTTATATAGCGCCATGAATTTAGGCAGCGTTTTAATACTCTCCCAACTTCTCCAAATAGCTTCTTTTGCCTGTAAGTCCCTGTTCACATGTAGCTGAAATACATGTTTCTGCTCCCGATTTTTTAAAACACGATTTACACTTGAATAGGCTGCCCTATGCATGTTTGTCCCAGCAAAAAAGTTCAAGCACCAAATTTTGGCAGAGCCAGGCATAATTTTGTGTGTGTATTTGGCCCTGATTTGCGCATGTTTTGTCACTCAACAATTGCTGCAAAATCACACCGCATTGGGTTGCCATTTTTCAGCAATCTCTGCGTGACTTGAAAACGTAGTCAGTATTGCATTATGCCAATTTTGCCCGATATTCCAAATTGCTAGATGATGTGAACGAGACCTTAAATTCCACCGCTTTACAGCGTACCTGTGACAGTTCTTTGAGAGTTGTGACAGATTCATATACACCTTACTGATGCATACATAAATCTGTTGCAGGATCTGCTACTATGGATGTACCATACCTGTGAGATCCTCCTGGGATCTGGAATCACTGTAATAGTCTACGATTGTGATCTCCACTAGCTCTTAGATCCCATGCCATCCGGCAGCTTTGCTGCATTCTGAACACAGGAGATTGACCAATCAGCAAGGGCGCCATTCAACGATCACTTTGCATTTTCTCAATGAATGCAAAGCATTCTGTAAATTGAACAAAGTAGATAAGAGGGTTGGTGATGTCACACCTTTCACCTTGTTTAATCAGAATGTAATTCTCTGATTGGACAAGGTGAAGGGTGTGAGATCACCACCCCACTTCTCTACCTTGTCCAATTTAGAGAATGCTTTTCAATTACTGAGAAAAGGCAAAATAATCTTGGAATGGCACCTGTGCTAAACGGCCAACCTCCTGTGTTCACAATACATCAAGCTGGCCATTCGTCTCAGAACTCAGAAGCAAGTGGAGATCACTGAAGAAGTGGTCCCTACTGTGATTTCCAGCTACTACGGGCATCAGCCAAGTATGGTGTATATATATAGTTACACTGGTCCAGGTAGGACCAGTGTAACTATGTAAAAAAATGCCATACCTGGAATTCTTCTTTAAAGGTTTTCTAGCCCTTCTATACATTCTGAAACATTTATTTTTTCCCATAAGATTCTTCCAAAACATTTCTAATTTATTTTGAAATAATAATAAAATAGTTGAAGAGCAAAAAATCGGAATTTAGCAAATCAGCATGCAAACTGGTTTTAAAAAAACGACTTTCTAAAAACATATGCTTCAGCTTTTTCGAAGTATTAGCATAATCCTTTCCTTCTATATACAGCTCTTAGCATGACTTGTCTACTGTGAAATGCTCAGTAGTTAAATTGTTTTTTATTGTTCTCAAGTAAGATTTCGCTTCTTCCATATGTTTGCAATGTATCACCCCGCATTCAGTTACAACACGCACCCTTGGCTGAGTTAATGATTCAGGTATGTGCATTTAGAATTGTTTAGCCGTCTTTAAAACAACATTGGATTTTTTTCAGCTTAGCGTGGACTTTACTTAAAAGTCAGCTCAGTCATTTCATTAATTTACTGTACTTCATTCATGAAATTAAGGATAAGTAGTTGCAGGGATAGCACATATGTGTATACATCTCTACGACTTGACAAAAAGCATAATCGCCTTTAAGATACATTAAGGGCCCAGCGTTTCATGGGCTTTATGCTTTGAATAAACATCAGCTCATTCCTAAGGATCGGTGCAATGATTTCATTTTAACCCATTGTTGCACTTAACTCCCAATTTTACTTCCAACCAGTCTGATCAGAAGCCAACGGTCCTGTCAGTATGCTTATGGTATGTTAGGAAAGCACCCAGTGGAGTAACTGGACAAGTGACAAAATATACAAGCTCTATAGCAGCCTTTTTCAACCAGTGTTCCCCAGGGGTCTCATGAGCAGGGAACAATTGGAAATTGATTTACCAACTACACTGACCACCAGTGCAATATGATAATTTTCCACTTACCACCAATGTAAAGGTCCACTTACAAACTGGCCTCTAGTGTTAGGGGGCACCTCCTGCTGATTCAGAGCCAGAGCTCTTCAATCAGTGGGTAAGATGGACTTTGCTGATTGCAAAGCTATAAAACTGGTTCAGCAAGGGTCATGCTGGACCTTTGCAGAGAGACTACTGCTTCCACAGAGAAGGGTAGGTGACAGGTTTTTCCACTCTGTGGCTAGTTTCTAAGGAAAAAAAATTATAAGGGCTTGTTCACATAAGCAGTTGCTGGACAGTAAAACCCAGCGGTTGAACTGTGGTTTTTCTGTCCAAGCATCAACCACTCCCACTATAGCTGCAGAGACAGGGGTGTATACATGCCACAGACGCAATGCCCTGCTTTGTGGCAGGAATTATACCCCCTGTCACTCTTGGTGAGCACTACCGCCTGACTCATTTAAGTGAATGAGGCTGCTCCGCAAGTGCTCTTTAACCACATGCAATGTAGACAGTTGAAGCATTCTAGTGCAGAGTCTATGGGGTTAAAGTAGGGGGTGAGGAGGTACTTTTTTTTACAACAAATCCCTACCACCCTGCTCTAACCTATCCTGATACTTCTTTTAACCCCCTTACCTGGTGAAAGCAGAAATACACATCTAAATTCCCCATCCAGGTCCCATCCAGGTTTGGTGGGCTGTGATGGCGCCCTGAGACCACCAGTCTCCTGACGCTACTTGTGATGACCCTGCCAGCAGCCGTCCAATCAAAAGTTTGGAATCCAAACAGAAGAGGAGTAGACCTAAGCTGGTGAAGTCTTAGCAGTTTCAGGTAAGTTAAAAAGGGGATTTAGTTTTTTTTTTATGGGATCAGTCAGAGAGGGTGGGAGAGAGTAGTGGGCAAGGGGTGAAAAGTATCCCAGAGGAGCTATAACATACCTTTATTTATTTATGTGACACAAGAGGTTTCCATCAATTTTCTTTGCTAACTTTCGTTTTTTGGCCTAATAACCGGCACATTCTTTATGCAGCACTGTGCATGAGGGTTCTCCTCCTTAAATCTATGTATCAGTTTACTTTCAAATGATTTAGAAGGAATTATTCCTCTACCATTCTCATCAGCCCTAAATCCTAACACAAAGCACACTTCTGTGCACACGTGGGGAATTCGCTGACATAAATATGGGCCTTTTAACGATTGTTAAATAAAGATATTTGCTGCGAGGATCAAGCTGGTTAGGAGCTGAATGAAGCCTATGTGACTCGCTCGGCTGCTAGGAGCTACAGTAGTTGCTAAATTTAAATTAAAATGTTAACTGTCACCATATATTGTGTGTACCTGAAAAATGTGTATTTAGAGATTAGTGGAACGGTATTAAGCCGTTCAGAGCTGTAAATTCTGGAGAAATTTGTTACTCAGAGTACAGGAAAACAGAAGAGGCCTGGTCTCATGGGGAGAGTTAATGCCCCCACTTAAGCGTGAGGCTTTCAAAAGTGGCAAATCCCATTCCTCCGCAGGGAACACAGTCTGAATCAAAGATAACCTCCACTTACCCTCCCTGTATATGGCTGGATAATCAGCGGCTTGGGCTGACAGCAGACAATTCAACAGTTTCAGTGTTCTGTAGTCACTTATGTTATTAAAGCTCTGGGTAACCCTTGTAAGTATATACTGTTATATAGTACACTGGTCTATGATCATTACTGCCTTACTACACCTGTATTAATCTGTTGTCAGACATAGGATTACAGGCTTAGCAGGGGAGAAGATTCCATGTCTTTGGGGCAAAACGTACAAATCAGAAAAATGTAATGTTTATTTTATTTACTACTTATTTACTAAAGAGCTGGGTTTGACCACCCTCTTATGTCTACCATTATCTTAAAGTGATAGTAGATGCTTTAAGCACTTTCAGCAGCTGATTTAGTCACTTACTGAGTATACAGCTTCTTTATTCATTTGCCGGCCACCCCATAGCAGATACACTGCTACAGGGCAGTCATGTTGTTCAAATTCATGTATATAACATGATTCTGCACTTCCTGGTCACGGGTCCATGCATGTGCCACCGGCGCGCTGCTTCTGCTGTGATTTTTCACAGCAGAAGACGATCAGCAGGTGCCGGCGAATAGATGAGCGATGGCACTCTCTGATTTTCTAGGAGACTGACAGAATGCAGCTCTGCCTATGTAAACAAGGCAGAGCTGTGTCCTGTCAGCAGCAATAGGCAGAGCAGGGAATAGGGTAGACACTATAACTTTTGCGCACACCAATCAATATACGGTTATTGGGATTTTTTTTCACCAAAAAATATGTAGCAGAATACATAATGGCCTAAATTTATGAAGCAATTTGATTTTGTAGTTTTTTTTATTCCCAATGTTATATAGAAGAAAGTAGAAAATATTGTGTTTGTTTCAAAATGTTCAGCCTTTTTTTTGTTTATAGCGCAAAAAATAAAAAACCCAGTGGTGATCAAATACCACCAAAAGAAAGCTCTATTTGTGGGAAAAAAATGACAAATGTAATTTATGTACAGCATTGCATGACTGCACAATTGTCAGTTAAAAAAAATGCAGTCCCGTATCTCAAGAAATGGCCTGGTCAGGAAGGGGGGTAAATCTTCCGGAGGTCAAGTGGTTATCTTATTCCTTGCCTACATTCTTATTTAAGCTTGTGACATGACCGCTGCCCCAGGTTTTTGTGTTTCAGGGTGTCTCTGTTTTCTTGCAGAGTCCTATGGACTCACCCTTGCATGCAGGGGCTAAAGTTATGTCCCCCTACATTGTGTGCAGGGCTGTGGATAAGGGGGTACCACCAGTCCTCCTGTATGGGGCCCAGGCCAGCAGGGGGGCCCAGGCAGCTGGAATCAGATGTGGGCAGGGAGGGTGATCAATATGGCAGTAGGGGCAATTACTGGAACCGATCCCCTGCATGGCTCTCCTTGCAGCAGCTGAAATCTGGCTTCTTCTCCTCTCCCTTCTGCTTGCTTTCAGCTGCTGCAGAGTAAGCCATACAGGGGATCAGTTCCAGTAATTGCCCCCTCACTGTACCCATCACCCTACCTGTTCACCATACTTTTCACCCTGCCAGTTCCTCCTTTGTGCCCCCACCCTTGCAGCGCTGCCGACTTCCCTCCGCTCCTTCCCACCAGCAGCTACAAGCACATAATAGGATCCTTCAGGATGGAGAGTAGGGGAAGGGTCTGGTAAATAAGTCACATTTACCATCCCCTTCCTTTCCTGAATGAACACAATAACTGATCGGTACTGATCACTCACTGTGTTCATTCATAAATAGAGCATAGTAAACTGTTTTTCTTGGGGTGGAGGGCCCTGTCAAGTTGGCTGCATGGGGCCCCATGGTTTCTAACAGCAGCCCTGACTGTGTGCAATAATAGAAACACACAGCCCTGTAGCATAAGATTGCAAGTCACTTTCCTGCTCCTCCCTCCTCCCTTCTCCAAACTAGGAGGCTGGAGACTGCACTGTCCAATGTTAACATCTTTCTGTAAAGTTCAGATAAGCAAAACTCAGAGAGCAGGAGCCCACGGTATTGAAAGTTGTAAACTGAAAGCACAATTTTAACAAATAGCTGACTAGGGAACATTTCCACATAACGCAGAGCTGCTGGAGTGATTAACAGATACAACGGCTCTGCATGGTGTGGTGCACAATTCAGCACATCACACGGCTCTTTTTATTTTGAATAAACTTTATGTGAAGTGTACATTTCATTCACTGCAATGTAGGGCAGCAAGCTTCACTGCCTTACATTACAGTGTTATTCCACAAAGTGGGCTGCAATAAAATGCAGCATGTCTACATGTTATCACAGCACGCTGCAGCGCAGCACTAACCTATGTTGCGGTGTTAATAGGACACACAAGAAACAATTGTTTCCTGTATGTCTCTGCAGTGACAGATGTTTTACACTGTGGTAAGTAAAACAAGAATAGGCTAGAAATATTTGAAATGCAATATGAAAAAGAATGCATGACTTCACATTTAATCATAGATACACTTTAATACTAATTTAAAATGTATTCAAACACAAAATCTATTTTTCAGTATGTTTGGCATGATACCTCACTGTATACAATTGGTAAGTAGTTCTAAACCCCCATAAAGAAAAAAAAGTATAAACATTAGTTAAAACTTTGTTAGTTATCTCTCTAATTTTTCACACAAAGCTTTCCTTTAATTGTCTTGTTGTTCTTTAGGGCCTCCTTTGCAGTGTTGCTATCACCTTTAGGTAGGTGGATCAGATGCCTGACAGACCACATACTTGGCTCCAAGTGGTCTGGAAAGAAGGGTACGCAATACTTGCAGCGATGTCAAAGGGCATGTCATGCACTGCTCCACCCTGACGCAGGCCAAGCTGATCACATGACCTAGAAAGAAAGATTTTAAAAAGATACAAGTAACAGTATTTTAAGCATTTTGTACATAGTAAAGTGGTTGCTGGTGGTGTGCCCTTTCCAGAAGGAACAGATATCTGGGTTTAAAACCACAGAGAGCACCCCTCCAAAAAAAAAAAAAAATTACCAGATTCTTTGAGGCAGTACCTCACACAGAAAAACAAAGAAAAGTGTGAGGTCCCCCAGGAAATCCATACCAGACTCTTCAGATCTGGTACAGATTTTAAGAGGGACTACACACACACATACAATGTATGAGGTCCCCCTAAAAATGCATACCAGGCTCTTAATCTGAACAGGCAGCCTCGCTGGCCAGGAAAGGGGTGTACCCTGGCAAAGCACCTTGTCCCCATGTTGATGAGGACAAGGGCCTCTTCCCCCAAACTTTTCCCAATTGTTCGGGGATCTGCAGACAAAAGGCTTATTGTAATGCGGACGTTCCCTTTCATACTATGGGAGCCCTCCTTATTTACAAGAATGGGTATGGGATACATAGTAAAAAAAGGTCATAGCCTATAAATAAAGACACCCAAACCTTTGACAAGTTCTTTATTAAAAACAAAAATACAGAAAATACAGCAGAAAAGAAAAACCTGATGACCCACCACACACAATTGATTGCCAATGTGACACTAGCCAAATGACAGCTCCCTGAGCTGTTATTGCCTATATAAAGGAAGGGATGGAGATAGTGGAGACATCAATGCCCAAATACGGCCATGTGACCATATTTAGGCAATAATGTAAGGCTTCATTCTCAGCCCACGTAAATGAATGGGCCAAGGAGACATCAGTGGTTGGTAAGGATGTGGCAGCTGCTAGCAGTCGTTGCTTCCTTAACAACAATTGACAGCAGTTCCCAAATATGGCTGTGTGGCTATATTTAGAAAATGATGTACCCGCCCATCTGCGGGGATTCCCTGCCATCAGGGGCGGACTGACCATTTTGAAACTCGGGCACTGCCGAGGGCCCGGGGTCAGTAGGGGGCCCCATGAGATGCCCCTGGTACCTTTTTCATAGGCTTTTTTGAGTTTGGGCAAGGACACAGGGGCCCCATGATCCCCTATTGCCCGGGGGCCCCATGAGTTGTCAGTCCACCCCTGCACTGAAAATTTTTGTTTAGTTTACAATGCATTTATTCATTGAAAAATTTAATTTAGTCATATTCGTTATGTTGAACCAATTTATTTTTGGAATTAATTTTGTATCTTCGGCATTCGTTTTGTGTATTTGTTGGTCTGGGTGAAGTCAAACAATTTTGCAGTTTTTCTAGAAGATTGCTATATATCCAATATATTATCCTACCCACCAAGAGAAATGGCCCCTGGTACCTTTTTCATAGGCTTTTTTGAGTTTGGGCAAGGACACAGGGGCCCCATGATCCCCTATTGCCCGGGGCCCCATGAGTTGTCAGTCCACCCCTGCCTGCCATGTAAGTGAATGGGCTTGGTGATGCCAGTGGTCGATAAAGATTTTGTGTCTGCAAGCAGCTGCTGCTTCCTTAGCAACCATTGACAGCTGGATGTTGTCATGTTCATCCAAGCCGAATGCCCTAAACATTCAGCATTCAGATGAACATCCAAACAGCCAGTGTGTGTATCACTGATCTGTGAATAGACATGAGATTTCTGTAGCCTATCAGTTGCTTTAAATTACATATGCTACAAGAATATATCATAAAAAATGGTTTTACCATCTCAAAATGCAAAGTTGGTAGAAATCAGAGGAAAATCTACCCCTCAACCCACAAAGCAGTTTAACTCGCTTTTTTGTTTTAACATTTTTTTTATACACTTCCCTACACTCAGAGACTACAGATTTGGGTCTGGCTGCTCAGAAAACAAACATATTTTTTGCATTATTTCGTTCCCAAATCCAAAATAATTAAAAGCAGATGTTTACTCTCCTCAATCCTTAATGGAAAGGTATGAGGAATATACATAGAAAGTTTTTTTCTAAACCAAACAGCCATATGTAATAGGGTTTGGCAGTCTAGGTATACTTACTGAGCTCTAAATCTAATATGCTTACGATATTATTTAAGCACCTGGCATGTACTGTGGGTATTTTCCTATCAGGTTACTATATATTTTGTGTCATTATGCAAAATGCAGTTCCTTGAAAATGCTGCTTAAAATAAGCAACGCCTTCCTAAGTGTATTATGTTCTATATAAAATCCATTGCAGTGATGAAGGTAAATTTTGGACTTGAAGGAATTATATTTTTTTTTTTATACTTACATTGGGCCAGTATGTAAGTACACATATCTGTTATCCAGGGGATACCTGGGGATGCTGTATATCACCGTAGTAGCCTGCGCTACATAAAGTAAGAGCCTTCAGTTTCTGTATTCTGTGTAAGCAGCTTCCCAAGGTGTTTTTTGATTGGTTGAGGTGAAGATTGTGATCCCCATTTTTTCCAATCAGAGAATGTCTTGTATTATTTGAAATATAATGGCAGAGGTGCCGAGCAAGTGAAGAAGTCATGGTCTACTACAGTAACTTACAGCATCTCCAGTGCCCTCTGGATATCCAATATGCATACTTGTATTAAGCCAACCTGGCCAAATGTAAGTATGCCAAAAATGTAATTCCTGGAGTTGCTCTTTAAAGCTAAATTCTAGGCAAACAAATATATACACGGATTAAATACATTTTGGGGGCTGTTTTATCTGGCAAAGGATTTGTATTTTTATCTATTCAGTCTTTAAATTTACACAGCTCTGCCACACAACAAAGCCCTGTCTGGCAGGGTAGAAGACATATTTTTGTTTTTGTTACAGGTAAAGTATATGTGAACCCTCCCTTTGTAATGCAACCCATTCAGTTTAAAATAGAAGTGAAAGGCAAAACATTTGCTCTGTTCTCTGCTGCATAAGGAGCTTAGAGAGCTGGGTAAGGAGAAATGACATCACAGTGATCTTCCCTGTGACAGTGAGGGTGGGGGTGTCAGCACAAGTCTGATCATTGGAGGAGAGAAGACTGAGTTCTCAGCACAGCCAGATCACTTAAAACTGACCACACTAGACAGGAGAGCACAGTGTGATCAGTTTTAAATAGGAAAGCAGAGGGAATGACAGGAACAGCAGGGGTTTCACTCAAAGGAAGCAATACAAAAATAACAGGATAACCTTTCATACAAGTACATGGTACAATAGGCACATATCAGAATTATGAAATGTTGGGATAATATATTCTTTTTCCTCCCCTAGCTTGTGCCCTAACAATAAAGAAGAAGCAGCAGACCAACAAACTCATTTATCTGTCATTCTGATCTTTCCTGCTGCTTCTTTTACAGTAGATTGCTAGAGGCTGATAGTAGGTCAAATTCTTACACTCCTTGTATTCCTAAAAATATGACTTGGGCAGCATAGTGGCTAATTGGTTAGCACTTCCGCCTGGCAGTACTAGGGTCGTTGGTTAAAATTCCACCCACAGCACCACCTGCCTGGAGTTTGCATGTTCTCCCTGTGCCTGCATGGGTTTCCTCAGGGTACTCCAGTTTCCAACCACACTCCAAAGACATGTTGGTAAGTTAATTGGATCCTGTCTAAATTGGCCCTAGTATGTGTATGTATGAATGTAAGTTAGGGACCTTAGATTGTACACCCCTTGAGGGTTAGGGACTAATGTGAATGTACAATATATATGTAAAGCTCTGCGTAAATTGATGAAATAAGTACCTATAATAAATAAATATAAACTGTTGACCTGAAGATCTGTAATTATGTTTAGACATGCAGTACAAAAAGCAAAACTGAACAAAGAAGTAAAACATTTCAAATGCCAGGCTATTTTTGCAAAAGAGACATGCAATGTCTCTTGTGCATTAAAATAAATGTCCAGCCTGTTCACAGTCCTCTGCAGAATGTACATATGCATGCACAGCTCCATTTACATTTTCAGCACAGTACCAATATGCGTGGATGTGTGGGAGTGACATTATCCTGCATTGGCCAATACAGATGGCCAAAGACCAGCATCCAGAAGAACCAGTAGAGAAGATCACGCGCCAGCAAGATGAGCATCGAACCGTTGGAGCATAGGTGGGTATTTGCACCTTTAGTTTCACTTTGTGACAAATATTAAAAATCAACCGACAGGCAGGATTTTTAATGCAGAAGAGATATACTATACATTAAAGTTGCTTACCTGCCTGCCCCCCTGTACAGTGAGCTGTGCAGGCACAGCTCATTGTATAAATTTGGTAATGCCAAGCTGCCTGAACTCCCACGCATGTTGGCCCAGCCAATGAAAGCAGTCAGCAATTAATACCTGGAGACTGGCCACCTGAAGATGTCAGTGGCCAGCAAAAAATTCCAGGACATCACTTTGCTGGACTGAAGGTGAGTAAGTTCTGCTTTAAGCTGGAAAATATTTCCTCACTGACTTCTGTAGCAGCAGCCACAGTGGAGTACTTGGTCAACATTTGTAGGAGAGGCTTCTCTTTTATTGAATCTACATTTTCAGAAAAAAAAATCAAATACATTTTAGTTCACAAAAAAAACAATCAAATCTTCAAATTATACATAAAAAATTCAATTGATTTGAGTAAAGGGATATCAAAGGTGTCAAAATTAAAAAATACTGCAAGGGCCCATCTAATGTCAACAATAAAATTTTTCATTGGTGGTGCTTTAAGAACCTTTATAGGCCATCATTTTACAGGTAATGGTTTATATTGACCCTGGAATTATTCCTCCCTTTCTAGTGTGAGAGATCAGTAGTTTTCCTGGCCATGGCAGATGGGATCTGAAAGTTCTGATAGCTGGACCCTCCTTATTGTTCCTAGGAGGGATAAAAAAAACCAAACATTTTTCTTCCCTTCCCCCTTGCTCACCATCTTGAACTTTGACTTGGATGTCCTGAGCACAGTTCTGGCCCACAGGACCCAGGTGAGCCCAGAACACTTGCGGGGAGAAGTTTTGAGGGGCCGGAACATTCCAAAACTGAGAAGTGATCAGGAGGCTTTATACATGTTCTAATTACTTTTAATACAGAGCTCAACACTGGTTTTGTAAAATGTAAAGAAATCGAATATTTTGTTTTCATCCCAATACCCTTGCTCGATAATATTTGCAGCAGCAGTAGTTAAAGGGTTAAAATCATTTTGTGCATTTCACATTTTTACATGCTTACTGTTCCGAATTTTGTTATTGTCATTTCCTGTCTTGGGACACAACAGGAAAATCAAAGCATCCCAGCTGATGTTGCTAAAAGGAATAATACCCTAGATGATATCCAGTTATAATAGTACCATAATGATCGTCCAGCATGTTTAACGTCACCCTTGCTGTTTTCCCAGAGAGCCATTTTGCGGTTCAAGGATTCCTGTCATCCTTTCCTTTTGGCTAAAAAAAGCTCAGTATGGCAGCTTCAAATGCCAACTGGCATTCATGTGAATTCCAAAATAAATGGGTGAGTTTGCCAATGAAAACCCATTTGCTTTTAGGTTAAGGCCTTACACATAATACAACACAACAGCTTTCAGAATGGTACTTATCCTTTTCTCTTATAAAGCAAGTAATGGGGTAACACATACTCAATTTGAAGCACCACCATTATATTTACAAGCTATTTTTATGCGCTTAGAACTGAATAGCCTTTAAAGTGTATGTAAAAAAAAAACAATATGCAATACAACTCTGCAATGCGTGCACACTTCCCATATTTTATTCCTTTACAGACCCGGCAACTACAGCAAAATGCTTGTTAATCTGCCACAAATGCACTCCCCTCTTAAGTCTTGTTGTGGGCTGACTACAGCTTTTGAGTGGACTGAGTGGTGTCAGCCCTGTCCAGTATCTTCTGCACATCCACTCCCACTTTCAGAGTTCTAGGACATAAAGGTTAATCATTCTGTAGCTCAAGATAAGAACTAGGAGGGCTGTTTGAGAAAATACATGAAGTGTGCGGAGGACACTGGAAAGCTTTGAATTTCTGACATGATCAACAAGTTCTTTGGCACTTAACAAACAGATATAACAAAATGTTTTCCATGGTATATAAAACAAAATAAGAGAAGTTTATCACTAGGGTTTACATACCCTATAATTAGAACTCCTACACTAAGTAGTGTATGTAAAACCAAAAAAACAGCACAAGGGACATTACTTATATTTAATGTGTAGTGTCCCTTGTGCTGCTGTCAGCCACCTTCTGCCCCCTTCCATACCCCACAGTCATAATCTTCCAGTACTTCAGGGGTAAATGACAGCCCCCTGGACCCATGAAAGGCTCTCATCATGAGTACCCAACTGTGCCCTCCCTTTCTGCCACCTCTTCCATTCATAGAAGATGACTTATATCTTCCATGAATAAAAAAGTGCTCTATAAGTGGAGGATAGTCAGATGAATGAATGATTCACCTTGTATGCAGCATGTCATACACGTAGGTAGGGTTGCACCAATACTGTTTTTTTATCGGCGAGTACGTGTATCGATACTTGTGCTCAAGAACTCATGGATACCATTACCAATACCTTTGTGGTACGATTTGAGCCCGTACAAAATGAATGGGCTCAAATCACCCTGCAAAGAATTGCATGCAACAGTAATGTGGTGTGATACCTATCGGAATCACATGCGGTTTCCCTTTGGTTGCAGTTCGAATTTGCAGTTTGATTTGAGCCATATAAAATAAATGGACCCACAGGGAAACCGCATATGATTTGTACAGGAATCGCACCGATACTTCAGCTAAAGTAGCGTGATTTCAGTTTGCAGATTGCACTGCAAAGGTATCGGTTTCATGTATCAGAGCATTTGCACAAGTACTAGCACTCGTGCCAATGCTTAGTATTGGCACATAGCCTTGTAAACGCAGGTGCTTTTTTGCATTGGCATTTGCCAGTGCATGCATGTACGGCATATTTCCCAAATGCAAAACTTCAGCATTCATGAAAAAGTAATTTCAAGAGCGTGCGTGGGTACACACTGATGTAAACAAGCAGCAATGTTCATGAGTACAGCCTCATGCTGTGTTTGCAACACCTGTGGCTCTGCGGTCGCAAAAAATGATCCCAGATTTTTGCGCCCAGCATCATTTATGCTTCTTACCATTAGTGTGCATGAGGCCTAAGACTTTGAGCTTTTTTTTGTTTTATTGTACCTGAAATTCATTTAGCGGATGTAAACTGAATGTTCAATTGGGCTTTAAATAAAAGTAGAAAAGAGACACAAGTGGGGTTATTTACTAAAATTGGAGCGTGTAAAATCTGGTGCAACTCTGTATAGAAACCAAACAGCTTCCAGGTTTTATTGCCAAAGCTTGATTAAACATGCTGAAGTTAGATGCTGATTGGCTACCAAGCCTACCATGCATAGGTGCACCAGATTCTGAGAGCACCGCTATTAGTAAATCCCCCCCAAAGGGTTGAACAGACCTGATACACCAAAACAGTTAAAATGTTATAGAAAGAAGCAAGTGCTTCTCTACCATTCATCTTTGTAAAAATCATGCTTACTGCTTATATATGTAGTCCCATTGGCAAGTTTTCACATGTCCGTTGCTGGGGATCCTATAGGCTTCACTATACGTGTTTATAGATTTTTTTTCTTTGATTATGTGTAAGGTATATTTTGTCTAGTATTATTTTTGGGTAATTAATGGGCTTTTGTTATAACAATATACTTGTCACATTTTGTATTTATGAAAATCTTCTTATAAATATTTTTAAAAATCATGCTTACTGTTAAATTATAAGTGCACTTTAAATCCTACTCACATGGACTTTGGTAAATTAAAGTAAATGGGTGTCCATTGAAGACATCCAGGAGCTTATACGGGAAATGCTGATTTTCTATACAACTGTAGCAAGCACATGTTGCAGGGAAGCAGGCTAGTCTGTCTGTAGTCCCACTACATAAGGTTATTACCAAAAACTCCTTTCCCAGAGCATAAAACATAGGCTAGTTACATACCTAAGTCTGTCATCAGAACCACACATTACCCATAAGCCTTTCTCAGCAATCCAGGTGCTGCCGGCCTCTATAAAACACAGAATTCAAACTATTCCAATGCCACACCAGCATTAGGCTAATTATCAGCTATTAAACTGGAGGAATTTCCTGTTTTCCTGAATGCATGCTTTTGTCTCAGACAGTCATCTTGCACTATTCTTCATGACTTTCTAATATTATGTCTTCGTGGCATGGACACCTCTATAAACCCTCCCTGTAGGGTTTAGGTGTTAAGTTTTTTCTTTTTTCTTTTTTTTTATGCCCCGTCTTTGTGGATGTTCCATGACAGGTCATTGCACACGCTGCGGGCTCCTTGTCAACAAATGCTAAGCCACTTTTCCTGGAAAGATTGTGTTTTCTTTACTTTCTTAGGAGCCTGATTGCACAGGTAAATATACACATTTGCTCATTTATAATTAAATCTCTTGGCTGGAGTAGGACAGTTACTGAAAATAAAACAGCCTAAATCAAAGTAAATTTTGAAGACAAGTAGTGAAATTAGACTTGTTTTTTTAATAGATTAAATAATGGCTGTATGGGCCAAATTTTGCATTGCAAGGATATGTACATCCCCATATGACAGATAATTGAAAAAAAAACTGTATAAAAAAGAATGGGTTTTTTAATGGCACCATGTAACAAGTAAGTAATTAATCATAAAATGTTATTGCTCAAAGAATTTTAAAAATATTACAAGTATCCTATAAATTCTTAATACAGTAATACTTCTTGGCTAGTGTCCCACCATATGTAACATGTTGTCATCATACCAATGCCTTAAGTTATTTGCACATCCAAACAAAGTACATGATGGGATATTCTGTGAACTCCCAAACTCTATGTGTTTTTTTGAACTTTTCAATTGATTTGCGATCCTTGGCCTAAATTTATATCCATTCAACCATTACATGTTGGATATATTTTTTAATAAATATCTCACAGTCCTTTACTTTTATATTTTTATCTTCTTTTCTCATTCGATTAAATATTTGTGATAGGGCTATAGAATTTTGACACATTTATGTTTATTTTCCTCTGTATCTTTACTTGAAATTGAATAAATAAAATCTAATCAGAACTTTTCAAGTTCAAGGAATTTCCCTGCATCAGTTACCTCTCGTGGGGTGTCAGTAAAGGGGATTGGGGGGCGGGGGAATAAATACCATAACCCTTTAGATTAAACAGAAATTGCTTGACCCCAAGATTGACAATGGATATATCTCTATAATCCAGAGATAAATGTGAGTGTTGAAAACTGCTGCGGCCCCAGAAGGGGCAGAAATGTGCACAAACTTATTTTGGGTATATAATGCGTCAAGCTCTAATTCAACCATCACCATGTTTCCCACTGATTGTTATTAAATGATCTGTAATTTGACAATACTATCAGGACCATTACAGTTCAGTGTTGAAATTGTCAACTCACAGAGCAGTGACCAGTGATTATCAGGAAACACAGAGGTGGTTGTATAAATGCTTGACCACCTGTATACCCAAAAGAAAAGACAGAAGGTTCATACATGTTTTTGCTCCTTTCAGGACCAAAGTACTTTTCAGTACTCACATTTTAGTTATATCCATCATCACTCTTTTGTATAGGGATAACTGTGATCCTTACTTAATCACATATATAGAATGTTATAAGATGGCTGCATACTCCATTTTGTCTCATCAGAAATGTTTTTATAACTTCATATATTTCAAGCTGTTCGTTGCAAAACACACATCTTGATTGGAATTGTGCCATTAGGCATGTGTGATGTTTTAGGAGGGGTGTAGTGTCCGGTTTGGTCCTTCCAAGGTGATCTGTTTCTATTTGATAAATAGGGTTATATAAGCAGAGAAGAACTCTATAAAAAGCAGGATACAGGGAGGGCGGATACTGTATTCCCTATATATGTATATGCAACAATAAATATAATCTCATCTGCAGGTAATTATTCAAGTTTCCTTTAAGATAGATGAATTTGAGTAGGAGGTACTATCCTCCCTATACTGTATTAAGGGATTTGATGCTCCCCAATTCCCAACCATAACACCCAATCAAAAACATGCTGAAGTAACTGAGTTTAGTGGGGAAAAAAATTTAATTGGTTGTGATGGGTGACTGCAATTTTCCTTTTTAAGGGGGTTCTAAAGGTAGAAGGTTTTTTTTTACCATAATGCATTCTATGCATTAAGGTAAAAAAAACTTTCTGGGTGCAACTCCTCCCCAGCCACCCCCTTATACTTACCTGGGCTCCATCTCAATCCAGCAATATGCATGAGAGAAGCAGCTCTCCCGGGTTTCTCTCCCCTCATTGGCTAACACAACAGCAGGAGCCATTGGCTCCCGCTGGCCTGCTGCTGTCAAGCACAGCCAGTGAGCCAATGAGGAAAGAGCATGGGGCAGGACCGAGCTGCTCGCTGTGTGTGAATTCACAATGTCCATTCACAGCAGCACGGCCTGGGAACCAAGCTTGCTCGAGTGCCCCCATAGCAAGAGGCTTACTACTGGGGCACTCAGCAGGGGAGAGGAGCAAGGACCATCAGTGGGGGACCCAAAAAGAAGAGGATGGGGGCTGCTCTGGGCAGAACCATTTCTTAAAGCCTTTGAGTACAACATGTTTTTTATTTAAACAAATACAACCTTTAGAATTACTTTATTTTATTTTTTAGCTTTTTGTTCTGTCATATTTGTAGATTTGAAGTTTGGTACCCATTTGTAAAAATGATGATTTAATAAAGTGGAACTCCAGATAGAGCCTTTACATTTTTGGTTGGGAAGAGAGAGGGGAGGGTGAAAACCTCTGTCAAGTTTTTATTGCTATCTGTATTCCCACTAAGGAGATTTCCACACCGTTCCTGCCTTAGTATAGCCATTTGTCACCAGAATAAGAAGTGGGGGTGAATTGCCCAACTGGGACAGACAGCAGGGGAAACTTCTTTGTCAATCAAAAATAACAAAGAAGAGGTATAGCTGGTGTTCCACTCTGCTCCTAAATCATGGGACGTAAAGCTGATCAAATCTTTCTTCTTAATATTTTATTGTATAAATACATAATTTACACCACATGCTTTAGCCAGAATGATAATATGCTGTATATACTGTATATAAGCCACTAGTTGGCATTGCACACATATCAAAGAGAAAATGGGCCTGTGTTCTCAGCAAAGCTTGTCAAACATATATTTCAAATGACAGAGCTGCACTTGCAGGTCTTGAAAGCTGAACACACAGTAATAAAGTTTTATTTTGACATTTCGATAGATAGATAAATAGATAGATAGATAGATAGATAGATAGATAGATAGATAGATAGATATGCAGGTTCAGAAGGAACTGTCATTTTTTTCAGTAAATGAATACTTTTATGTGATAGAGTGCATATTTATATACACTTTTACTTATACTGATGTACTTTTATTAAGACTTTGTTGAATTTGAGTTATGTATTCATATATGTGAGGGCACGGTATTATTATTATTTTGTATTTTGGTATTTTTGCACTTTACACTGTATTATATTTTATTATAATACATTTTATTATTCTTTTTAATATGTTTGCACTATATAAGAATTATTTATTGTTTGTTTATTATTATGCACTTTGGAGTGCTGGTTGCTCATAGGGTTTAGGGGCAGGGTAGAGCTCGAAAAGGGTCGCCATATATTATATTTCAAGCAAAAAATAATTGTTGGTATAAACTGTAGATATGTGCAGTGAATTATGATGACTGTATTTCCTGTTGCTAAAATAGGTTTTAAAAAACTTCCTAACTGCCTCAGCTTTACATTTTTTTTTTCTCCTTCTCTGTGCGTAATGAGCAAAACTGGAGCTAACTGATGCAACTGAGTCACTAAGGCCAAAACACCTAAACAAACTCTCCAAAACACAGCAGATAATAGATCTTTAGCTGAAGGCCTCATCAAGCCAAACACTGCGGTCTAAATCACCTTAAAAATAACTCATACTCCCACATGCTTGTTTTCATAGAGAGGTGTTAGTACCTCTGTATCCTGCAGTATCCAAAATTAATACAGTAATGACCCAATGCATGCTCACTGGCCAAAAAATATAGATTGCCCTACCTAATTGCAGTCTAGACATCAAGGCAAACGGCCAGCTTAAATGTATAACTTATTTGTCCTCAGACTTCTGAAAAATGCTTAGATTCCTTAATAGTTAAAATAGTTCTGTGAAATTTAAAAATATAAAGCCACAGGTATTCCTGAGAGAATATATCCACAATCTGCCATGTCTAAACTATAGATAAATACGTTAATATAGATAGAGAATGTGATTACCTGATCTCAGAGAAACAAATTTAAGTCCATGTTTTATCTCTGGGAGATTTGGAGTGACTATGCTGCTCTTGTCTCAGACTGACAATTCATTCATGTAATTATATTGAAGCCCAGTTATGAGAAAAAACATATTTTTTTAGATAGAGCAGGGATGGGCTAAAACCCCTGTCAGCTTTTTATTTGTTGAATGAAGATCTAAGGATTAGAGTACCAGATGTTTTCTGTCCAGACCTATTTTATCATCATTATGATCACAGTTAGTGAAAACATCCAACATATTTGGCGGGAAAGTTCAAAGGGCCCTTCATCAGGGCTTGTGGATGCTGAAGCATGGTGTAACATAGACAGTGGTTGGCATGGTTCTCAGGAAAAAAATGAACTCCTCTTCCAAGGCTGCTTCCAGTCCATATTATGGAAGTCATACTGACAGGTGCATATTTTACTATGGAGAACACAACAGTAGCCTACAAGAAGGTGGGTGGGAACTTCTTTTTGGACAGGGACAGGGAAAGGACAGGAGTTTAGGAATTCCCACCTACCACACTCATGGGGCATCACTTTTCCTGTTGATGGCCTATTCAGACTTGTGCATTGTGGTAACTCTAGGTAAACACTTTTTAATGCACAATAATGCAAAGCAATTCAAGCCAGTCAGGCATCTGGGTGGATCATGACAATATTTCCGGGCTCATTCTAGAGCCTGGAGCAGTCTTGTGACGTAAGCCAACAGTGGGCTAAAGCATGCTGTCAGCTGATTCTGGGTCACAGGGGAGCACAAATGAGTGCACTCCTCTAACCCCCAAGAGAAGTATGACCAAAAAAGGTTTGGCCATACTCCTCTTTTAGTGTTTCCTGGTGTTATGAAATCATATTTACTCTGTGTTAGGCTTTTAAAAGTGAAAATAAGTGTGTCTATGCATGGACAGGGAGGAGCATTTTAATAAGGGCAGAACTTCTGGGGGACCCAACCATGGGGATACTAAAAAGAGTTCTTCCATTCACTGTTCTTCATGCTAAGTCACTTTCAGCTTTGCAAGTCTTAAAACATTTTTTAATATGTGGTCAACAATGACCACCTTTGTATTGCTCTCAATAAAGGATGCCTTTCTTAGAGTGTAACATGAAACTTTCCAGTTCCCCATCCTCAAACCACCCCCACCTCATGGGAATTGTAGGGTTCTTCTCCCTGAAAAGTCCTGTTTCTTTTGAATTAATCATTGCTGTGAGTGGTTCTGTATGCATAGCCACATCATTCATTCATAGATCCAATTACAGGATCTGGGAGTGAAAAAAACCACAAGCCCCAACTGCCACCGTGGCAGACAGACTGATAGATCTCAATGGAATAAAATTGTGGTGACATTATTGCCCCTGTGGTCCATTTTGTGCTTCTCACAGCCCCATAGCCAAAGGTTTATTACCTCTGTGCGGACTTGGGCTGGAGAAATAGTCTGTAGGGGCTTGTGCTTTACACCTAGGATGCCCTGATAGTGGTTGCAATGTATTTTGCATTTTAGGCTCCAATTCAACAAAAACAATAAATGCACATTTTTTATTTTACTAATGTGAGTGCATTTTTTTTTAAAATTCAATCATTGGACTATGTCTTTCATACAATCATATGTGATAAATATGTAGAGTACCTGTACCTGGAAGCATTGTTCAGGTATTTTCAGCCATCAACATATTTGCAAAAAGCCTACTGCTGCATAACATTCAATTCAATATTCAAGCATTGTGTTTCAAATCCTTTGTAAATTGACCCTTATGCATGATCTAATTAAAATGGCAAGGAGGCTCATGAATTAAAAAAACCTGAAAATTAGATTTTGATATTTAGTAACAATCTAGACATGTATAAGTAGGAACTGTGCACTAACAGCTTCTATATATACATTTGTTTATTATTAGTAAAGAAAGAAGATCAGAAAGTAGCAGCAAGAACACACAAGTTGCCAAAAAAGTGTCACCTTCATCCAGCCGCATTCTCCACACTCAGGTATTTGTGGGAAGTGTGGCTAGTTATAATTTTTATTTATTTATTTATTTTTGCAATCATCACTGAAGTCTGCGCGTGGGTAGGATAGTCTTCACCAACCACAGTGAAGGTGGTTGGTGTTTTTAATTGTAGGTTTTATTTAAAGGCCTATACTTAATTAGTGTTGTCCAAATGTAAGGTATTTATGGCCACTGTGGGCAAGAGTGTGTGATAGGGACAATTAGAGATTTCCACCCAATAAATCGCTTTGCTGAAGTACTGCATATACATATGTGGCCATCCAGTGCTTGCATTAGTGCAGGTAATGAAGATAATGCTACCACCTACACCAGTGGTCGGCAAGCCGCGGCTCGCGAGCCACATGCGGCTCTTTACACATTTTAATGCGGCTCTTCTGTGTGCCGGGCGCTCGCTCCGCTCCCCTCCCCTCCCTCCTCTCCCTCCTCTCGGGTGGCCGCTCCCCTCCCCTCCCTCCTCTCGGGTGGCCGAGGACTCTGCAGCTAGCCCAGCAATGATTGGCCAGTCTCGCTGCCACTCACATCCTGATAGCTAGTGATTGGCTGTCAGGATGTGTGTAGACGGGGCAGCGTGACGAACGTGAGGGGAGCTAGGCTCCTCTCACAGTCCGCCCTGAAGACCGGAACGGCGCGGGGAGCACGGCGAGAGGAACGCGCGGAGAAAGGTAAGTGAATTGACACAGGAGGGACTTCACTTACTACTTGCTACTTACTTACTACTACTATATGAGGGATGAATTAATATGGGGGATGAATTACTATGGGGGATGAATTACTATATGGGGGATGAATTACTATGGGGGATGCATTACTATATGGGGGATGAATTACTATATGGGGGATGTATTACTATGGGGGATGAATTACTATATGGGGGAGGAATTACTATGGGGGATGAATTACTATGGGGGATGAATTACTATGGGGGATGAATTACTATATGGGGGATGAATTACTATATGGGGGATGAATTACTATGGGGGATGAATTACTATATGGGGGATGAATTACTATGGGGGATGAATTAATATGGGGGATGAATTACTATAGGGGGGATGAATTACTATATGGGGGATGAATTACTATAAAAACTTATTGAAACTAAAAACAGTGTACCATCCTATGTATTTTCAGTTTTAAAAATGTGGCTCTCAAAATAAATTTCAATCGTGGTTTTGGCGAGATTTGGCTCAGTTGAAAAAAAAGGTTGCCCACCACTGACCTACACTAAAGTCAATATCCTACAGCAGGGATCTTCAAACTTTCTAAGCAAAGTGCCAGTGTACTGTCCTTCAAACTTTAGGAGGACCGGATTGTAGCTGGTGGGAGTAGAAGATGCCTCAGATGTAAAATAATTACATAATTATATAACACCTGTGGACAGTTGGAGGTATTGGTATTAGTTGGAAGAATAATTGTTGGTATCAGTGGGAGGAATAGTGCCCCATTATTGGTATCAGTGGGAGGAATAAAGCCCCATCATTGGTATCAGTGGGAGGAATAAAGCCCCATCATTGGTATCAATGAGAGGAACAGTGCTCCATCATTGGTATCAGTGGGAGGAAAAGTACTTCATCATGGTATCAATGGGAGGAATAGTGCTCTATTATTGGTATCAGTGGGAGGAATAGCACCCTATCATTGATATTAGTGGGGGAATAGTACCCCATCATTGATATTAGTGAGAGGAAGATGCCTCAAATGTAAAATAATTACATAATTATATAACACCTGTGGACAGTTGGAGGTATTGGTATTAGTTGGAAGAATAATTATTGGTATCAGTGGGAGGAATAGTGCCCCATTATTGGTATCAGTGGGAGGAATAAAGCCCCATCATTGGTATCAGTGGGAGGAATAAAGCCCCATCATTGGTATTAGAGATGAGCGAAGTATTCAAAAATTCGATTCGACTGATTCGGCGAATTCGTAGAAAAATTTCGATTCGAGTCGAATATATTCGCGGTGAATTTAACTTAAAAAAGGGTGTTTCTAGGCTTCAGAGAGACTTAATATTAGTGCTGAACACTGTACCTTTAATTTAAATGCCCTTGGAGTCTGCTGGGGAAGAGAAATAATACTGTCAGGCAGTATGACATGCAGATGAGTGCCGTCGATCTTAGAATCACCGCACACTTCACTCATTTGGGCAGTCACGGGGCCAAAACCAGACTGTGGAGCCACAGTGTGGCGGTGGAGGCAGCAGCAATGGGAGGCCATACAGCACCCTATGACAAAAATGGAAACCACCAGCAGTGTGAGGAGACCTGAAAGTGGCACATGGCAGAGTGTGGCGATAGAGACAGCAGCAATGGGAGGCCGTACAGGGACCCATGACACACTCTGGACCTGGCAGCAGCATGAGGAGGCGGTACAGGGGCCCATGGCAGATTACGGGCCTGGCAGCAGCATGAGGAGTCGGTACGGGGGCCCATGGCAGATTACAGGCCTGGCAGCAGCAATGGGAGGCCGTACAGGGACCCATGACACAATCTGGACGTGGCAGCAGCATGGGGAGGCGGTACAGGGGCCCATGACAGATTACGGGCCTGGCAGCAGCATTTGGAGTCGGTACGGGGGCCCATGACACACTCTGGACCTGGCAGCAGCATGAGGAGGCGGTACAGGGACGCATGACAGATTACGAGCCTGGCAGCAGCAACTTGGACAGGAGGACGTTCAGTTTCTGCACCGTCTGGTGCGTGCTCGCAAACTGTTGTCTCTTGGAAACGGATTCCAAGAAAGACTGCTGACGGAATCCGTGAAGAGGAGTAGCAGGAGAAGGAGCATCTGAACGAGCGGAATATGCCAACAAGCGACAACAGGGGCCCATGGCAGATTAGGGGCCTGGCAGCAGCTATGGGAGGCCCGTAATCTGCCAGCACCCTATGACAAAAAATGGAACCCACCAGCAGTGTGAGGAGACCTGAAAGTGGCACATGGCAGAGTGTGGCGATGGAGACAGCAGCAATGGGAGGCCGTACAGGGACCCATGACACACTCTGGACCTGGCAGCAGCATGAGGAGGCGGTATATAGGGGCCTATGGCAGATTAGGGGCCTGGCAGCAGCTATGGGAGGCCCGTAATCTGCCAGCACCCTATGTCAAAAAATTCTACACACCAGCAGTGTGTGAGACCTGAAAGTGGCACATGGCAGAGTGTGGCGATGGAGACAGCAGCAATGGGAGGCCGTACAGGGACCCATGAGAGACTCTGGACTTGGCAGCAGCATGAGGAGGCGGTATAGGGGCCCATGGCAGATTAGGGGCCTGGCAGCAGCTATGGGAGGCCCGTAATCTGCCAGCACCCTATGACAAAAAATGGAACACACCAGCAGTGTGAGGAGACCTGAAAGTGGCACATGTTTGGGGCATGATTCATGGCGGATTTAGTCAGTTGTGTCAGGAACTGGTGGTTTGAAATCCAGACTAATCCACGCCTGATTCATTTTCACAAACGTCAGTCTCTCCACACTTTGGGTGGACAGTCGTGTCCTCCGCGGAGTTGCAATACCTCCTGCCGCACTAAACACGCGCTCCGATGCCACGCTACTGGCCGGGCATGACAGCCTTTCAAGGGCAAATTCAGCTAGTTGGGGCCAAAGGTCAAGTTTCGTTGCCCAGTAGTCAAGGGGATTGTCTACCTCGGTTGGCAGGGTGCTGTCCAAGTAGGCCTAAGCCTGTTGTTTGAGGTCCTGCTCCAGGTCCACCTGATGCTGCTGCTGCTGCTGCTGTGGCTGGTTAGTAGTTTCCTCACTGCGCTGGTGAAGAAAGCTACTCATCATCGACTGCAGACTGAGGCAGCCGCTGCTGGTGGAGCTGCCACTGCTCCTACCACCCCACCCCTCCCCTGCTGCCATGGCAGCGGAACGCGAGCGCACAGGGCCCACAGTGTCTGAGGATGGACGTTGGCGCAGACAGGCAGAGACCAACTGACTACATAGGTGGTTTTTATAGTACGTTATTTTGGCCTCCCTCTCAGCAGGTGTGAAAAAGGCCACCATTTTTGAACGGTAGCGAGGGTCCAACAAGGTGGACAGCCAAAAGTCATCCCTCTGTCTGATGGTTATTATTCGGCTGTCGCTACGCAAGCAAGCGAGCATGCTATGGGCCATTTGTGCCAAGGAATCCGAGGGACTCCCTGCCTCCATCTCCACAGCATACTGCCACGGTGCGTCTGGGTCCTCTGTCTCCTCCTCCTCCTCCTCCTCTACCAGATGCTCCTGCTCCTCCACTCCTGTCCGCTGAGTGGAAAAACCACCCATTTCACTCAATAATTCCTGAGCACCAATGTCCTCCTCTACCTCCTCCTCTTCTTCCTGTCCTGCCCCCACAGGGGTCATGTGGCGTTGAGATCTGTGCGCCACGTCTACCGCACCCTGACCAGCCATTGTTAACAGCATTTGTTCCAGGACGTGCAACAGAGGAATGACGTCGTTCATCCCATAGTCCTGCCGACTCACGAATAGCGTGGCCTCCTCAAAGGGCCTGAGCAAGCGCAGGTGTCACGCATGGGCTGCCAATGGCTGACATCTAAGTTACACAGGGAATACCTTTATCCGCTTTTAACATCAGGAAATCTGTGATGGCCTTTTGCTGTTCGTAAAGGCGGTCTAACATATGTAGGGTTGAATTCCACCTTGTTGCAACGTCACAGCATGAGGAGTCGGTATAGGGGCCCATGGCAGATTAGGGGCCTGGCAGCAGCTATGGGAGGCCCGTAATCTGCCAGCACCCTATGTCAAAAAATTCTACACACCAGCAGTGTGTGAGGAGACCTGAAAGTGGCACATGGCAGAGTGTGGCGATGGAGACAGCAGCAATGGGAGGCCGTACAGGGACCCATGACAGACTCTGGACCTGGCAGCAGCATGAGGAGGCGGTATATAGGGGCCTATGGCAGATTAGGGGCCTGGCAGCAGCTATGGGAGGCCCTTAATCTGCCAGCACCCTATGTCAAAAAATTCTACACACCAGCAGTGTGAGGAGACCTGAAAGTGGCACATGGCAGAGTGTGGCGATGGAGACAGCAGCAATGGGAGGCCGTACAGGGACCCATGAGAGACTCTGGACCTGGCAGCAGCATGAGGAAGCGGTATATAGGGGCCTATGGCAGATTAGGGGCCTGGCAGCAGCAATGGGAGGCCCATAATCTGCCAGCACCCTATGTCAAAAAATTCTACACACCAGCAGTGTGTGAGGAGACCTGAAAGTGGCACATGGCAGAGTGTGGCGATGGAGACAGCAGCAATGGGAGGCCGTACAGGGACCCATGACAGACTCTGGACCTGGCAGCAGCATGAGGAAGCGGTATATAGGGGCCTATGGCAGATTAGGGGCCTGGCAGCAGCTATAGGAGGCCCATAATCTGCCAGCACCCTATGTCAAAAAATTCAACACACCAGCAGTGTGAGGAGACCTGAAAGTGGCACATGGCATGAGACACTGTGGAAGTGGCAGCAGCATGAGGAGGCGGTATATAGGGGCCCATGGCAGATTAGGGGCCTGGCAGCAGCTATGGGAGGCCCATAATCTGCCAGCACCCTATGTCAAAAAATTCTACACACCAGCAGTGTGTGAGGAGACCTGAAAGTGGCACATGGCAGAGTGTGGCGATGGAGACAGCAGCAATGGGAGGCCGTACAGGGACCCATGACAGACTCTGGACCTGGCAGCAGCATGAGGAGGCGGTATATAGGGGCCCATGGCAGATTAGGGGCCTGGCAGCAGCAATGGGAGGCCCGTAATCTGCCAGCACCCTATGTCAAAAAATTCTACACACCAGCAGTGTGAGGAGACCTGAAAGTGGCACATGGCAGAGTGTGGCGATGGAGACAGCAGCAATGGGAGGCCGTACAGGGACCCATGACAGACTCTGGACCTGGCAGCAGCATGAGGAGGCGGTATATAGGGGCCCATGGCAGATTAGGGGCCTGGCAGCAGCAATGGGAGGCCCGTAATCTGCCAGCACCCTATGTCAAAAAATTCTACACACCAGCAGTGTGAGGAGACCTGAAAGTGGCACATGGCAGAGTGTGGCGATGGAGACAGCAGCAATGGGAGGCCGTACAGGGACCCATGACAGACTCTGGACCTGGCAGCAGCATGAGGAGGCGGTATATAGGGGCCTATGGCAGATTAGGGGCCTGGCAGCAGCTATGGGAGGCCCATAATCTGCCAGCACCCTATGTCAAAAAATTCAACACACCAGCAGTGTGAGGAGACCTGAAAGTGGCACATGGCATGAGAGACTCTGGACCTGGCAGCAGCATGAGGAAGCGGTATATAGGGGCCTATGGCAGATTAGGGGCCTGGCAGCAGCTATAGGAGGCCCATAATCTGCCAGCACCCTATGTCAAAAAATTCTACACACCAGCAGTGTGTGAGGAGACCTGAAAGTGGCACATGGCAGAGTGTGGCGATGGAGACAGCAGCAATGGGAGGCCGTACAGGGACCCATGACAGACTCTGGACCTGGCAGCAGCATGAGGAAGCGGTATATAGGGGCCTATGGCAGATTAGGGGCCTGGCAGCAGCTATAGGAGGCCCATAATCTGCCAGCACCCTATGTCAAAAAATTCTACACACCAGCAGTGTGTGAGGAGACCTGAAAGTGGCACATGGCAGAGTGTGGCGATGGAGACAGCAGCAATGGGAGGCCGTACAGGGACCCATGAGAGACTCTGGACCTGGCAGCAGCATGAGGAAGCGGTATATAGGGGCCTATGGCAGATTAGGGGCCTGGCAGCAGCAATGGGAGGCCCATAATCTGCCAGCACCCTATGTCAAAAAATTCTACACACCAGCAGTGTGTGAGGAGACCTGAAAGTGGCACATGGCAGAGTGTGGCGATGGAGACAGCAGCAATGGGAGGCCGTACAGGGACCCATGACAGACTCTGGACCTGGCAGCAGCATGAGGAGGCGGTATATAGGGGCCCATGGCAGATTAGGGGCCTGGCAGCAGCAATGGGAGGCCCGTAATCTGCCAGCACCCTATGTCAAAAAATTCTACACACCAGCAGTGTGAGGAGACCTGAAAGTGGCACATGGCAGAGTGTGGCGATGGAGACAGCAGCAATGGGAGGCCGTACAGGGACCCATGACAGACTCTGGACCTGGCAGCAGCATGAGGAGGCGGTATATAGGGGCCTATGGCAGATTAGGGGCCTGGCAGCAGCTATGGGAGGCCCATAATCTGCCAGCACCCTATGTCAAAAAATTCAACACACCAGCAGTGTGAGGAGACCTGAAAGTGGCACATGGCATGAGAGACTCTGGACCTGGCAGCAGCATGAGGAAGCGGTATATAGGGGCCTATGGCAGATTAGGGGCCTGGCAGCAGCTATAGGAGGCCCATAATCTGCCAGCACCCTATGTCAAAAAATTCTACACACCAGCAGTGTGTGAGGAGACCTGAAAGTGGCACATGGCAGAGTGTGGCGATGGAGACAGCAGCAATGGGAGGCCGTACAGGGACCCATGACAGACTCTGGACCTGGCAGCAGCATGAGGAAGCGGTATATAGGGGCCTATGGCAGATTAGGGGCCTGGCAGCAGCTATAGGAGGCCCATAATCTGCCAGCACCCTATGTCAAAAAATTCTACACACCAGCAGTGTGTGAGGAGACCTGAAAGTGGCACATGGCAGAGTGTGGCGATGGAGACAGCAGCAATGGGAGGCCGTACAGGGACCCATGAGAGACTCTGGACCTGGCAGCAGCATGAGGAAGCGGTATATAGGGGCCTATGGCAGATTAGGGGCCTGGCAGCAGCAATGGGAGGCCCATAATCTGCCAGCACCCTATGTCAAAAAATTCTACACACCAGCAGTGTGTGAGGAGACCTGAAAGTGGCACATGGCAGAGTGTGGCGATGGAGACAGCAGCAATGGGAGGCCGTACAGGGACCCATGACAGACTCTGGACCTGGCAGCAGCATGAGGAAGCGGTATATAGGGGCCTATGGCAGATTAGGGGCCTGGCAGCAGCTATAGGAGGCCCATAATCTGCCAGCACCCTATGTCAAAAAATTCAACACACCAGCAGTGTGAGGAGACCTGAAAGTGGTACATGGCATGAGACACTGTGGACCTGGCAGCAGCATGAGGAGGCGGTATATAGGGGCCCATGGCAGATTAGGGGCCTGGCAGCAGCTATGGGAGGCCCATAATCTGCCAGCACCCTATGTCAAAAAATTCTACACACCAGCAGTGTGTGAGGAGACCTGAAAGTGGCACATGGCAGAGTGTGGCGATGGAGACAGCAGCAATGGGAGGCCGTACAGGGACCCATGACAGACTCTGGACCTGGCAGCAGCATGAGGAAGCGGTATATAGGGGCCTATGGCAGATTAGGGGCCTGGCAGCAGCTATAGGAGGCCCATAATCTGCCAGCACCCTATGTCAAAAAATTCAACACACCAGCAGTGTGAGGAGACCTGAAAGTGGCACATGGCATGAGACACTGTGGACCTGGCAGCAGCATGAGGAGGCGGTATATAGGGGCCCATGGCAGATTAGGGGCCTGGCAGCAGCTATGGGAGGCCCATAATCTGCCAGCACCCTATGTCAAAAAATTCTACACACCAGCAGTGTGTGAGGAGACCTGAAAGTGGCACATGGCAGAGTGTGGCGATGGAGACAGCAGCAATGGGAGGCCGTACAGGGACCCATGAGAGACTCTGGACCTGGCAGCAGCATGAGGAAGCGGTATATAGGGGCCTATGGCAGATTAGGGGCCTGGCAGCAGCAATGGGAGGCCCATAATCTGCCAGCACCCTATGTCAAAAAATTCTACACACCAGCAGTGTGTGAGGAGACCTGAAAGTGGCACATGGCAGAGTGTGGCGATGGAGACAGCAGCAATGGGAGGCCGTACAGGGACCCATGACAGACTCTGGACCTGGCAGCAGCATGAGGAAGCGGTATATAGGGGCCTATGGCAGATTAGGGGCCTGGCAGCAGCTATAGGAGGCCCATAATCTGCCAGCACCCTATGTCAAAAAATTCAACACACCAGCAGTGTGAGGAGACCTGAAAGTGGCACATGGCATGAGACACTGTGGACCTGGCAGCAGCATGAGGAGGCGGTATATAGGGGCCTATGGCAGATTAGGGGCCTGGCAGCAGCTATGGGAGGCCCGTAATCTGCCAGCACCCTATGTCAAAAAACTGAACACACCAGCAGTGTGTGAGGAGACCTGAAAGTGGCACATGGCAGAGTGTGGCGATGGAGACAGCAGCAATGGGAGGTCTCCCATTGTCCCAACATGGCCCAAATAGTCCCAACATGGGCCCCCTGGCCACGCTTGACTTTCTGGCCACATAGTCGACATACGGCTACGTTTACTTCCTCGGGCGGCTTGACGAAAAATTGCCACACCGCCGAGTAGGAAACTTTGCCCCCGATACTCCTCACTGGCTGACTGCTGCTTCCTCCGTGCACACCGGCACCACTACTGGCCGTGGTGGTAGGCTGCAGTGGAGCTGGTGCTCTACTCCGTGGCCGTTTGGCTCCACTGACACTGCTTCCACTGACACTGCTGCGACCCTGCTGCTGTCTCCTGGGCAACCCACCGACTGTTTCGCTCACTGCCAAGCTGCCACCCTCTTCTCCTGATGATGCGGAAGAAATTGCCTGATGACGACGAGGCTGCCAAGTGCGATCAACCTCCTCATCATCAAGTAGGGTCTCCGCCTCACTACTAGCCCCCTCGGCTGCGTCTGGGTCAGGAGACAGACCTGTCTCTAGACCGGCTACCGGGCCACTCTCCTCGCCACTACTTCTTCGCCTAGCTGCTGAAAAGGCGGATGTCTCCCCCCGTTCCTGACCGCCCTCTGTTAGCTCTTCCTCACTGTACAGTGGGGCTGAGCCCACAGCATGCGATACTTCGCTTGGTGAGGGAACACCAAAGGACAGGGGCAGGTAGAGGACACGTGATTTCAGTGGGCTAGGTCCCGGGCCATGCCAACTAACGGTTGTGTCTGACGTACCCACCGACCGTTGGCTGTAGGTGTCAGAGGTGACCTGGGAAGAGGAAGACGACCGAGCCAACCAATCGACGACGGCAGGGTTGTCGGTGGAGACACGACCGCTGGATGACACCGGGAGCACTGGCCTCTGGCTGCGAATAGTGCTGCCTCGACCCCTTCCTCTGCTGCCACGTCTGCTCGCTCCTAAAACATTGCCTCCTCTGCCACTCCTCTGCATGTTGTCTGACATACTCTTTAATTAAATGATTATGTGTCCCTTAGTAACAATTCTGTGTCCCTGAGTAACAATTCTGTGTCTGTGCGAGTAACAATTCTGTGGCCCTAAGTAACAGTTCTGTGGCCCTCAGTAACAATTCTGTGTCCCTGATTAACGTTTCTGTGGCCCCAAGTAACAGTTCTGTGGCCCTCAGTAACAATTCTGTGTCTGTGCGAGTAACAATTCTGTGTCTGTGCGAGTAACAATTCTGTGGCCCTAAGTAAAGTTTCTGTGGCCCTAAGTAACAATTCTCTGGCACTCAGTAACAATTCTGTCTGTCCCTGAGTAACAATTCTCTGGCACTCAGTAACAATTCTGTCTGTCCCTGAGTAAAAATTCTGTGGCCCTAAGTAAAGTTTCTGGGGCCCTGAGTAACAATTATCTGGCACTCCGTAACAATTCTGTCTGTCCCTGAGTAACAATTCTCTGGCACTCAGTAACAATTCTGTCTGTCCCTGAGTAAAAATTCTGTGGCCCTAAGTAAAGTTTCTGTGGCCCTGAGTAACAATTCTCTGGCACTCCGTAACAATTCTGTCTGTCCCTGAGTATGAATTCTGTGGCCCTAACTAGTGTTTCTTTGTCCCTAAGTATCAGTTCTGTGGCCCTGAGTAACAATTCTGTGTCTGTGCGAGTAACAATTCTGTGGCCCTAAGTAACAGTTCTGTGGCCCTCAGTAACAGTTCTGTGTCTGTGCGAGTAACAATTCTGTGTCTGTGCGAGTAACAATTCTGTGGCCCTAAGTAACAGTTCTGTGGCCTTCAGTAACAATTCTGTGTCTGTGCGAGTAACAATTCTGTGTCTGTGCGAGTAACAATTCTGTGGCCCTAAGTAAAGTTTCTGTGGCCCTAAGTAACAATTCTCTGGCACTCAGTAACAATTCTGTCTGTCCCTGAGTAACAATTCTCTGGCACTCAGTAACAATTCTGTCTGTCCCTGAGTAAAAATTCTGTGGCCCTAAGTAAAGTTTCTGTGGCCCTGAGTAACAATTCTCTGGCACTCAGTAACAATTCTGTCTGTCCCTGAGTAACAATTCTCTGGCACTCAGTAACAATTCTGTCTGTCCCTGAGTAAAAATTCTGTGGCCCTAAGTAAAGTTTCTGTGGCCCTAAGTAACAATTCTCTGGCACTCAGTAACAATTCTGTCTGTCCCTGAGTAACAATTCTCTGGCACTCAGTAACAATTCTGTCTGTCCCTGAGTAAAAATTCTGTGGCCCTAAGTAAAGTTTCTGTGGCCCAGAGTAACAATTCTCTAGCACTCCGTAACAATTCTGTCTGTCCCTGAGTATGAATTCTGTGGCCCTAACTAGCGTTTCTTTGTCCCTAAGTAACAGTTCTGTGGCCCTGAGTAACAATTCTGTGTCTGTGCGAGTAACAATTCTGTGGCCCTAAGTAACAGTTCTGTGGCCCTCAGTAACAGTTCTGTGTCTGTGCGAGTAACAATTCTGTGTCTGTGCGAGTAACAATTCTGTGGCCCTAAGTAACAGTTCTGTGGCCTTCAGTAACAATTCTGTGTCTGTGCGAGTAACAATTCTGTGTCTGTGCGAGTAACAATTCTGTGGCCCTAAGTAAAGTTTCTGTGGCCCTAAGTAACAATTCTCTGGCACTCAGTAACAATTCTGTCTGTCCCTGAGTAACAATTCTCTGGCACTCAGTAACAATTCTGTCTGTCCCTGAGTAAAAATTCTGTGGCCCTAAGTAAAGTTTCTGTGGCCCTGAGTAACAATTCTCTGGCACTCCGTAACAATTCTGTCTGTCCCTGAGTAACAATTCTCTGGCACTCAGTAACAATTCTGTCTGTCCCTGAGTAAAAATTCTGTGGCCCTAAGTAAAGTTTCTGTGGCCCAGAGTAACAATTCTCTGGCACTCCGTAACAATTCTGTCTGTCCCTGAGTATGAATTCTGTGGCCCTAACTAGCGTTTCTTTGTCCCTAAGTAACAGTTCTGTGGCCCTGAGTAACAATTCTGTGTCTGTGCAAGTAACAATTCTGTGGCCCTAAGTAACAGTTCTGTGGCCCTCAGTAACAGTTCTGTGTCTGTGCGAGTAACAATTCTGTGTCTGTGCGAGTAACAATTCTGTGGCCCTAAGTAACAGTTCTGTGGCCTTCAGTAACAATTCTGTGTCTGTGCGAGTAACAATTCTGTGTCTGTGCGAGTAACAATTCTGTGGCCCTAAGTAAAGTTTCTGTGGCCCTAAGTAACAATTCTCTGGCACTCAGTAACAATTCTGTCTGTCCCTGAGTAACAATTCTCTGGCACTCAGTAACAATTCTGTCTGTCCCTGAGTAAAAATTCTGTGGCCCTAAGTAAAGTTTCTGTGGCCCTAAGTAACAATTCTCTGGCACTCAGTAACAATTCTGTCTGTCCCTGAGTAACAATTCTCTGGCACTGAGTAACAATTCTGTCTGTCCCTGAGTAAAAATTCTGTGGCCCTAATTAAAGTTTCTGTGGCCCTAAGTAACAATTCTCTGGCACTCAGTAACAATTCTGTCTGTCCCTGAGTAACAATTCTCTGGCACTCAGTAACAATTCTGTCTGTCCCTGAGTAACAATTCTGTGGCCCTAATAACGTTTCTGTGGCCCTAAGTAACAATTCTCTGGCACTGAGTAACAATTCTGTCTGTCCCTGATTATGAATTCTGTGGCCCTAACTAGCGTTTCTTTGTCCCTAAATAACGATTCTGTGGCCCTCATTAACAAGTCTGTGTCCCTGAGTAATGGTTCTCTGTCCCTAAGTAACTTTTCTCTGTCCCCAATTATCGTTTCTGTGGCCCTAACTCTGTCCCTGTCCCTAGTACAGAGCGGTCTGCCTCTGTTCAATAACTGCAGGCAAATGAAGAATTCCAAAATGGCCGCTATTTATAGCTCGACCATTACACAGTGCTGGCTGGCTGGCTGCTGATAGGCTGATGCGATCACATGTAGTTGAGGAATGCATTATGGGTCAGCGCGCCTTGTCTGCGCGCCTTCCCAGACATCCCCGCTCCGTCGCCGCACATGTCAGCCGCCATTTTCTGAAAAATTTCGATTCGCGCGTCCGAATTAGGCTATTTTTCGGATTCGGCACGAATCGAAATTTTTCCGATATTCGACTCGAATTCCACTTCGGATACTTCGATTCGCTCATCTCTAATTGGTATCAATGAGAGGAATAGTGCTTCATCATTGGTATCAGTGGGAGGAAAAGTACTTCATCATGGTATCAATGGGAGGAATAGTGCTCCATTATTGGTATCAGTGGGAGGAATAGCACCCTATCATTGATATTAGTGGGGGAATAGTGCCCCATCATTGATATTAGTGAGAGGAATTGTGCCCCATCATTTGTATTAGTGGGAGTAATATTGGTCCATTATTGGTATTAGTGGGAAGAATAATCACCCATCACTGGTGTCAGTGGAAGGAATAGTGCACCATCTATGGTGTCAGATGATTAGTGCTCCATCTTTGGTGTCAGTGAAAGGAATAGTGCCCCATTGTAGGTGTCAGTTGGAGGAATATTGCCCCAAGGGCCTGATAAAGGCAAGCAAAGGGCCACATCCGGCCCATGGGCCACAGTTTGAAGATCACTTTTCTAGTGACCATACCACTGCAAATACTTTATAGATTCCAGAAATATATACATGTTCTTTATGGCCTGATTATTTAATGAGTGTGTGCAGCTTACATATATCCAATATAGTGGGGCAGCACAGTGGCTTAATGGTTAGCACCTCCATCTGGCAGTACTAGGGTCCAACCATGGCACCACCTGCATGGAGTTTGCATGTTCTTCCTGTGCTTGTGTGAGTTTCCTCCAAGTATTCGAGTTTCCTCCAACACTTCAAAGACATGCTGGTAGTTTATTTGGATCCTGTCTAAATTGGCCCTAGTATGTGAATGAAAGTTAGGGACCTTAGATTGTACACCCTTTGAGGGTTATTGACTGATGTGAATGTACAATGTATATACTGTATGTAAAGCACTGCATGAATTGACTATATAAGTACCTGAATAAAATAAATAATAAATATAGAGCCAGATAAAAGTGGGACTAGTAAGCCCCCCCAAACATCACCAGTGTAGATCCATTTCCATAGTGAAAACATAGACAAATCTTCTAAGACTCCTATCAGGTTAATCATAGCATGTATGTCAACTACACAGGGAAGCAAACATGTGTAATTAAGATGCAAGATAACAAAATCAATAAAACCGCTTGGCAAGTATAAGCATAGTGTAAAGTACTAAGAAGAATAAAAAACTGGAGCACCATATAATTTACTTGCTGTACTATAAAGTATCACTCAACAAGGCACGCAAAATACCTTTCATTTGGCAAAATACAGTAGTTAGTTACTAGCACACACCTAAAATAATTACACATATTTACATATCAAAAGTATTATAACTCATTACATGTTAGTAATTTGGATCCTTCCCATATCACTGATTATGCCAACATCAAATAAAACTGGAGAAACTCAATAGAAATCTGAGTAATACTGTACAATGGAAGAATCGTGATTACTAAACACCAGATATCCCTTGTATATTATTTGTTTCACTTATTTGTACTAAAATTTAAAGGGTACTTTTAATGGGTGCGTAAAACCATTTGCATCATTTCCTGACCAAGAAAGAACTTATACTACTATATCAATACTGCAATCGTATAGGTAATTTTGTCATTTCTGATTAGCATGGTAATGATATGTTTCTGGGCAGCAAGAGAAAACCGTCAGTGAAATATTTTTTTACCTTTTTTATTTCTGGTAACATTTAAAGCAGTATTAAACCCAGAAATGTAGTATTTTGCAGCTTACCAGTCATTAGATGTGGTGGCTGCATTAGTCTTCCTTTTTTAGGTTTTATTCTCTCTGTTTTCACCAGTGATCTGGCCAGTAGCACACCTCCTGTGCTACACTCTGGATGAAGGAGCACAGAGTGCACCTTTGGACAGCAACACTACTACTGTGGGGGGAGGGGAGTGTTAGATGTACTAGCAGATTTAAATAAACTAACACACTGAAGCCAAACTCCAGCTCACATTTTACAAGCTGTTACAGCAACAGGTTTTTTTTTTTGGGGGGGGGGAATAATGGTTTTACAGGAATAAATAAAAGGTGACCTGAAGTTAGAAGCTGATTGACTACCATGCACAGCTGCACCAGATCCTGAGTGCTCCCGTTTTAGTTAATGTCCCCCATTATGTCTACTGCATCTAGAACCACAGTGCTAAGCAATAAGCCACAGAGCTGAACAGATTAAAGGGGACAGCACCAAGAGTTTTCTGGCCACTTCTGCCCATTTTTTGCTAATGTCAGGAAAGACCTGTGGGAAGGAGTTTAAAAACATTTAGAGGAGTCTCTTTATAGTTCCCAAAATATGAAATAATTTCTCCTATTGTTAGTCTGATGCTGTTTACAGTTGCAAAAACCTTCTAGCAGTAGTTTTTACTAAAATCATCATATTACAGAATGGGTGAAACTTTCACCAGAGTATAGGTAATTCAGGGTGCCTAGGGCAGCATAATGTCCAATTAAGGTTCCCATAAGTCACTATGCATCCGGTGCAGTTGACGATGTAGTTGTGGAGCAGGACCATCTGTAAGGCCAGGTTCACATATGTGTTGGTGGTGCCACTGCAGATCAGCATGAAAATCCATGCAGCCGCACTACCCGCACAGAGGAATGCGGACCCGCAGGCGGGTGCCATTAGTTCTAATGGCACGCCGCCCGCACTGGAAAACACTATTGTACTGGGAACCGAGGTTCCCATGCGAGCTTCGTTTTCAGAAGTGCAGGGACTTCTTCTCTGTGTATCACGGGGCATGGGAGTCCATTCAAATGAATGGGCTCTCGTGCCCAAGCAAAACGTGGCCCGCACGGCCGCATATATGTGAACCAGGGGTAAAGGTAACCATGAAAATTAGTATCAGCTGGTGTGCCATCTCATGGAGGATGCCTCCACTCTTGTATCTGTAAGGCAGGATAGGATCTTGTCTTGTGCACCTCTGTGCTTCTTGTAAAATATCACTGGCTTCTACATTTTACTTACAGTAGGCTCCTTATTCACATGTTAAAGAGTTAAATCGCAGAGAGCTTTATCAATATGCTACCATGCTTTTTGTCAGTAGCTTGCAAAATGCAAGCATGTACATGGACACCGTACTGTGGTGATTACCAGTAGTTTCATCTTACTAATAATTACTATACATGGTATGTGAAATAAAGTATTGCACAACTTAAAGTATGTTTAAATGCAACTTATTTATTTTTCATACAGCGTATGTTTCATCCTGTTGGAGAGATTTACCCTCTCTAACTGTCCTGGTGACCATTGTCAATGGAGCAGAAAGTTGTGGGAAAGGGGTGGTGAAGACAAGCATTTGATCCATGTTTTTAGTGCCCCTCATCTCCAAAAATTGACAGTTGCTCAGATCTGAACACATTGCCTTGGTTGCAATGCTTTGTGGTGTGGTTAAGTTAACTCATGCTGTGTTTGGCAGGTGGTTCCACTTGCCAAATGTGCCCAATAAAGCCAATTGCACTGGTTGCACCATGGTATTTCCACCTTGGGATTGAAAAAAAAGTCATTCAGGAGGTGGCAGTATTGCCTTGTGAACACTTGCAAACCAAGGCTCACTCACCTTCAAAAAGTGATCCACTGTGGATTGTGTGAAATGGGTCTAAGAGAGCATTTCTCCTCAGTTTGGAGACATTTCCTCTTCCTTCCTAATGATGTGTTTTCAGGAAAGAAAGTGAAGCGACATGATACATAGCTATCAGCTTTAACATTATGACCACCCACCAACTTGTGGAGGCATGGTCTCCACTAGAGCTCTGAAGGTATGCACCTGGCACCGAGCTATAAGTATCAGATCCTTTAATTCCTGTAAGTTGAGAGGTGGGGCCTCCATGGATTGGATTGGATTTTCCAGCACATCCCACAGATGCTTGATTGGATTGAGATCTGAAGAATTTGGAGGCCAAATCAACACCTCAAACTCGTTGTGTTCCTCAAACCATTCTTGAATTAATCAGACCAGGCCAATTTCTTCCATTGCTGTGTGGTCCAGTTATGTTGCTCACATGCACATTGTAGGAGCTTTTGGCTGTGGATACAGGTCAGCATGGGCACCCTGATCACTATGCAGTGCCATACATAACAAACTAGGATGCACTGTGTGTTCTGGCACCTTTCTATCAGAACCAGCATGAACTTTTTCAGCAATTTTGAGCTGCAGTAGCTTTTCTATTGGATAGGACTACATGGGCCAGCCTTCGCTCCCCACATGCATCAATGAGTCTTGGCCGCCATTTCATCCTGTTGCTGGTTTACCAGGTTTCCTTCCTTGGACCATTCTAGGTTCTGATGATTGCAGACCAGGAACATCCCATAAGAAATACAGTTTAGGAGATGCTATGACTCAGTCATCTAGACATTACAATCTGGCCCCTGTCCCTGTTAGGGATAGCCTGAAAGTGGACAGAGTAGGAGATAGTTGGACAGATTGGGGTAGGGAATTCCATAATATGGGAGAGGCTTGGGACAAGTCCTACACAACAATGCCAATGATTTCTTGTTGCAAATAAAGCTGTAGGTTAAAACCATCTTCTTTTTGTAAATTAACAAAGGTTATTGCATGAAATTGATAAACTCTTTTAAACCAGTTGTTTTACCTATTTTTATTCCAAACAGTATGAAGAAGGGAAAAAAAGAAGGAAACCCAATTACAGCAGTGTGGATTTATCAGAAGTAGAGTGGGAAGACCGAGATGATGTGGTAAGATTCACAGAGCTGATCCATTTAACAAATAATATGATTTTTACTACTGGCTTCCAATATTTGAATCCAGTGGTAGGTTTTCCCTATTAAAATATGTATGTACATGGGGGCAGTCATATTTGCCCATTACATTTACAGGCTTTATTTCCTGCTTTACAGTGCTACACAAGTTGTGCTTTACTGCTCATTTTCACAATGCAAGTCCATGAAAACGACACAATCCCTGTGTGGCTGATAAATTATTTGAAAATTTCTTAATTTCTTAACCACCTAATTATTGGGCACTTCAACTCCATCCCCCCCCCCCCCCTCCCCATTCCCTGCCCAGGCCAATTTTCACCTTTCAGCTCTTTTGCACTTTGAATGGCAATTGTGAAGTCATGCAACACTGTACCCATATGAAATTTGTATATTTTTGGGCACACAAAGAGAACTTTCTTTTGGTGGTATTTAATCACAACTGGGTTTTTCTTTTTTTGTTAAATAAACAAAAAAGTCCAAACGTTTGGGGAAAAAAACATGTTTTTCTTCATTCTGTTTTAAAATTTTGCAAATAAATAATCTTTCTTCATACGTTTCGGTCAAACTGTATTCTGATACATTTCCTTGGTGAAAAAAAACCAAATCTGTGTTTTTAATATTTAGTCTATAGGAAAGCTATAGAGTCCACAGAGTGTGGTATACAGTGGATATAAAATGGCACACGTATGCAACCACATTATTTTCTTTTTTTTATGTTTACTCCCCCCCCCAAAAAAAAGATTTCAGCTTGTTTTTCTTTTCAATTGAGTTGTACATTTTATAGGTCACATTAAAGGTGGTAAAAGTTCTGAAATGATTATCTTTGTCTAATTTTTTTACATCACAGAAACCTGACATTTTAACAGGGGTCTGTAGACTTTTTATATCCACTGTATATATTTGAAAATTTATCAGTCCTGATCTCCTAGATTGTAAGCTCGAAAGAGCAGGGCCCTCAATCCCCTCATGTTTTGCATTGTATTGGTATGTACAGCGCTGAGCGAACTATTGGCGCTTTATAAATACTGTATAATAATAATAATAATGTACTGACAGCCTATCTCGTTTCATGAGGCCCGAAAACACCAGGTCAGTACAAAAATCCCCCAAATTGCCCCTTTTTGGAAAGTAGACAGTGCAAGGTATTTAGTAAGAGGCATGCCAAGTTTATTTGAAGTTGTAATTTTGTGTCACAATTTTTTGGAAAAATTAATAAATTAAAAAAATATATTTTTTTTTACATACTGTCACCAGTGCAGAACAACGGTGACAGTATGTAAAAAAAATGTTACATTTTTTTCTTTAGTTTATGGTTGTTTTTTTTTAACACGCTCTGACCAGAGCAATACAGTGTTACCATAGTTTGGGGAAGCGATCAGGATTTTTTTTTTACACATTATGATCGCTTATACTAGTAAATTCACAGTTATAAGCAACCATTTTTTTTTTATTAAATTGATTCGTTCAGTGTGTATTCTTGTGATTAGCTGTGATTGGCTACAGCTAATCACATGGTACTGATGGGCTGTGATTGGCCCTGTCTGTACCATGCGACCAGCTAGCTACACAATTGTACACAATGAATGGCATGAATGGAAGCCATCCATTCTTTACAATTGTCATGTGATCTGCTGTGATTGGTCATTGGTGTGAGGCGAATTCCGGGAGTATGTCCGCCCGGCTGTCATTTATCTATACAAAATTATCTCTTATGGTTAATCTGGAAGTCTCAGTATTTAATGAAACAACAAAAATAGAGAAGAACAAATGTGTCAAAATCACATTAAAAAGTCAATTTAAGGTAAACACCTAAATAAATCAATAAAGTGCTCATTAGAAGCACACTATACTCTTAAACAAGGCCAGTGGGTTTGTTTGAAGTCTAGGTCAGCCTTTCTCAACCCTGGGGTGCCCTGAGGTTTCTTCAGGGGTGCCTTGGCAAAATATCTACAAATTTCCCAAGACTTGAATACAAACCAATTGATAAGGAGGATATCAGCTGCCTGCACAGCATCCTAGTTTGACCCTCCCCTGCCCCTCTCCATCAGTGCTGGGGTCACATTAGCTCAGTGATGGAGAAAAACTGAGGGAGAAGAGAAACACTGAAATATTACTCAGTACCAGTGTGCAAAAGTGTATTTGCTTTGGAAGAATAAATCACCTCTAGTGTTGGGTGTCCTACATGTGTGGATGTTGCTGTGTTATATAAAATGATTAGAATAGTTTTTCACATTTTAGAATGGGGTGCCTTTTTAAAATCATGGACAGCCTTGAGGCAACTCATTTTAGAATGGGGTGCCTCAAGACTGTCCAAAATTTTAAAGGGTGCCTCGGGACTGTCCATAATTTTAAAGACTGAAAAAAGGTTGAGAAACACTAGTCTAGGCCGTGATTGGAAGTTTGACGGGAGCTAGGGCAAAGCAGCCTCAGAAAATAAAAGGGCCCAACAGAACTATCAACAAGCATAAGCATGGAGCCCGTACACAACAGTCAATACATTTCGTAGCACTTTGGATAGACCAGAGTGTAAGCAGGGAGTAGCGTGGTGCTCCAGTGGCAGAGAACACACAGAGGCTGAGTGCAATAAACTGTATATATTGTGGAAAGTTCTAGCAAGTTACAACCAGCACGGCGGGTGAGCACAGCCTCAGCCTGGTCGAGTTCCACTTATAGAAGGGAGTCTAGGCTGCACCTGCAAACAAGTCCTAGTTTAACACCTTCCTGCTTGGGCTATAGTAGATTGATGGCTGGACAGGACACTCCTCCTTCTGAGTGGACATCATATGATGTCCTGCCAGAAGGTGCGTCCCACGTGGCCGTGGGGCCTTGCAGTGGCACAATCTGTCACTGGCTGTGTCCACGGGAGACAGCCGATGACAGATCACTACACCGGCCCGCTGCCAGTGTCATATGAGCACTGTGACCAATCATAGCAGATTATATGACAATTGTATACAATGGATGGCTTCCTTTCATGCTATCCATTGTATACAATTGTGTTGTTAGCTGTGATTGCTCACAGTGGTCACATGGTACAGACAGGGCCAATCACAGCCTATTTGTATCATGTGATGAGCTTTGCCCAATCACAGCTAATCACAACAAAAGACTGAATTAATTAGTTTCATATAGTAATAATGGTTGCTAATATCAATGAAATACATTGGTATTAGCAATCATAATGTGTAAAAAAAAAAAAAATCCTGATCACTTGCCCACAGTAGTACAATGTTACTATGGTAACATGGCACTGCTCTGGTCGCAGTGTTTTGAAGAAATTTATTTTTTAAAAAAGAAGAAAATAATAGAAAACATTGAAAAAAGTTAAATTATTATTATTATCATTGCTATTATTATTATTTGCTTTTTTTACATACTGTCACCAGTCCCTGATCACCGTCACACCAGTTATATGATATAATGATGGTTGCACCGTGATACATGTACATTCAATTTACATATATTTTTTGTCACGTGATTGCCTATTTATTCACTTCATACAGTATGTCTTTATTCGCTGCATCTTATATATATTTGTTTACTGAGATTTCTTGTCACTGTCTCTGGTGCTAGCTGCTCCTACTTTTACAGCACTCGCCATTTGCATTTTGATATTGTTATATGATAACGCTGTACTGAATTGGTGACAATATGTTACAAAAAGAAATTGTGATGTTTTTTTTTTTTTTTAAATTTCATCATATTCCAAAAAATTGTAACAAAAAATTACAACTTCAAAAAACTTGCCATGCCTCTTACTAAATACCTTGGACTGTCTGTTTTCCAAAAATGGATCATTTGGGGGGTATTTGTACTATCCTGGCGTTTTGGGGTCTGAATTAATGAGATTGGTCAATGTACATCACGAATGATCGATTGTCATGGTTTGTGGACTCTAAAATGTTCCTACAAACTAAATAATATACAGTGGGGCAAAAAAGTATTTAGTCAGCCACCAATTGTGCAAGTTCTCCCACCTAAAAAGATGAAAGAGGCCTGTAATTGGCATCATAGGTAGACCTCAACTATGAGAGACAAAATGAGAAAACAAATCCAGACAATCACATTGGCTGATCTGGAAAGAATTTATTTGCAAATTATGGTGGAAAATAAGTATTTGGTCAATATCAAAAGTTCATCTCAATATTTTGTTATATATCCTTTGTTGGCAATGACAGAGGTCAAACGTTTCCTGTAAGTCTTCACAAGGTTGGCACACACTGTTGCTGGTATGTTGGCCCATTCCTCCATGCAGATCTCCTCTAGAGCAGTGATGTTTTGGGGCTGTCTCTGGGCAACACGGACTTTCAACTCCCTCCAAAGGTTTTCTATGGGGTTGAGATCTGGAGACTGGCTAGGCCACTCCAGGACCATGAAATGCTTCTTATGAAGCCACTCCTCTGTTGCCCAGGCGGTATGTTTGGGATCATTGTCATGTTGGAAGACCCAGCCACGTTTCATCTTCAATGCCCTTGCTGATGGAAGGAGGTTTGCACTCAAAATCTCACGATACATGGCCCCATTCATTCTGTCCTGTACATGGATCAGTCTTCCTGGTCCCTTTGCGGAGAAACAGCCCCAAAGCATGATGTTGCCACCCCCATGCTTCACAGTAGGTCTCCTCCAAACACGATGAGTTGTTTTTCTACCAAACAGTTCTATTTTGGTTTCATCTGACCATATGACATTCTCCCAATCCTCTTCTGGATCATCCAAATGCTCTCTAGCAAACTTCAGACGGGCTCAGACATGTACTGGCTTAAGCAGGGGGACACGTCTGGCACTGCAGGATCTGAGTCCCTGGCGGCATGGTGTGTTACTGATGGTAGCCTTTGTTACGTTTGTCCCAGCTCTCTGCAGGTCATTCACTAGGTCCCCCCGTGTGGTCCTGGGATTTTTGCTCACCGTTCTTGTGATCATTTTGACCCCACGGGGTGAGATCTTGCGTGGAGCCCCAGATCGAGGGAGATTATCAGTGGTCTTGTATGTCTTCCATTTTCTAATTATTGCTCCCACAGTTGATTTGTTCACATCAAGCTGCTTGCCTATTGCAGATTCAGTCTTCCCAGCCTGGTGCAGGTCTACAATTTTGTTTCTGGTGTCCCTCGACACGCTCTTTGGTCTTCACCATAGTGGAGTTTGGAGTGTGACTGTTTGAGGTTGTGGACAAGTGTCTTTTATACTGATAACAAGTTCAAACAGGTGCCATTGATACAGGTAATGAGTGCAGGACAGAGTAGCCTCTTAAAGAAGAAGATACAGGTCTGTGAGAGCCAGAAATCTTGCTTGTTTGTAGGTAACCAAATACTTATTTTCCACCATAATTTGCAAGTAAATTCTTTCCAAATCAGCCAATGTGATTGTCTGGATTTTTTTTCTCATTTTGTCTCTCATAGTGAATGTCTACCTATGATGCCAATTACAGGCCTCTCTCATCTTTTTAAGTGGGAGAACTTGCACAATTGGTGGCTGACTAAATACTTTTTTGCCCCACTGTATACTAATTTGGTGTATTTTCACCAAAGAAATCTAGCAGAATATCTTTTGACCTAAATTTATGAAGAAAGGTTATTCATTTGCAAATTTTTATAACAGGAGCAAAGAAAAACAATTTTTTTTTCAAAAGTTTTGTTTTTTTTTTGGTTTATTTAGCAAAAAATAAAAACTCAGTGGTATTTAAATACCACTCTATTTGTGTGAAAAAATTATACATTTTTTTAAATGGGTACAGTGTTGCATGACTGCATAATTGTCTTTCAAAGTGCGACAATACTGAATGCTGAAAATTGGCCTGGTCATGAAGGGGGTAAAAGTGCCCAGTAAGCAAGTGGTTAAAAAGCTGTTCAGGTGGCAAAGAAATGGTTCCAATGGCCTTGGAAATGACACGGTCAGAACTGATGCCAGCCAGCCATGCATGAACGACATATAAAGACAGAAAAATGGCAGAAGGCAAAAAGTGGCATTCTGTGCAGTCTATCCCCATTGCTAACAGGAGGATCTTCCAATTCGACTCTTGGAGAGGTATGAGCAACATGCAAGCCATCCAATCTGCTAGATTCCTCTCAGATGGGATTTGTAAAAACTTGAATGGGTCAAACGTGTGCTATATGATTATTAACAGGACAAGGCATATGGAACTTGTGTGGCCTGGCTGATGAATGACGTATGAAGGGGCTTCAGCTGTCCTGGCTGGTTGCTCTCTCAGTAAGAGTGTGGAACGTGCTCTAGCTGGCTGCTATTTTCTTGCTCTGAAATAATTAGATCCTTAAACAGAAATGGGAACCATTTACTGTGCTTTGCAATGGATGACCTACTACCTGGAGAGCTGTCAACCATTACCTGCTATGCCCCTTATGTTTCACTGCTTTCTTTTTTTGGACAGAGTAAGTGTGATTTTTGCAGCCATAATTGTAGCTGAGAATGTCACTCTTACTAACTGTAATATGTTTTTCATGGGTAAAGAAAACTCCAGAAACCGTAACTTAATTCAGTCTCCAAATATCTGGAACTGTTCCTCAAGGACTACTCATCAGCGAGAGGTCTCTAAAATCATATTAAAAAGAATTTTATGGGGTGAAAATGTTCAAGGAAAAATATAGTTGGAGGCATCTGGAGCTGGCATTGTTTCACAGACTGTGTGTGTCCAAGTGCAAAAAATCTTACACAATGTCCACGTTCTCTTAGTCGGCAGTCTCTACGCCCAAAATTTCAGCAGCTCAAAAAGAGTTCAGAAACTGAGCACATAATGGAATTGTTTTTGTGTCATTTCTATGTCTCTCATTACCATAATCAATATTTTATAGGTTTATTATCAGAATAAAGTTATACAGTCATTCCACTGGTGAACTAAAATTACAGTTCTGCCAAACTTGAAAAAAATTGCAAGTAAGCTGACTCAGGAACTAATTCCTACCTGCTAAACGTTTTCATCATTGATTTCTTGTTGTGCACCTGACTGTTCTGACTGTTCTTCCTCATAGTGTCTTCTTAGCTCCTTTATGTCTAAACCCGGGAATACAAAATGAGATATGTTGCAGCTTACCAGTGCCTAGATGCAGTGGCTGCATTAGTTTTCTTTATATAAGTTAAAAACATTTGCAGCAGGTACAGAAAAATACCTGTTGAGTCAGACGTCTTCTGTCCTTGTAACTTCCTGTGGACTGAACTGATATCTCAAAGAATGTTATCAGCTGCTATCTGCTGTCTTCTGGGAACTACAAAGCAATCCCCTATGTTTGTATTTATTGAAGATTAGGAGAGTGGAGGTGTTTGTGCTTCACATCAGAAGGGCAAACTAGGGTGACACTGCTGTTTTTTGTTCAATGTCTTTTTATTAAAGTTTATTTAGCGAGGGAACAAATAAACATCCCTAGCTGCAGCTAGAGGGAGCTCTAATGATTTTTAGTATGACTTCAGTAGACTAACAACCTACAAGCTCACATTAAACGGGGAATGATCAAGTGAGCAACATGTATTTTCTGTTCTCCTCTTGATACGTTAGTCACTCTTGTTTAATGTTATCTTTGTTCAGTTTTGTGTTTGTTCTGACATTCACTTTCTCTATTTAATATCCTATATGTTGTATTGGTAACTCTCTAACACAAATTGATGCGCTTTTCCATGTGGCTTGCGTTGCCACCATAAAGAGAATAATTTTCTGTATAATGTGATCCATTTCTGTTTGTCACATTAAACTCAGAATGAGCAAGTGAGCCACATGTGTTTTCTGTTCTCCTCTTGATACAGATACTGCAGGTTGCATCTTTGTCATGCCTCGCATTCAGTTCATTGATAATCCTGTAACATTTACAATACCAGACAGGAAATGTCTTGAAAGATACAATCCTAAAACAATGATGGCCCAAGCATTAGAACCAAAGTGTATATATTAATAAATATAAGACAAACAGCCTCTCAATGAAGAAGTCAGGATATTGTGACTCAACAGGGAAACATTTTCAGCCTATGAAACTATAAAAAAAAATCAGTAGAACAGAGTCAGTGCAGGCTATACATACAGTCAATGTATGACATGTTTACTGAACTTTCCATAGAAAAAAAAGCAAAAAGAAAGCATGGGGCCTTGCACAGAGCCCCAAGGCCATGGGATAGAGGAACAAAAAGGAAGGGAAGAAAAAAAAAGAAAAGGAGAAAAAGTAAAAAAGAATAGAAAGAGCTGAATGGGTAAGGGACACTACAGAAGAGAGGAAGGGGGGACAGTCCCCTATCCCCGGGACCACAGAACCCCATATCTCTATGGAAAGGCTAAGAAATCAGAAAATCAATGCTCTCTGGTCAGGTTGAGAACCATTTATACATGGTGTTCATATTTTCAGACATTGGTCATGTTTAGCTTCTGTAATGGCAGTCAGTTTTCATTGATCATCGTACCATATAGGCAAGTTTTAACCTTCAAGAAATTCAACAAAGGAGACCTCTAGGAGTGAGCAATAGTTTGTTTGGTGGGATTAAAAATGAATTCAATTCATTTCACTATTTTGCAACGCTTAGCTTGAACCGGATCATGCAAAGCATGCCTGTGCCAAACAGCTGACCTCCTGAGTCCAGAATGCATGAGGCCAGCTGCTCAGCACAGGACTCAGAAGCCAGTTGAGTTAACTGGAATATCAGTATCTACTTCAACGTTTTCCAGCTTTCAGGGCTATCCACTAGGTATGGTATAGACATAGATACAGTGGTCCAAGCTGGGCCAATGTAACTATGTAAAAATTATTTATACCTGGATTTCTTCTTTAACATGAATTAAGTCCTCTTTCTTACTTATTTTTCAAATAGCAGTAGACATTCAATAGTTGACTTTTCCTGTTGCTTGGATTCGAAAAGTGGTCCTGGTGAGTACTTGGTGGTTAGTGGAATCTTGGTTGCTCAATATGTCTTTCTTGCTAGTTTTGTATGGAAATTAACTACATGGTGACTATTCGATAGATCTGTCCTTTTATGGGCAACTACAGCAGATTTAAAGCTTCAAAGTCTTTTTTTCATAAGAGCATGATTGTACAAATATTTTTATATTTGAGTGGCCAGCTTTACCTTACTTCACTGAATATCCACTTACTCCCTCTTGGTGCCCACTGACATTTTTTTGGTGTTATAACACACATGTGTTACCGTACATTATGCCATACTGTAACATGCATTGTGTTAGCAATGCTGCACACCATAATGCATGGTAGTGTGTTACCAAGCACAGTGGTGTATTTAGGTTTTGTGCTGCCCTAGGCAACACAAAAATCAGATGCCCCCCCCCCCTTCCCCAGCAGAGAGAGCCTGACATTGACCAAACCCACCCAAGAGAGCTTTACATTAACACACATTTCCCTCCCCCTGGCGAGAGAGAGAAAGACACTCGCCTTCATAGCTTTGGACATCCCTGGCAATGAGAGTTGGGCTCTGTATACACCATCAAGCAGCCCGCAGCCTCTCTCTGTACCCACCTGGTTCCCATGCCGCAAGTGTCCCTTCTTCCAGGGGGCGGTGCTGCCCCCCTGAAAAGTGCAACCCTAGGCCAATGCCTTGTGGTAAATACACCCCTGACCAAACATGGTGGTGCACTGCAATATATGTGTGTTGGGCACAGCAGTAGTTATGGAAAAATTCTGTAAACACATGGAGAAGATCAAGATTGGCTCAGTAACCCAGAGTGCCACAGCTTAGGCCACATCTAGCCTTGGATTCTGTTTGTTGATGTAGCCTGGATGGTACTACCAGTGCTTCCTGTGTATGAATGCAACATCCAGTAAGTCTCAGTTACTGAGGATTTTAGGATACAGATATAATTATGAAAGGTCTCCTTACCTATTGGAGTGCTATGTGATAATCATCAGGATTCTACGAATCTTCAATGATGGCTAAGAGTAATATGGCTGAATATTCATACTTACAGTCATGGCCGAAATTGTTGGCACCCTTGATATTTTTCCTGAAAATCAAGTATTTCACACAAAAAAGGTATTGCATTAACACATGTTTTGCTATACACATGTTTATTCCCTTTGTATGTATTGGAACAAATATAAAACAGAGGCAGAAAAGCAAATATGACATAATGTCACACAAAACCCCAAAAATGGGCTGGACAAAAGTATTGGCACCCTTAACTTAATATTTGGTTGCACACCCTTTGGAAAACATAACTGAAATCAGTCGCTTCCTATAACCATCAATAAGCTTCTGACACCTCTCACCCGGAATTTTGGACCACTCTTCCTTTGCAAACAGCTCCAGGTCTCTCTTATTGGAAGGACACCTTTTCCCAACAGCAATTTTAAGATCTCTCCACAGGTGTTCAATGGGATTTAGATCTGGGCTCATTGCTGGCCACTTCAGAACTCTCCAGCGCTTCTTTGCCATCCATTTCTGAGTGCTTTTTGACGTATGTTTGGGGTCATTGTCCTGCTGGAAGACCCAGGATCTTGGACGCAAACCCAGCTTTCTGACACTGGGCCCTACAGTGCGACCCAAAATCCTTTGGTAATCCTCAGATTTCATGATGCCTTGCACACAGTCAAGGCACCCAGTGCCAGAGGCAGCAAAACAACCCCAAAACATCATTGAACCTCCACCATATTTTACCGTAGGTACTGTGTTTTGTTCTTTGTAGGCCTCATTCCGTTTTCGGTAAACAGTAGAATGATGTGCTTTACCGAAAAGCTCTATCTTGGTCTCATCTGTCCACAAGACGTTTTCCCAGAAGGCTTTTGGCTTACTCAAGTACATTTTGGCAAACTGTAGTCTTGCTTTTTTATGTCTCTGTGTCAGCAGTGGGGTCCTCCTGGGTCTCCTGCCATAGCGTTTCATTTCATTTAAATGTCGACGGATAGTTCGCGCTGACACTGATGCTCCCTGAGCCTGCAGGACAGCTTGAATGTCTTTGGAACATGCTTGGGGCTGCTTATCCACCATCCGGACTATTCTGCGTTGCAATCTTTCATCAATTTTCCTCATCCGTCCACGACCAGGGAGATTAGCTACAGTGCCATGGGTTGCAAACTTCTTGATAATGTTGCGCACTGTGGACAAAGGCAAATCTAGTTCTCTGGAGATGGACTTGTAACCTTGAGATTGTTGATATTTTGCCACAATTTTGGTTCTCAGGTCCTCAGACAGTTCTCGTCTCCTCTTTCTGTTGTCCATGCTTAGTGTGGCACAGACAGACACACAATGCAAAGGTTAAGTGAACGTCTCTCCTTTTTATCTGCTTTCAGGTGTGATTTCTATATTGCCCACACCTGTTACTTGCCCCAGGTGAGTTTACAGGAGCATCACATGCTTGTAACATTCTTATTTATCCGCAGTTGTGAAAGGGTGCCAATACTTTTGTCCAGCCCATTTTTGGAGGTTTGTGTGACATTATGTCGAATTTGCTTTCTTTCCTCCCTTTTTTTGTTTTGTCCCAATACACACAAAGGGAATAAACATGTGTATAGCAAAACATGTGTTAATGCAATACGTTTCGTGAGAAATACATGATTTCCTGGAGAAATATCAAGGGTGCCAACAATTTCGGCCATGACTGTATATTGGCATCTTGTGTGGAAGCTGACAACTTCATCATGATGTAGGATGGTTGTTTAGCGGCCATGAATAGGCAGCAGAAAAGGATAGGCCTATTACAAACATTCTTAGTAAACATGGAATTAATGCTTTCTTTAGGTTAACAAAGCCTGTTTTTACACTATATTATGATTTTTTTGTGTGTGTATTGGTCCTACATTATTATTATAAATGTTGCGTTGGCCTAAAGTCACCATTTTGGAAAAGGTTGATGTGTCCTACAGATGTGCAAAATATACAAAGAATGCTTAGAAAAAGGCTTTTGTTATTACATGGCATTGAATGCATTAGCATGCCACTGGTACTAGATCACGTTGGACATAGATGAATCTCCCTCTTTAATCTTTGTAGTTTGTCATGACTAAAATTCCTATTTTAATTCTTAACAAATGTTCATTTAGAGAAACACATAAGTAGAGGATAAGTGGCACCAACACAAGCTTGCATGTGGGTCTATCCTAGACACAATTTAAAACTTGGATCAGAATGAGAAAACATTCACTTCTTCTGTACATTTCAGTGCACACATCTGCTGGTATATTATCATTTCTTAAATAGATTATTATAGCAGATACTACTTTTAAAGGCATGTTAGCTGTGCGGTCTTTTACCACTACCGGGCACATTCACCCCCTTCCTGCCCAGGCCTATTTTCAGCTTTTTGTCACACTTTGAATAACAATTGCGCAGTCATGCAACGCTGTACTCAAATGAAATTTGTATCTTTTTTTTAAACAACTAGAGCTTTCCTATGGTGGTATTTTATCACCACTGTTTTTTTTTACATTTTTTTGTTAAATAGTTGAAAAATAACTAAAAAATAAAAAAACACTTTTTTCTTCATTTCTGTTATATAGTTTTGCAAATAAATAATCGTTCTTCATAAATTTAGGCCAATATTTATTCTGCTACATTTCTTTGGTGAAAATAACCCAAATCAGGGTTTATTATTTAGTTTGTAGGAAAGTTATAGAGTCCACAAACTATTGTACATATCTGAAAATTGATCAATCCTGATGTACTGACAGCCGATCTGATTTCTTGAGGTTCAAAAATGTCAGGACAATACAAATACCCCCTAAATGATGTCTTTTTGGAATGTAGACAGTCCAAGGTATTTATTTAGTTTGGCAAGTTTTTTGAAGTTGTAATTTATTGTCATACTTTTTTGGAAAATGAAGAATTATAAAAAATATATTTTGTTTATATACTGTAACCATTGCAGTAAGGTGTCATCATATAACTGATTAGGGACACAGCTGACTGAATGGAAAAAAAATATATATTTTTCAGTTTTTTTTTTATTCCATTTTCTTTTTTATGATTTTTTTTCCCAAAGCAACACAAATTAGTTTTTTTCATATTCAGTATGTTGACCCGATACATTTTCAGATTTTGTTTCATATCTTCAGCATTCATTTCATATATTCATTGGTCTGGATGGATTTGAAAAATGTAGCAGTTTTTCCGGATGATTGCTATATATCCAATATATTATAGAATTAGACAGATTTGACATTTTTGGAAACTAATCCAACCCACCAAGAGAAATGGCAAGAGCTTAGTGGACATATAATGAAATAAAATTTGGATCAGTTTGTTATCCGAATCTAAATTATCAAACAAATTAAAACATTTCATTAATTTCCCCATGAGCCCGAACTACTATCACTAAAAACTATCATATGACATCATCTGAATGAAACAAATGCATTTGTTAATATTGTTGGAAATTTTGTTTGGATTAGTTGACATTCATTAAGATGTCCATTTGGAGATTTGTATACATCCTTCCTAATCTCCAAAAATGACATTTTTGTTGGAAACAAGAAACAAAACAAAATTAAAGACACATGTTTAATACTTAAACAGTAGATGTGTTGCTATATGGCTTAATTAATCTTACACATCATTGATTTACATGATTGATTTACTATAGAAAATAGACTGTGCAATTTGCAAAGTGCAATTGCACTTTGCAAGTGCAATTGTTCCAGAGCTTAGTAAATGAGGTAAAGCCTCACTTTGAAAAGAATACTCAATCACGCTCAAGAAAATTAAAAAAAAAATGCATTTTTGCCTGCACAGAATTGAATGATGGAAGTCAGTAGAGCTTCTACTCTTTTACTAAGCACTGGATCAACTGCCCATGGAACTTTGCAAAGAGCACAGTCTATTTGCCTTTAATAAATCAACACCAGTATAGTCACACAATCTACTTCAGCTGTTCCAAGCACAGCTACAAGTTGATGGCACTTCTACATTGAGAGAGATTCAAGAGATTCAAACACACCTTCATGTTATTTGGGTGCATCTGAGCCAGGTGGCCCTTACAATCCAAGCAAAAGGAAACCTTCCTCATTCTATGTCATAGAATGCTTTCAAGTTCTTAGTGATCTAATGACAGGCATTAGTAAATCAATGTTGCATTTTAGAGGTAAACCCCTTGAAATGTAAAGTTGATTTTCTAATCCCTGTTGTTAAGTCAGTAATGGCTTAAAAGCATTCTATACCCCAGGGAGTGGGCAAATTCTTTTATATACCACTCTCACCAATTTTGATCCCACAAAACCATTATCTTTTCTCATATGAAATGAGCCATCAAGAAGAATGCTTCTTATTTTCTTAATTATAAAATAAATCCGACCAGAGGGGAACAGTTGGTTTGTATTCAGGCTCCACGCAGTTGTAAATCTCTGGGCTTGAAAGTTTCTCTTTATGATCCAGATGGGCACAGCAAACTACCACCTACTCAGCTTGATTATTCGCCCTTTCAGCCAGGCATAGCACTGGAAACTTGTAAAGGAAAACTTGAATGTTGAAGTTTCTAGCCAGAATTTACCAAATTGCACAAAAGAATTTTCACCCTTTGCTTGGGTTTATAGGGACGCATAGCTAAGCTGATTGTCTTCTGTCACGGTTTTTAGGTCACATAGAATGGACAGATGCCAGGATTACACTCCCTTCCTGCCTAAAGCTGAATGTAACAGAATTTTAAAATCAGAAACACAAAATTTAAGGGCTTAAGCACAAAGTATTTTTTTAAAAGATCTGTTATTTATCTAAATATTAATGAACCGTACAGTATACTGTATATTGACAAACAGTGATTGGCTTCAGTAATGCTAAATAATGTCATGCACATGGGTATTTTAACATCTACTTTGCTATATCTGCAACCAAAAGGATTAGATGCAACTTTTATTCACTCTGTACTTGTTTACGATGTCCCCTAAGGGAAAGGCAAGTCCAGAGAGGCAACAGAGGAATGACAGAAGTCCCAGGGGTTTATACAGTATTGAGAGCTCCTGGAGCAAGAGCAGACTATAGTCATGATAAGTAAAAGTATAGATAGCAGCTTAGACCTTACCAGAATTAAAAATACCTGCTGTGTACATACAATCACCAGCCACTTTACTAGGTACACCTTGCTAGTGCAAAGAAAATATCTCCAACACCATTACACCACCACCACCAGCCTGAACCGTTGATACAAGCCAGGATTGCTCCATGCTAGATCAGCAGTTTTTGAAATACTCAGATCAGCCCGTCTGGCACCAACAACCATGTCACTTTCAAAGTCACTTAAATCCCCTTTATTCCCCATTCTAATGCTCAGTTTGCACTTCATCAAGTTGACTTCACCACGTCTAGATGGCTAAATGCATTGAGTTGCTGCCATATGATTAGCTGATTAGCAATTTGTGTTGCCAAACAATTGAACAGGTGTACCTAATAAAGTGGCCGGTGAGTGTATGTCCCTATTCAAGAGTAGACATGTGCGCACCAGAAATGTCTGTTTCATTTCGGATGCATTCATTCTTGGAAGAATTTCATTTAATTATAATGGTTATGTTGTCACAATTCGTTTTTTGGAATTTATTTTGTTTCATTTATTGGTTGGTTGGTCTGGGTGAGTCAAAAAATGTTGCAGTTTTTCCAGAAGAATGCTAAATATTCTATACATTATCACTAGAGATGAGCGAATCGAAGTATCCGAAGTGGAATTCGAGTCGAATTTCGGAAAAATTTCGATTCGTGCCGAATCCGAAAAACAGCCTAATTCGGACGCGCGAATCGAAATTTTTCCGAAAATGGCGGCTGACATGTGCGGCGACGGAGCGGGGATGTCGGGGAAGGCGCGCAGACAAGGCGCGCTGCCCCATAATGCATTCCTCAACGACATGTGATCGCATCAGCCAATCAGCAGCCAGCCAGCCAGCACTGTGTAATGGTCGAGGTATATATAGCGGCCATTTTGGAAATCTTCATTTGCCTGCAGTCATTGAACAGAGGCAGACCGCTCTGTACTAGGGACAGGGACAGAGTTAGGGCCACAGAAACAATACTTGGGGACAGAGAGAAGTTACTTAGGGACAGAGAACCATTACTCAGGGACACAGACTTGTTAATGAGGGCCACAGAATCGTTCTTTAGGGACAAAGAAACGCTAGTTAGGGCCACAGAATTCATACTCAGGGACAGACAGAATTGTTACTCAGTGCCAGAGAATTGTTACTTAGGGCCACAGAAACGTTATTAGGGCCACAGAATTTTTACTCAGGGACAGACAGAATTGTTACTGAGTGCCAGAGAATTGTTACTCAGGGACAGACAGAATTGTTACTGAGTGCCAGAGAATTCTTACTCAGGGCCACAGAATTCATTCTCAGGGACAGACAGAATTGTTACTCAGGGACAGACAGAATTGTTACTGAGTGCCAGAGAATTGTTACTCAGGGACAGACAGAATTGTTACTGAGTGCCAGAGAATTGTTACTCAGGGACAGACAGAATTGTTACTGAGTGCCAGAGAATTGTTACTCTCACAGACACAAAATTGTTACTTGCACAGACACAGAATTGTTACTTGCACAGACACACAATTGTTACTCAGGGCCACAGAATTCATACTCAGGGACAGACAGAATTGTTACTGAGTGCCAGAGAATTCTTACTCAGGTCCACAGAATTCATACTCAGGGACAGACAGAATTGTTACTCAGGGACAGACAGAATTGTTACTGAGTGCCAGAGAATTGTTACTCAGGGACAGACAGAATTGTTACTGAGTGCCAGAGAATTGTTACTCTCACAGACACAAAATTGTTACTTGCACAGACACAGAATTGTTACTTGCACAGACACACAATTGTTACTCAGGGCCACAGAATTCATACTCAGGGACAGACAGAATTGTTACTGAGTGCCAGAGAATTGTTACTCAGGGACAGACAGAATTGTTACTGAGTGCCAGAGAATTGTTACTCTCACAGACACAAAATTGTTACTTGCACAGACACAGAATTGTTACTTGCACAGACACACAATTGTTACTGAGTGCCAGAGAATTGTTACTCAGGGACAGACAGAATTGTTACTGAGTGCCAGAGAATTGTTACTCAGGGACAGACAGAATTGTTACTGAGTGCCAGAGAATTGTTACTCAGGGACAGACAGAATTGTTACTGAGTGCCAGAGAATTGTTACTCTCACAGACACAAAATTGTTACTTGCACAGACACAGAATTGTTACTCGCACAGAGACAGAATTGTTACTCAGGGCCACAGAATTCATACTCAGGGACAGACAGAATTGTTACTGAGTGCCAGAGAATTGTTACTCAGGGACAGACAGAATTGTTACTGAGTGCCAGAGAATTGTTACTCTCACAGACACAAAATTGTTACTTGCACAGACACAGAATTGTTACTTGCACAGACACACAATTGTTACTGAGTGCCAGAGAATTGTTACTCAGGGACAGACAGAATTGTTACTGAGTGCCAGAGAATTGTTACTCAGGGACAGACAGAATTGTTACTGAGTGCCAGAGAATTGTTACTCTCACAGACACAAAATTGTTACTTGCACAGACACAGAATTGTTACTCGCACAGAGACAGAATTGTTACTCAGGGCCACAGAATTCATACTCAGGGACAGACAGAATTGTTACTGAGTGCCAGAGAATTGTTACTCAGGGAAGACAGAATTGTTACTGAGTGCCATAGAATTGTTACTCAGGGACAGACAGAATTGTTACTGAGTGCCAGAGAATTGTTACTCTCACAGACACAAAATTGTTACTTGCACAGACACAGAATTGTTACTCGCACAGAGACAGAATTGTTACTCAGGGCCACAGAATTCATACTCAGGGACAGACAGAATTGTTACTGAGTGCCAGAGAATTGTTACTCAGGGACAGACAGAATTGTTACTGAGTGCCAGAGAATTGTTACTCTCACAGACACAAAATTGTTACTTGCACAGACACAGAATTGTTACTTGCACAGACACACAATTGTTACTGAGTGCCAGAGAATTGTTACTCAGGGACAGACAGAATTGTTACTGAGTGCCAGAGAATTGTTACTCAGGGACAGACAGAATTGTTACTGAGTGCCAGAGAATTGTTACTCAGGGACAGACAGAATTGTTACTGAGTGCCAGAGAATTGTTACTCTCACAGACACAAAATTGTTACTTGCACAGACACAGAATTGTTACTCGCACAGAGACAGAATTGTTACTCAGGGCCACAGAATTCATACTCAGGGACAGACAGAATTGTTACTGAGTGCCAGAGAATTGTTACTCAGGGACAGACAGAATTGTTACTGAGTGCCAGAGAATTGTTACTCTCACAGACACAAAATTGTTACTTGCACAGACACAGAATTGTTACTTGCACAGACACACAATTGTTACTGAGTGCCAGAGAATTGTTACTCAGGGACAGACAGAATTGTTACTGAGTGCCAGAGAATTGTTACTCAGGGACAGACAGAATTGTTACTGAGTGCCAGAGAATTGTTACTCAGGGACAGACAGAATTGTTACTGAGTGCCAGAGAATTGTTACTCTCACAGACACAAAATTGTTACTTGCACAGACACAGAATTGTTACTCGCACAGAGACAGAATTGTTACTCAGGGCCACAGAATTCATACTCAGGGACAGACAGAATTGTTACTGAGTGCCAGAGAATTGTTACTCAGGGACAGACAGAATTGTTACTGAGTGCCAGAGAATTGTTACTCTCACAGACACAAAATTGTTACTTGCACAGACACAGAATTGTTACTTGCACAGACACACAATTGTTACTGAGTGCCAGAGAATTGTTACTCAGGGACAGACAGAATTGTTACTGAGTGCCAGAGAATTGTTACTCAGGGACAGACAGAATTGTTACTGAGTGCCAGAGAATTGTTACTCAGGGACAGACAGAATTGTTACTGAGTGCCAGAGAATTGTTACTCTCACAGACACAAAATTGTTACTTGCACAGACACAGAATTGTTACTCGCACAGAGACAGAATTGTTACTCAGGGCCACAGAATTCATACTCAGGGACAGACAGAATTGTTACTGAGTGCCAGAGAATTGTTACTCAGGGACAGACAGAATTGTTACTGAGTGCCAGAGAATTGTTACTCTCACAGACACAAAATTGTTACTTGCACAGACACAGAATTGTTACTTGCACAGACACACAATTGTTACTCAGGGCCACAGAATTCATACTCAGGGACAGACAGAATTGTTACTGAGTGCCAGAGAATTCTTACTCAGGGCCACAGAATTCATACTCAGGGACAGACAGAATTGTTACTCAGGGACAGACAGAATTGTTACTGAGTGCCAGAGAATTGTTACTCAGGGACAGACAGAATTGTTACTGAGTGCCAGAGAATTGTTACTCTCACAGACACAAAATTGTTACTTGCACAGACACAGAATTGTTACTTGCACAGACACACAATTGTTACTCAGGGCCACAGAATTCATACTCAGGGACAGACAGAATTGTTACTGAGTGCCAGAGAATTGTTACTCAGGGACACCTAATCGTTGAATTAAATAGTATGTCAGACAACATGCAGAGGAGTGGCAGAGGAGGCAATGTTTTAGGAGCGAGCAGACGTGGCAGCAGAGGAAGGGGTCGAGGCAGCAGTATTCGCAGCCAGAGGCCAGTGCTCCCGGTGTCATCCAGCGGTCGTGTCTCCACCGACAACCCTGCCGTCATTGATTGGTTGGCTCGGTCGTCTTCCTCTTCCCAGGTCACCTCTGACACCTACAGCCAACGGTCGGTGGGTACGTCAGACACAACCGTTAGTTGGCATGGCCCGGGACCAAGCCCACTGAAATCACGTGTCCTCTACCTGCCCCTGTCCTTTGCTGTTCCCTCACCAAGCGAAGTATCGCATGCTGTGGGCTCAGCCCCACTGTACAGTGAGGAAGAGCTAACAGAGGGCGGTCAGGAACGGGGGGAGACATCGGCCTTTTCAGCAGCCAAGCGAACAAGTACTGGCGAGGAGAGTGGCTCGGTAGCCGGTCTAGAGACAGGTCTGTCTCCTGACCCAGACGCAGCCGAGGGGGCTAGTAGTGAGGCGGAGACCCTACTTGATGATGAGGAGGTTGATCGCACTTGGCAGCCTCGTCGTCATCAGGCAATTTCTTCCGCATCATCAGGAGAAGAGGGTGGCAGCTTGGCAGCGAGCAAAACAGTCGGTGGGTTGCCCAGGAGACAGCAGCAGGGTCGCATCAGTGTCAGTGGAGCCAAACGTCCACGGAGTAGAGCACCAGCTCCACTGCAGCCTACCACCACGGCCAGTAGTGGTGCCGGTGCGCACGGAGGAAGTAGCAGTCAGCCAGTGAAGAGTAGCGGGGGCAAAGTTTCCTACTCGGTGGTGTGGCAATTTTTCCTCAAGCCGCCCGAGGAAGTAAACGTAGCCGTATGTCGACTATGTGGCCAGAAATGCAAGCGTGGCCAGGGGGCCCATGTTGGGACTACAGCGTTGCGTCAGCATATGCAGCGTCACCATTCGGTGGCCTGGGAAAACCGTGATAAACATACGGCGGTTCTGCCTGCCCCAGCCCCCGCTCCATCACCCGCTCCGTTACTTGCTCCGTCACCCGACGTCGTCAATCGCCCTCTATCAGCCAGTCAAGGCTCCAACACCTCTGCTGAGGGGAGTTGTCGCTCATTGGCATCTTCCGCTCGTTCAGATGCTCCTTCTCCTGCTACTCCTCTTCTCGGATTCCGTCAACAGTCTTTCTTGGAATCCGTATCCAAGAGACAACAGTTTGCGAGCACGCACCCGACGGTGCAAAAGCTGAACGTCCTCCTGTCCAAGTTGCTGGTGCTGCAGTCCCTCCCTTTCCAACTGGTGGACTCAGCACCTTTCCGAGAAATGATGGCTTGTGCCGCGCCGCGGTGGAGAGTGCCAAGCCGTCATTTCTTTGCCCAAAAGGCAGTGCCAGCCCTGCATTCACATGTAGAAGAGATGGTGGGCCAGTCTTTGAGCATGTCGGTCTCTGCCAAAGTGCACGGCAGCGCCGACGTGTGGAGCTGTAACTACGGTCAGGGACAGTACATGTCATTTACGGCCCACTGGGTGAACGTGGTGCCGGCACAGCCGCACCAGCAACTTGGACAGGTCACGACGCTTTTGCCTCCACGTTTGCACGTCCTTGGTCCAGCAAGCATGTCCGCCTCTACCACCTCTTTTTCCGCCGTGTCCTCAGCCGCCACCCCCGTGCCAAGTCCCATTACCCGACCGGCATATCACATGTGCAGGGCGCAACGGTGTCACGCTGTGCTGCACCTGGTATGCCTTGGCGAACGTAGTCACACAGGGGAGGAACTGCTGAGTGTAATGAACAGAGAAATCGACAGATGGCTGTCTCCGCGCAAACTAAAAATCGGAACCATGTTGACTGACAACGGAAAGAACATGGTGTCTGCTCTGCGTCAAGGAAGGTTGTGCCATGCGCCATGCATGGCTCACGTGTTCAATCTGGTTGTCAAGCGGTTCCTAAAATCCACCATCCCACTGCAAGACATCCTTAAAATGTCACGTAAACTGTGCATGCATTTCAGCCATTCCTACACCGCAAAGAACACCCTCATTGAGCTGCAGCGGCAGAACGGAATTCCACAGCATCGCCTGATCTGCGACGTTGCAACAAGGTGGAATTCAACCCTACACATGTTAGACCGCCTTTACGAGCAGCGAAAGGCCATCACCGATTTCCTGATGTTACAAGCGGATAAAGGTACTCCCCTGTGTAACTTAGATGTCAGCCATTGGCAGCTCATGCGTGACACCTGCCGCTTGCTCAGGCCCTTTGAGGAGGCCACGCTATTCGTGAGTCGGCAGGACTATGGGATGAACGACGTCATTCCTCTGTTGCACGTCCTGGAACAAATGCTGTTAACAATGGCTGGTCAGGGTGCGGTAGACGTGGCGCACAGATCTCAACGCCACATGACCCCTGTGGGGGCAGGACAGGAAGAAGAGGAGGAGGTAGAGGAGGACATTTGTGCTCAGGAATTATTGAGTGAAATGGGTGGTTTTTCCACTCAGCGGACAGGAGTGGAGGAGCAGGAGCATCTGGTAGAGGAGGAGGAGGAGGAGACAGAGGACCCAGACGCACCGTGGCAGTATGCTGTGGAGATGGAGGCAGGGAGTCCCTCGCATTCCTTGGCACAAATGGCCCATAGCATGCTCGGTTGCTTGCGTAGCGACAGCCGAATAATAACCATCAGACAGAGGGATGACTTTTGGCTGTCCACCTTGTTGGACCCTCGCTACCGGTCCAAAATGGTGGCCTTTTTCACACCTGCTGAGAGGGAGGCCAAAATTACGTACTATAAAAACCACCTATGTAGTCAGTTGGTCTCTGCCTTTGTGCGCCAACGTCCATCCTCAGACACTGTGGGCCCTGTGCGCTCGCGTTCCGCTGGCATGGCAGCAGGGGAGGGGTGGGGTGGTAGGAGCAGTGGCAGCTCCACCAGCAGCGGCTGCCTCAGTCTGCAGTCGATGATGAGTAGCTTTCTTCACCAGCGCAGTGAGGAAACTACTAACCAGCCGCAGCAGCAGCAGCAGCATCAGGTGGACCTGGAGCAGGAGCTCAAACAACAGGCTTGGGCCTACTTGGACAGCACCCTGCCAACCGAGGTAGACAATCCCCTTGACTACTGGGCAACGAAACTTGACCTTTGGCCCCAACTAGCTGAATTTGCCCTTGAAAGGCTGTCATGCCCGGCCAGTAGCGTGGCATCGGAGCGCGTGTTTAGTGCGGCAGGAGGTATTGTAACTCCGCGGAGGACACGACTGTCCACCCAAAGTGTGGAGAGACTCACGTTTGTGAAAATGAATCAGGCGTGGATTAGTCTGGATTTCAAACCACCAGTTCCTGACACAACTGACTAAATCCGCCATGAATCATGCCTCAAACATGTGCCACTTTCAGGTCTCCTCACACTGCTGGTGTGTTGAATTTTTTGACATAGGGTGCTGGCAGATTACGGGCCTCCTATAGCTGCTGCCAGGCCCCTAATCTGCCATAGGCCCCTATATACCGCCTCCTCCTGCTGCTGCCAGGTCCAGAGTCTCTCATGGGTCCCTGTACGGCCTCCCATTGCTGCTGTCTCCATCGCCACACTCTGCTGCCATGTGCCACTTTCAGGTCTCTTCACACTGCTGGTGTGTTAAATTTTTTGACATAGGGTGCAGGCAGATTACGGGCCTCACATAGCTGCTGCCAGGCCCCTAATCTGCCATGGGCCCCTATATACCACCTCCTCCTGCTGCTGCCAGGTCCAGAGTCTCTCATGGGTCCCTGTACGGCCTCCCATTGCTGCTGTCTCCATCGCCACACTCTGCTGCCATGTGCCACTTTCAGGTCTCTTCACACTGCTGGTGTGTAAAATTTTTTGACATAGGGTGCTGCAAGATAACGGGCCTCACATAGCTGCTGCCAGGCCCCTAATCTGCCATGGTCCCCAATATACCGCCTCCTCATGCTGCTGCCAGGTCCAGAGTCTCTCATGGGTCCCTGTACGGCCTCCCATTGCTGCTGTCTCCATCGCCACACTCTGCTGCCATGTGCCACTTTCAGGTCTCTTCACACTGCTGGTGTGTTAAATTTTTTGACATAGGGTGCTGCAAGATAACGGGCCTCACATAGCTGCTGCCAGGCCCCTAATCTGCCATGGGCCCCTATATACCGCCTCCTCCTGCTGCTGCCAGGTCCAGAGTCTCTCATGGGTCCCTGTACGGCCTCCCATTGCTGCTGTCTCCATCGCCACACTCTGCTGCCATGTGCCACTTTCAGGTCTCTTCACACTGCTGGTGTGTTACATTTTTTGACATAGGGTGCAGGCAGATTACGGGCCTCACATAGCTGCTGCCAGGCCCCTAATCTGCCATGGGCCCCTATATACCACCTCCTCCTGCTGCTGCCAGGTCCAGAGTCTCTCATGGGTCCCTGTACGGCCTCCCATTGCTGCTGTCTCCATCGCCACACTCTGCTGCCATGTGCCACTTTCAGGTCTCTTCACACTGCTGGTGTGTTAAATTTTTTGACATAGGGTGCAGGCAGATTACGGGCCTCACATAGCTGCTGCCAGGCCCCTAATCTGCCATGGGCCCCTATATACCACCTCCTCCTGCTGCTGCCAGGTCCAGAGTCTCTCATGGGTCCCTGTACGGCCTCCCATTGCTGCTGTCTCCATCGCCACACTCTGCTGCCATGTGCCACTTTCAGGTCTCTTCACACTGCTGGTGTGTTAAATTTTTTGACATAGGGTGCTGCAAGATAACGGGCCTCACATAGCTGCTGCCAGGCCCCTAATCTGCCATGGGCCCCTATATACCGCCTCCTCATGCTGCTGCCAAGTCCAGAGTCTGTCATGGTCCCTGTACGGCCTCCCATTGCTGCTGTCTCCATCGCCACACTCTGCTGCCATGTGCCACTTTCAGGTCTCTTCACACTGCTGGTGTGTTAAATTTTTTGACATAGGGTGCTGCAAGATAACGGGCCTCACATAGCTGCTGCCAGGCCCCTAATCTGCCATGGGCCCCTATATACCGCCTCCTCATGCTGCTGCCAAGTCCAGAGTCTGTCATGGTCCCTGTACGGCCTCCCATTGCTGCTGTCTCCATCGCCACACTCTGCTGCCATGTGCCACTTTCAGGTCTCTTCACACTGCTGGTGTGTTAAATTTTTTGACATAGGGTGCAGGCAGATTACGGGCCTCACATAGCTGCTGCCAGGCCCCTAATCTGCCATGGGCCCCTATATACCACCTCCTCCTGCTGCTGCCAGGTCCAGAGTCTCTCATGGGTCCCTGTACGGCCTCCCATTGCTGCTGTCTCCATCGCCACACTCTGCTGCCATGTGCCACTTTCAGGTCTCTTCACACTGCTGGTGTGTAAAATTTTTTGACATAGGGTGCTGCAAGATAACGGGCCTCACATAGCTGCTGCCAGGCCCCTAATCTGCCATGGGCCCCTATATACCGCCTCCTCATGCTGCTGCCAAGTCCAGAGTCTGTCATGGTCCCTGTACGGCCTCCCATTGCTGCTGTCTCCATCGCCACACTCTGCTGCCATGTGCCACTTTCAGGTCTCTTCACACTGCTGGTGTGTTAAATTTTTTGACATAGGGTGCTGCAAGATAACGGGCCTCACATAGCTGCTGCCAGGCCCCTAATCTGCCATGGGCCCCTATATACCGCCTCCTCATGCTGCTGCCAAGTCCAGAGTCTGTCATGGTCCCTGTACGGCCTCCCATTGCTGCTGTCTCCATCGCCACACTCTGCTGCCATGTGCCACTTTCAGGTCTCTTCACACTGCTGGTGTGTTAAATTTTTTGACATAGGGTGCAGGCAGATTACGGGCCTCACATAGCTGCTGCCAGGCCCCTAATCTGCCATGGGCCCCTATATAACGCCTCCTCATGCTGCTGCCAAGTTCAGAGTCTGTCATGGGTCCCTGTACGGCCTCCCATTGCTGCTGTCTCCATCGCCACACTCTGCTGCCATGTGCCACTTTCAGGTCTCTTCACACTGCTGGTGTGTTAAATTTTTTGACATAGGGTGCTGCAAGATAACGGGCCTCACATAGCTGCTGCCAGGCCCCTAATCTGCCATGGGCCCCTATATACCACCTCCTCCTGCTGCTGCCAGGTCCAGAGTCTCTCATGGGTCCCTGTACGGCCTCCCATTGCTGCTGTCTCCATCGCCACACTCTGCTGCCATGTGCCACTTTCAGGTCTCTTCACACTGCTGGTGTGTAAAATTTTTTGACATAGGGTGCTGCAAGATAACGGGCCTCACATAGCTGCTGCCAGGCCCCTAATCTGCCATGGGCCCCAATATACCGCCTCCTCATGCTGCTGCCAGGTCCAGAGTCTCTCATGGGTCCCTGTACGGCCTCCCATTGCTGCTGTCTCCATCGCCACACTCTGCTGCCATGTGCCACTTTCAGGTCTCTTCACACTGCTGGTGTGTTAAATTTTTTGACATAGGGTGCTGCAAGATAACGGGCCTCACATAGCTGCTGCCAGGCCCCTAATCTGCCATGGGCCCCTATATACCGCCTCCTCATGCTGCTGCCAAGTCCAGAGTCTGTCATGGTCCCTGTACGGCCTCCCATTGCTGCTGTCTCCATCGCCACACTCTGCTGCCATGTGCCACTTTCAGGTCTCTTCACACTGCTGGTGTGTTAAATTTTTTGACATAGGGTGCAGGCAGATTACGGGCCTCACATAGCTGCTGCCAGGCCCCTAATCTGCCATGGGCCCCTATATACCGCCTCCTCCTGCTGCTGCCAGGTCCAGAGTCTCTCATGGGTCCCTGTACGGCCTCCCATTGCTGCTGTCTCCATCGCCACACTCTGCTGCCATGTGCCACTTTCAGGTCTCTTCACACTGCTGGTGTGTTAAATTTTTTGACATAGGGTGCTGCAAGATAACGGGCCTCACATAGCTGCTGCCAGGCCCCTAATCTGCCATGGGCCCCTATATACCACCTCCTCCTGCTGCTGCCAGGTCCAGAGTCTCTCATGGGTCCCTGTACGGCCTCCCATTGCTGCTGTCTCCATCGCCACACTCTGCTGCCATGTGCCACTTTCAGGTCTCTTCACACTGCTGGTGTGTAAAATTTTTTGACATAGGGTGCTGCAAGATAACGGGCCTCACATAGCTGCTGCCAGGCCCCTAATCTGCCATGGGCCCCAATATACCGCCTCCTCATGCTGCTGCCAGGTCCAGAGTCTCTCATGGGTCCCTGTACGGCCTCCCATTGCTGCTGTCTCCATCGCCACACTCTGCTGCCATGTGCCACTTTCAGGTCTCTTCACACTGCTGGTGTGTTAAATTTTTTGACATAGGGTGCTGCAAGATAACGGGCCTCACATAGCTGCTGCCAGGCCCCTAATCTGCCATGGGCCCCTATATACCGCCTCCTCATGCTGCTGCCAAGTCCAGAGTCTGTCATGGTCCCTGTACGGCCTCCCATTGCTGCTGTCTCCATCGCCACACTCTGCTGCCATGTGCCACTTTCAGGTCTCTTCACACTGCTGGTGTGTTAAATTTTTTGACATAGGGTGCAGGCAGATTACGGGCCTCACATAGCTGCTGCCAGGCCCCTAATCTGCCATGGGCCCCTATATAACGCCTCCTCATGCTGCTGCCAAGTTCAGAGTCTGTCATGGGTCCCTGTACGGCCTCCCATTGCTGCTGTCTCCATCGCCACACTCTGCTGCCATGTGCCACTTTCAGGTCTCTTCACACTGCTGGTGTGTTAAATTTTTTGACATAGGGTGCTGCAAGATAACGGGCCTCACATAGCTGCTGCCAGGCCCCTAATCTGCCATGGGCCCCTATATACCACCTCCTCCTGCTGCTGCCAGGTCCAGAGTCTCTCATGGGTCCCTGTACGGCCTCCCATTGCTGCTGTCTCCATCGCCACACTCTGCTGCCATGTGCCACTTTCAGGTCTCTTCACACTGCTGGTGTGTAAAATTTTTTGACATAGGGTGCTGCAAGATAACGGGCCTCACATAGCTGCTGCCAGGCCCCTAATCTGCCATGGGCCCCAATATACCGCCTCCTCATGCTGCTGCCAGGTCCAGAGTCTCTCATGGGTCCCTGTACGGCCTCCCATTGCTGCTGTCTCCATCGCCACACTCTGCTGCCATGTGCCACTTTCAGGTCTCTTCACACTGCTGGTGTGTTAAATTTTTTGACATAGGGTGCTGCAAGATAACGGGCCTCACATAGCTGCTGCCAGGCCCCTAATCTGCCATGGGCCCCTATATACCGCCTCCTCATGCTGCTGCCAAGTCCAGAGTCTGTCATGGTCCCTGTACGGCCTCCCATTGCTGCTGTCTCCATCGCCACACTCTGCTGCCATGTGCCACTTTCAGGTCTCTTCACACTGCTGGTGTGTTAAATTTTTTGACATAGGGTGCAGGCAGATTACGGGCCTCACATAGCTGCTGCCAGGCCCCTAATCTGCCATGGGCCCCTATATACCGCCTCCTCCTGCTGCTGCCAGGTCCAGAGTCTCTCATGGGTCCCTGTACGGCCTCCCATTGCTGCTGTCTCCATCGCCACACTCTGCTGCCATGTGCCACTTTCAGGTCTCTTCACACTGCTGGTGTGTTAAATTTTTTGACATAGGGTGCTGCAAGATAACGGGCCTCACATAGCTGCTGCCAGGCCCCTAATCTGCCATGGGCCCCTATATACCACCTCCTCCTGCTGCTGCCAGGTCCAGAGTCTCTCATGGGTCCCTGTACGGCCTCCCATTGCTGCTGTCTCCATCGCCACACTCTGCTGCCATGTGCCACTTTCAGGTCTCTTCACACTGCTGGTGTGTAAAATTTTTTGACATAGGGTGCTGCAAGATAACGGGCCTCACATAGCTGCTGCCAGGCCCCTAATCTGCCATGGGCCCCAATATACCGCCTCCTCATGCTGCTGCCAGGTCCAGAGTCTCTCATGGGTCCCTGTACGGCCTCCCATTGCTGCTGTCTCCATCGCCACACTCTGCTGCCATGTGCCACTTTCAGGTCTCTTCACACTGCTGGTGTGTTAAATTTTTTGACATAGGGTGCTGCAAGATAACGGGCCTCACATAGCTGCTGCCAGGCCCCTAATCTGCCATGGGCCCCTATATACCGCCTCCTCATGCTGCTGCCAAGTCCAGAGTCTGTCATGGTCCCTGTACGGCCTCCCATTGCTGCTGTCTCCATCGCCACACTCTGCTGCCATGTGCCACTTTCAGGTCTCTTCACACTGCTGGTGTGTTAAATTTTTTGACATAGGGTGCAGGCAGATTACGGGCCTCACATAGCTGCTGCCAGGCCCCTAATCTGCCATGGGCCCCTATATACCGCCTCCTCCTGCTGCTGCCAGGTCCAGAGTCTCTCATGGGTCCCTGTACGGCCTCCCATTGCTGCTGTCTCCATCGCCACACTCTGCTGCCATGTGCCACTTTCAGGTCTCTTCACACTGCTGGTGTGTTAAATTTTTTGACATAGGGTGCTGCAAGATAACGGGCCTCACATAGCTGCTGCCAGGCCCCTAATCTGCCATGGGCCCCTATATACCGCCTCCTCATGCTGCTGCCAAGTCCAGAGTCTGTCATGGTCCCTGTACGGCCTCCCATTGCTGCTGTCTCCATCGCCACACTCTGCTGCCATGTGCCACTTTCAGGTCTCTTCACACTGCTGGTGTGTTAAATTTTTTGACATAGGGTGCTGCAAGATAACGGGCCTCACATAGCTGCTGCCAGGCCCCTAATCTGCCATGGGCCCCTATATACCACCTCCTCCTGCTGCTGCCAGGTCCAGAGTCTCTCATGGGTCCCTGTACGGCCTCCCATTGCTGCTGTCTCCATCGCCACACTCTGCTGCCATGTGCCACTTTCAGGTCTCTTCACACTGCTGGTGTGTAAAATTTTTTGACATAGGGTGCTGCAAGATAACGGGCCTCACATAGCTGCTGCCAGGCCCCTAATCTGCCATGGGCCCCAATATACCGCCTCCTCATGCTGCTGCCAGGTCCAGAGTCTCTCATGGGTCCCTGTACGGCCTCCCATTGCTGCTGTCTCCATCGCCACACTCTGCTGCCATGTGCCACTTTCAGGTCTCTTCACACTGCTGGTGTGTTAAATTTTTTGACATAGGGTGCTGCAAGATAACGGGCCTCACATAGCTGCTGCCAGGCCCCTAATCTGCCATGGGCCCCTATATACCGCCTCCTCATGCTGCTGCCAAGTCCAGAGTCTGTCATGGTCCCTGTACGGCCTCCCATTGCTGCTGTCTCCATCGCCACACTCTGCTGCCATGTGCCACTTTCAGGTCTCTTCACACTGCTGGTGTGTTAAATTTTTTGACATAGGGTGCAGGCAGATTACGGGCCTCACATAGCTGCTGCCAGGCCCCTAATCTGCCATGGGCCCCTATATACCGCCTCCTCCTGCTGCTGCCAGGTCCAGAGTCTCTCATGGGTCCCTGTACGGCCTCCCATTGCTGCTGTCTCCATCGCCACACTCTGCTGCCATGTGCCACTTTCAGGTCTCTTCACACTGCTGGTGTGTTAAATTTTTTGACATAGGGTGCTGCAAGATAACGGGCCTCACATAGCTGCTGCCAGGCCCCTAATCTGCCATGGGCCCCTATATACCGCCTCCTCATGCTGCTGCCAAGTCCAGAGTCTGTCATGGTCCCTGTACGGCCTCCCATTGCTGCTGTCTCCATCGCCACACTCTGCTGCCATGTGCCACTTTCAGGTCTCTTCACACTGCTGGTGTGTTAAATTTTTTGACATAGGGTGCAGGCAGATTACGGGCCTCACATAGCTGCTGCCAGGCCCCTAATCTGCCATGGGCCCCTATATAACGCCTCCTCATGCTGCTGCCAAGTTCAGAGTCTGTCATGGGTCCCTGTACGGCCTCCCATTGCTGCTGTCTCCATCGCCACACTCTGCTGCCATGTGCCACTTTCAGGTCTCTTCACACTGCTGGTGTGTTAAATTTTTTGACATAGGGTGCTGCAAGATAACGGGCCTCACATAGCTGCTGCCAGGCCCCTAATCTGCCATGGGCCCCTATATACCACCTCCTCCTGCTGCTGCCAGGTCCAGAGTCTCTCATGGGTCCCTGTACGGCCTCCCATTGCTGCTGTCTCCATCGCCACACTCTGCTGCCATGTGCCACTTTCAGGTCTCTTCACACTGCTGGTGTGTAAAATTTTTTGACATAGGGTGCTGCAAGATAACGGGCCTCACATAGCTGCTGCCAGGCCCCTAATCTGCCATGGGCCCCAATATACCGCCTCCTCATGCTGCTGCCAGGTCCAGAGTCTCTCATGGGTCCCTGTACGGCCTCCCATTGCTGCTGTCTCCATCGCCACACTCTGCTGCCATGTGCCACTTTCAGGTCTCTTCACACTGCTGGTGTGTTAAATTTTTTGACATAGGGTGCTGCAAGATAACGGGCCTCACATAGCTGCTGCCAGGCCCCTAATCTGCCATGGGCCCCTATATACCGCCTCCTCATGCTGCTGCCAAGTCCAGAGTCTGTCATGGTCCCTGTACGGCCTCCCATTGCTGCTGTCTCCATCGCCACACTCTGCTGCCATGTGCCACTTTCAGGTCTCTTCACACTGCTGGTGTGTTAAATTTTTTGACATAGGGTGCAGGCAGATTACGGGCCTCACATAGCTGCTGCCAGGCCCCTAATCTGCCATGGGCCCCTATATACCGCCTCCTCCTGCTGCTGCCAGGTCCAGAGTCTCTCATGGGTCCCTGTACGGCCTCCCATTGCTGCTGTCTCCATCGCCACACTCTGCTGCCATGTGCCACTTTCAGGTCTCTTCACACTGCTGGTGTGTTAAATTTTTTGACATAGGGTGCTGCAAGATAACGGGCCTCACATAGCTGCTGCCAGGCCCCTAATCTGCCATGGGCCCCTATATACCGCCTCCTCATGCTGCTGCCAAGTCCAGAGTCTGTCATGGTCCCTGTACGGCCTCCCATTGCTGCTGTCTCCATCGCCACACTCTGCTGCCATGTGCCACTTTCAGGTCTCTTCACACTGCTGGTGTGTTAAATTTTTTGACATAGGGTGCAGGCAGATTACGGGCCTCACATAGCTGCTGCCAGGCCCCTAATCTGCCATGGGCCCCTATATAACGCCTCCTCATGCTGCTGCCAAGTTCAGAGTCTGTCATGGGTCCCTGTACGGCCTCCCATTGCTGCTGTCTCCATCGCCACACTCTGCCATGTGCCACTTTCAGGTCTCCTCACACTGCTGGTGTGTTGAATTTTTTGACATAGGGTGCTGGCAGATTACGGGCCTCCTATAGCTGCTGCCAGGCCCCTAATCTGCCATAAGCCCCTATATACCGCCTCCTCATGCTGCTGCCAAGTCCAGAGTCTGTCATGGGTCCCTGTACGGCCTCCCATTGCTGCTGTCTCCATCGCCACACTCTGCCATGTGCCACTTTCAGGTCTCCTCACACACTGCTGGTGTGTTGAATTTTTTGACATAGGGTGCTGGCAGATTACGGGCCTCCTATAGCTGCTGCCAGGCCCCTAATCTGCCGTAGGCCCCTATATACCGCCTCCTCATGCTGCTGCCAGGTCCAGAGTCTCTCATGGGTCCCTGTACGGCCTCCCATTGCTGCTGTCTCCATCGCCACACTCTGCCATGTGCCACTTTCAGGTCTCCTCACACTGCTGGTGTGTTCCATTTTTTGTCATAGGGTGCTGGCAGATTATGGGCCTCCCATAACTGCTGCCAGGCCCCTAATCTGCCATGGGCCCCTATACCGACTCCTCATGCTGTGACGTTGCAACAAGGTGGAATTCAACCCTACATATGTTAGACCGCCTTTACGAACAGCAAAAGGCCATCACAGATTTCCTGATGTTAAAAGCAGATAAAGGTACTCCCTGTGTAACTTAGATGTCAGCCATTGGCAGCTCATGCGTGACACCTGCGCTTGCTCAGGCCCTTTGAGGAGGCCACGCTATTCGTGAGTCGGCAGGACTATGGGATGAACGACGTCATTCCTCTGTTGCACGTCCTGGAACAAATGCTGTTAACAATGGCTGGTCAGGGTGCGGTAGACGTGGCGCACAGATCTCAACGCCACATGGCCCCTGTGGGGGCAGGACTGGAAGAAGAGGAGGAGGTAGAGGAGGACATTGGTGCTCAGGAATTATTGAGTGAAATGGGTGGTTTTTCCACTCAGCGGACAGGAGTGGAGGAGCAGGAGCATCTGGTAGAGGAGGAGGAAGAGGAGACAGAGGACCTAGACGCACCGTGGCAGTATGCTGTGGAGATGGAGGCAGGGAGTCCCTCGCATTCCTTGGCACAAATGGCCCATAGCATGCTCGGTTGCTTGCGTAGCGACAGCCGAATAATAACCATCAGACAGAGGGATGACTTTTGGCTGTCCACCTTGTTGGACCCTCGCTACCGTTCAAAAATGGTGGCCTTTTTCACACCTGCTGAGAGGGAGGCCAAAATAACGTACTATAAAAAACACCTATGTAGTCAGCTGGTCTCTGCCTGTCTGCGCCAACGTCCATCCTCAGACACTGTGGGCCCTGTGCGCTCGTGTTCCGCTGCCATGGCAGCAGGGGAGGGGTGGGGTGGTAGGAGCAGTGGCAGCTCCACCAGCAGCGGCTGCCTCAGTCTGCAGTCGATGATGAGTAGCTTTCTTCACCAGCGCAGTGAGGAAACTACTAACCAGCCGCAGCAGCAGCAGCAGCATCAGGTGGACCTGGAGCAGGACCTCAAACAACAGGCTTAGGCCTACTTGGACAGCACCCTGCCAACCGAGGTAGACAATCCCCTTGACTACTGGGCAACGAAACTTGACCTTTGGCCCCAACTAGCTGAATTTGCCCTTGAAAGGCTGTCATGCCCGGCCAGTAGCGTGGCATCGGAGCGCGTGTTTAGTGCGGCAGGAGGTATTGCAACTCCGCGGAGGACACGACTGTCCACCCAAAGTGTGGAGAGACTGACGTTTGTGAAAATGAATCAGGCGTGGATTAGTCTGGATTTCAAACCACCAGTTCCTGACACAACTGACTAAATCCGCCATGAATCATGCCCCAAACATGTGCCACTTTCAGGTCTCCTCACACTGCTGGTGTGTTCCATTTTTTGTCATAGGGTGCTGGCAGATTACGGGCCTCCCATAGCTGCTGCCAGGCCCCTAATCTGCCATGGGCCCCTATACCGCCTCCTCATGCTGCTGCCAAGTCCAGAGTCTCTCATGGGTCCCTGTACGGCCTCCCATTGCTGCTGCCTCCATCGCCACACTCTGCCATGTGCCACTTTCAGGTCTCCTCACACTGCTGGTGTGTTCCATTTTTTGTCATAGGGTGCTGGCAGATTACGGGCCTCCCATAGCTGCTGCCAGGCCCCTAATCTGCCATGGGCCCCTATACCGCCTCCTCATGCTGCTGCCAGGTCCAGAGTCTCTCATGGGTCCCTGTACGGCCTCCCATTGCTGCTGTCTCCATCGCCACACTCTGCCATGTGCCACTTTCAGGTCTCCTCACACTGCTGGTGGGTTCCATTTTTTGTCATAGGGTGCTGGCAGATTACGGGCCTCCCATAGCTGCTGCCAGGCCCGTAATCTGCCATGGGCCCCCGTACCGACTCCTCATGCTGCTGCCAGGCCCGTAATCTGTCATGGGCCACTGTTGTCGCTTGTTGGCATATTCCGCTCGTTCAGATGCTCCTTCTCCTGCTACTCCTCTTCACGGATTCCGTCAGCAGTCTTTCTTGGAATCCGTTTCCAAGAGACAACAGTTTGCGAGCACGCACCCGACGGTGCAGAAGCTGAACGTCCTCCTGTCCAAGTTGCTGCTGCCAGGCTCGTAATCTGTCATGCGCCCCTGTACCGCCTCCTCATGCTGCTGCCAGGTCCAGAGTGTGTCATGGGCCCCCGTACCGACTCCTCATGCTGCTGCCAGGCCCGTAATCTGTCATGGGCCCCTGTACCGCCTCCCCATGCTGCTGCCAGGTCCAGAGTGTGTCATGGGTCCCTGTACGGCCTCCCATTGCTGCTGCCAGGCCCGTAATCTGCCATGGGCCCCTGTACCGACTCCTCATGCTGCTGCCAGGCCCGTAATCTGTCATGGGCCCCTGTACCGCCTCCTCATGCTGCTGCCAGGTCCAGAGTGTGTCATGGGTCCCTGTACGGCCTCCCATTGCTGCTGTCTCTATCGCCACACTCTGCCATGTGCCACTTTCAGGTCTCCTCACACTGCTGGTGGTTTCCATTTTTGTCATAGGGTGCTGTATGGCCTCCCATTGCTGCTGCCTCCACCGCCACACTGTGGCTCCACACTCTGGTTTTGGCCCCGTGACTGCCCAAATGAGTGAAGTGTGCGGTGATTCTAAGATCGACGGCACTCATCTGCATGTCATACTGACTGACAGTATTATTTCTCTTCCCCAGCAGACTCCAAGGGCATTTAAATTAAAGGTACAGTGTTCTGCACTAATATTAAGTCTCTCTGAAGCCTAGAAACACCCTTTTTTAAGTTAAATTCACAGCGAATTTATTCGACTCGAATCGAATATTGTCCACGAATTCGCCGAATCAGTCGAATCGAATTTTTCATTTCTTCGCTCATCTCTAATTATCACATAGGACAGATTCAATAATTCCAATCCACCAAGAAAAATGGCATCAGCTGATTGGATATACGACTGGTGCCATAAACATCCTAATAAAACAAATGGAACAAAATTCAGATCCATTCATTATCCAAATCTGAATTCAAAAATTTAATTAATTCCCCTATGAGTCTGAACTACTGTTGCATCATGTGACAGCATCCAAATGAAACAGTTCATTTCATTATAGCTTTTTTTTCAGATTCGTGGGCATTCATTTATTAATGTCCATTCTGAGATTAGTATACATCCACATCTCTGAAAATGATATGGCAAGATTTTTTTGTTAATTGGCTCTGTTTGGTACGGTTCCATGAGGAAAATGTACCTTTTTGTTTCTAAATATTACAAGAAGCAAGGTTAGTCCTTTCTAATACAGATATTGTTAAGTTGGTTAAAGCGGAGCTTAACTGTATCTGACTACCATAAACTCGAAATGCTATTTAATTCCTTTTTACTATTCAAAGAAAATTATCCATCCATGTGTCCATGTTTATTTTGTTCAGAAATTACCACCTAGCGTTCCTAGTTACAGACATCCTGATTCGTGTAGCATTTACTTCCTGGAATCCACCTGCCCTTAGCTCAGGCATGCAGGCAGGAGGGTGTGCTTAACTGAGGAAGCTCTCCCTCTCCTTCTCCAAATGAATGAAAAAAAAATGCCCATGAAGACTTCTGGGATGTATGGCATCATTTTGGCTTAGGCCAGAAATCCAGAAGCAACTAAAGAAATGTAAAACAAAACAAAAGTTTAAAACAAGTAAATATAATATACCTTACTATCTTTTTACCAAGGTTAGTAGCATAAGGATTAAAATAGTTGATGTTGATTGCGAGAGTTTAGTTCCACATTAAGCTGTAGGATAAATTACACACCAGGTACTTATAGCCCCTTTCACAACGGGTGAACCAATAGTGTCTACCTGTCCGTTCTTCAGGCAGACCCGATTGGACCATCCATTGCCCTCTTAGAAGTGGCAAACGTAAATGGACATTTGTCCGTTTACACCCACCTGCATCCGATTCGCTAAAAACAAAGCGATTGGGATCCGTTCCCTATCCCTCTAGCGTATGACGGACCAGTTATCCGCCTGCTTATTGGGGATCAGCAGACAGATCCCCCGCTGAGCAGGCATGTCCGCTGGGGGAGCCCGCCCAAGTGAAAGGGACCTAATCTTTTTGTTATCTTAAGCTTTTAAACTAATCTTTTCTGTTATATTCCAAAGCTATAAATGTCACTAATGACAACTGTATTGATTTATAGCTTGAAATAATATGTGAAATCTAGCATCATAATCAGTGAGATGTTTCTACTTCTAAACTCTTCACTTCTCAGTGTTACTGGCATCCATATCTTGGGAGTCATGGAAGGTCTATAGGTAAAGTAGAAAACCTTTTTAAGCTAGCATTGGATGACTAGAATAGGCATCCAGTTATTAACTAGAAACATTTCTCAGCTATATTTGCCAGCTTTAATGCTTGGAGCATACTGCATCCCATAGGTGGTCAAGATTAAAAAGAATGATTTGTCATTTCAATGCAAACTCAGATCTATCAGCAAGAAATAGGTGTTTCTTTCCCCCTGCCCATAGCTTTCCATTTTTTCTGCTTTTGCCAAGACCCCAGTCCTACTTCTCACATACAGTCTTTATTACCTTTTCTCAGCAAAGGCCTTTGTACTAGAAAATTGCATCAAACAATGTGTCTTTAACCAATAATTTCAAAAAGCTTCCCATGCTGTTTTAATGATGGTGCTGGCGTCCATAATTAAAAACTGGCACATAAAATATTATGAAACTCAAAAATTATAGGTGTGAGGGAATGCACAGGTCTCATAATAGAGCAGCAAAGAATAGCTAATAAACAATCATTGATCTCATTTGTGAATGGGAAAAACCTTTATAGCATAGGTTAATTCAGCATAATGCAGACGCAGCTTAAATGGAGGTTAGAGCTTAGAATTTCGGCTGCAGGGTCCTGTGTCTTTTATAGACCCTCTGGAGCCATGTTGCCATGTTTACTGTTTGAATAGACTATTGTGTACTAATTATATCTCTTGTTTGGATGGCCGCCAACTGCAACAAAGATCTTTTTTTTTTTGCTTTTTAAGAAACTAGAAGTATAAGATGAATATTCACATGTAAAGCACATGTGGTCTTGTACCTAGGCCACCAGAGTATAAGGAGGCCATGAACAAAGATACCTAAATGTCCTTGTATATTATCAGTAATATATAAATAATATAAACTTTATAAATAATGTAAACTATAGTATGAGCATGCTGCATTACACCTATATACATGTAGCACCCTAGAATAGTGTAGTGAATGATAGGTAAAATCATTGTGTGAGTCATGGTAGTTATGTGGGTTATGTAACTAAGGTTGGGTTATGCAGGTCAGCTGGATGACTCTACAGGTTGTGGATCTATCGCTTCATCCTGGCCCTGGAGGACCATAGAACCTTCCAGAGGTTGTGTAGAAGGAGGGGTGTAGGCCTAATCTGCATATTCAAGTGGCGTCAGGTCAATCCCAGGTTTGGAGGCCCTGATAGAGTGGTGGACTGGCCTATCAATATTGAAGAGTCAGGCAGACAGACTGAGGAGACTGTTGGGGTCCAGGTGGGGTCCCTTAGACCTGGGGGGGGGCTCTAGGCTGGGCTGGGTTGGCTCAGAAGGGTACATTCAGCAGAGAGGCACAGATGGGATCAGGCCTGGAACAGCAGGAAGCAAGGTGGAAAGTGTAAGTACAGCAGCACACTTTGGGATCTGAAAGGGGAAAAATTGCCACACGTAGCAAGCTTTTCAAGGACAGCATTAAGTTAAATCCCTTTATCCTTGAGCCGGGAGATCTTTGGAGAAGCCAGGAGGGCTGGTAGTTTCTGCGGGCCGGGGAGCTGGGAGCAACTCCATACAGGAGAGAAGATGCCTCTGCATGTGGCTACAAAAAGCAAAGTGATTTTTGAGGGACTGGTAGTTCCTCGCCCATAAGGGGCAGCTGCTACCGATCCGCAACGACTGATGGTTTTCAGGGAAAGAACAGTCCAGGATTTGCTTTGTACATAGGAAAGAAGTGTCCCCCTTCCATTATTCAAGTCAAGTTGGGTATCCCATAATCCCTATTTCCCTATCCAAGTTGAATTCCCCTAAATAAAAAAACAAAATCAAGTTCATGGACTGGTCACTGTCTCTGAATGCAAGTCTGTGTGAAAATACCAGCTGCCTAGCTGTGCGGAGGGAAGCTTAGGGATACCCACAACACAGCGGCCCTCACGAGGGTAAAACTACATACAGTTTGTAAATAATTGGAACAAAAAAATAGCTGGGGGCCTGTATTGATGGGGTTTTGGGTTTGTGTCAATGGCATTAGTTTGACATAAGTTTCAGATACTTTTGGGGTCATTCAGAATTTATTGACATGTGCATTTTACCTGCAGCTTACCCTCTTGGTTCAAGTAGGTTTTGCATTCCTATGGACTTGTGTGGATATGCAAAACCCATCTGAAGCAAATAAAAGCCCATCAGCACTAGCTCTAATTGAGGTGTTTGTTCCATTCTAGAAATGGCAATTGTAAAAATGTATACGTGATCAAAGTTCCAAAGGAAGATTGCAGGCACCTCTAATCCCCTATGTGATTGCCTATTGCATGAATTTTTACCTGTTCGCAGGGGCGGACTGACAACTCATGGGGCAATAGGGGATCATGGGGCCCCTGTGTCCTTGACCAAACTCAAAAAAGCCTATGAAAAAGGTACCAGGGGCATCTTATGGAGCCCCCTACTGACCCCAGGCCCTCGGGCAGTGCCCGAGTTTCCAAATGGTCAGTCCGCCCCTGCCTGTTCGATACTCCTATGGACACTACTGGGTCAATCCAGCAGTAAGACGTTAAGAAGACCCGAGGGGATACTAAGAGGAGCTTATTTGACAAGTAGGCATCTCCATGTTCTAGCTTTACAGTGCCTTTATATATTATAAACTGTCATATATTAATATTCTGCAAGCATGAGGCAGTATTTCTGATTTTACGCCTGTTGCGGCTAGCAGGTTTTGCTATTTAACAAGACCCACTAACCTTAATGCTGCGGCTTTTTACAACAGATTGATGACAGCTGCTACTGCTCATGGCTGTTCACTAAGTTCATTTCAGAGTCATTACTGAATTTCAGTATTTGCAAATATGAGTATCACGACTCAGCAAGTATTTATTTAATTTTTGCAATATCCTTGAAAAAATGTCTACACAATATTTAAAGAGTCAGTCCACCTTGCAGTGATATTTTACTCAGGCTTCTTTTATGTCTTGGATAGTTCAGTAGGTATATATTTACCTCACAATTCTTTTTATGATGTCTTATGAGATTTGGCTGTTTTGTCCTAATTTTAGGGGGTTTACTTATAAAAAAAAACTGTTGTGTAAATGTGTCCGCATTTGCACAACCTTCACGAATAATTTCTGTAACGTGTCTAATATGTCTTTCCTGACATCAATAGCTCCATCTGGTGGCCATAACATGATATTTTCTTGAAATTCCTCCGTTAGGAAAATACTGCATAATGGCCACTAGATGAATCTGTCAATCATACGAAATTAACATTAGAGGCTTTATGGTGATTATTTGCAACGACTATGTGAATGCTGAGACATCCGTGCAACAGGTTTTTTTTTTTTTATAAATAGGCCCTTAAGAGATCCAGAACTACCTTTTGCATTCTCAGTAGTATAAAATAAAAATTCAACAGGTATAGGGAGACTTCTTTTTTAATGATCACAACAGGTGTGCAGACCCAGGAACTCAAGCACAGGAATCTCGCTAACAGGGTCCCTGAGAGATATAAAAAAAAAATTGTCAGGTGGTTTAACTCTCTAGTATCTACCAAACAATAAAATATCATTTTTTGGTGTATTGTATAAAGGTAGATATAAAGAACACACAGCCATCTCTTTATTCATCAATTCATATTTTTTATGCAAATATTAAATGAGTTAGTACCTGAATTTGACTTCTTATCCACCTATTACAGTCTTTGCACAGCACAGCCAGAGAGAGAAAGAAGGAGAGCCAACCAGGCTGCAGTGCTTATATGCTAACAAGGAACATGCTGACAGAAGGAGAGAGCATAATGATAGAAAGATGAGCTTATCAGTCTGCCACTTCTCCCTTCACTGTCCAGTCACAGGGTAGAGAGCAACAAGACCAGTAAGGGTTACTAAAGCAGAGCAGAGAACAATTACATCCCCTGCCCTGTTGAATAGAACTGCACCATGTGTATTTAGCTGTTTGTCTGGAGTTCAGCTTTAATTATGTCAGTTAACCCCTTCCCACCCAGCCCCAGCATCCTTTTAATAGGATCTCTACACCTAGGGGGGCAGGAAGGATTGGCCATTCACGTGACCACTGTGATTGGCTTTCACAGTGGTCAGCCCCGCCAACTTCTGATTATTATATGGACCAAGAGATATCTTTGATGGCTTGGTCACTGTGCTGCAAGTGCATAGTGAGCACGTTCTCAGGACAGAAAGTTCTGCCACCCATGGATGCATATATGCGTCTTCTGAGCATTAAAGCCCACCTTCCTATCCTCTCGCTGCACATATGCATTACATGGGTGGCAAGAAGTTAAAGTGGTTCTAAAGACAAGTTTTTATCCTGTAACGCATCTATGCATTAAGGTAAAAACCTTCTGCATGCAGCTCCCCTCCACCAGTTCCCCTTAAATACTTACCTGATCTCAATCTTGATCCAGCAATGTGCATGAGAGCAGAGGCTCTCTCTGCTCTCTCTCTCTTCTCATTGGCTCAAAGACAGCAGCGGGAGCCATTGGCTCCCGCTGCTGTCAATCACAGTTATTGAGGAGGGAGTGGAGGGCAGGGCTGAGCTGCGCTGTAGGTGTCCATGGACACACAGAGCCGGTGCTTGAGCGAACATGCACGCTTGCTATGGGGGAAACTCAGGGGGGGAAGGAGCACTGGCAGGGGACCAGAGAAGAAGAGAACTGGGGCTGCTCTGTGCAGAACCATTGCGTAGAGCAGGTAATTATAACATAGTTGTTATTATTTTATTTTTTTTTTAAACAACATTTTATCCTTTACAATCACTTTAATGATCTTGTATACTGTGAGTTGATGGAAAGCACTTTCAACTTCTATTTCCTATTTTATCTTTTGATGTTTGAAGCTGAGAAATGCCATGGTGAACAGAAAAACAGGAAAATTTTCTATGGAGGTCAAGAAAACCGTGGACAAAGGGGTGAGATTTTACCTTTTGAAATGTTTTTCTCTAAATAGGGAAAAAACTCTGAAAGTCATTTTCTTTGTTTGTTTTTTTATTTGAAGAAACGGGTGTTGGTGATGACCAATGACTACTACTACACTGACATCAAGGGGACTCCATTTAGGTATACCACTTCTGCAAATACTTATGTTTTTATGACTCCATTTTAAAAAACACACCAAACTTTTGCATGGGGGAGACATTTGTAAATCACAATGACTGATTAATAAAAATGGCAGAAAATGAGCACAAAAGTGGAAATGCTGCATATAACAACCTTTCAGAATTTTTGTTTAATATTTCTACAATTCTACTTTGTGTTTGCTTCTTCAGTTTTTTTTAATTAGCCCCGTGGTATATAGTCAGGAAAATAGTATGTTGTTAGTAGCACTCGATCAGCTTTTAGCTACCATGTTTCTAATGCAAGCTAAAAAGTGAAAGGACATATACATGTCCTATCTGTTTTAAACAGGCAATACACAAGTTTTTTGAATAAACGTTTGTTTGTATTCATTCATATGAAAATTCTCAGTACGTTTGATGACTTGGCAAATGTCGTACAAAAGAATAAAATTTTGTTTCATTTTACCAATATATTTTGGAGTGAATGCATTTTTATGAATGAAATCATTTGATCATTCTAGAAAAAATTTCCATCCTGCTCCTTCGAATTTTCTTGTCACTGTGGTCAAAAACAAATATTGACTTGACTCCACTAATGATTGGAAAATCAAACATTATTTAAATTAAAAATGTTGAATAAAATTCTATTGTTGTATGGCCAGTTTTATTATTTTAGCAAAATGTTTGAATCAGGCAGTGTTTGCAATGACTGAGCCATGTACTGCTTCCCAAGGGGATGATACTAGCACACAAAAGGTTTCTCCAATTTGTTGAAATATGTATATACAGTATATTGTAAAACATTTTGTTTTTTAAGGAGAAAAGTGAATTTTTTTTAAGGAGAAAAGGGAGTTTTTCACCAACTAGGTGCTACCAGTAGAGAGTTTAGCAAGCCCCTTTGTTACAGTAGAGTGTTTGAGGATTTACAGATGTCTTATCTCCCACCAATTTTGGTAATAGGCAGCCCTCGAATATATACAACACTTGCCCATTTTTGGGTAGGGACCACAGGTTGCCTTGGCCTGCAAGTTTAGTAGTGCATTGATGTTTATGCATTTGCATCAGTGATAACTCAGTATACATACAATATGTGTAATATATTTACAGAATGTAGTGATTTTTTTTACTTTTTTCTTGTACTTAATTAGAAATTAGGCTGATCAGTGAAACAAATATAACATGTAACTTAGTAGGAACAAGGCAAACAAGTATCTTATTTTGCAAAACTTATTTTTCAGCTTAGGAGTCGTTCTGTCAAGAGGGCATGGAAAATATTTCTTCAGGGGAAATGTGTCTGTAGAGGATGGTGAGAAGATTTTTATTCATGTTTTAAATAGCTTTTGTAAAGCTGCACGTACCCCACTTTTGTCTTAAAATATATAATGCTTAAAGGCCAACTTCACATTTAGTGATCTTTCCTCTACCATCCTGATTGGTAGCCACTTACCTGAATACTTAAGCTGGCCATACCTGTATCGAAATTCGACAGGTTCAGCAGGGACTGGCTGAATTTTGATCCATGGGTGCCACTGTGTTTGAAGAGAAGTAGATTAACCAATAAACTTCTGTTCAACCACCCTGTTGGATAAAAGCTGCTTGATCAGCGTGTGAGCAGGGTGCAGCATGGTGTGTTGGCAAGCAGTAATCACACAGAGGCCGAGGTGAATGAGAGCAGTGTATTACAGAAAGCTCCAACGAGGCACAACAAGGCCGACGGGTAGGGACAGTCATACAGAACCACTAACAGAAACTGGAGCCAGGGTGTTTTAACTTCGGATGGTACCTACAGAAATGTGGGGCTGGAATGTGGCCTAGCCAGTCCACACCCACATGGGAGGCTTCCTAGGCAGAAGAAAGGCTTAGTCCCTGCACTGTCCCTACTCCTCCAGAACCTCTCCCTAACTCTGATCAATCTCCCTGACAGCTGGGGAACCTGTCTCTACACTAGCTACTCACAAAATGTGCACCAAACCCAGGAGCCAGTGTCCTAATAGACACTGCCCTCACCCAGGATGGCCACAGAGTCAGTCAGGGGACTAGCATCCAATCAGTCAGCCGCTCCCTTCGGGATAGCAGGAAGTTGTAGAGGCATTAAGTTCCTCACCCCTTCCTTCCCCTTCTGCATTGCCACTAAAGCCTAGCACCTACTATAGAAGGGAGTACTGACCTCACCTGTCTACAAGCACTGCAGTACTGATCTGTGTATTCTGGCAGTAGGGAAGTCATCCCACTACCATAATACAACAGCACAATGGGGAGGATTCCTTCATCAACATTAACTGCATGGATCGGGGGGGAATCAACTCAGTTTTTTTCATTCAACCCATTGGTTTAACAAAAACAAAAGCTACCCATGTATGGCCAGCTTTACTGTCAGCACCACTCTGGATATCTTCAGTGTACAGCCCTGTCTGACACCGAATGGCCTAGGCAGAAAGAAGTCTCAGCTACATCCAGCTCCCAGTGTGCATGGGTGCCTCTCATCACTTTCAGTTCTATGGCTGGGGCTGTACTTTTCTGCATGGTTGGGTCAGCTATGGGTACAGACCAGCCATAGGCATGCATGAAGTGAATGGTGCACATGCACAGTAGGAACTAGATGCAGCCAGGATCTTTTTCTGCAAAAGCTGTTTGGCATTAGGCATGGCCCTACAGTAATGTCTTTAGGTGAGTGGTTGCTAGTTTGGGAAGGTTTAAAGATATAAAGAGCAGCCTCACATAAAGTGAAGTTTGCACATATGTTTAGAGGGAGATATGTGCAGCAGAATGCACAGTAGAAAATATTAGCTGTAGCATGAAAAATTCTCCTAGCATGGCCATTGTTTTATGTGACACCACTTTGCTGAGGTGCTGGATTACAAATCAATGCTGTGAGTTCTAATGGCAGCATGTTACAATTTATTGATAATTAAAGAAATGTATTATGTTAAGAAAGTTGATGAAAAGAGGAGCGGGTTGAAGGTGGAATTTGGATGGTGCATTTAAAGGTGCATGTATGCTATTAAAAACTTAATGCCAGAAGTTGTTTTGCAGGGGTGTTAAGTATACTACCTGGGATATAGATACTTACTAGGAGACCCTACTACAATATTTTTTGTATAATAATATTAAAATATTAGAAGAATTTCTATGACATGACAGTTGTCAAACTTATATTAAAAGTATATCTAAAGCAAAGATCTGTTTTTCATTTTGGATAAAGTAGTTGATGGTTACAATGCATCTAAACCCTGAAATAAAACCATAATATAATGCAACATACCAATTCTTAGATGTGGTAGCTGCTATCGTTTCCCTTTTAAAACTTTTCCTATAGTTTTACCTAGTAATCCTGCAAATACAAACTTCCTGTTCCTGGGCACTTCTCCTCCACTGTACCTATGATGGCAGCCATGGTTACTGCCTAGGCTGGACTGCAATCATGTCTGCCATTGTTCCTATCCATACACAGAAATTGATGGGCTTAGCAGTAGATGTTTATGCTTTCCAGCTCACATAAAGTGAGAAGGGCACTGCCAAGATCAACAGGTATTTTCAGTATTTTTGTGTATCACATCTAGGGACTGATAAGCAGCAATATATTAGATTGGTTTCTTTGTTTTAGTAATCCTTTCAAACCCCTGCCAGTTTTTTTGCTGTATGTCTTCCATTGGGGAGATTTTCCTTTACTTTCTGTCTGTTTTGGAGCTCAACAGGAAATGAGAGGAGTCTTTATGGAGCAAAGGAAAGCCCCTTTCAGACAGCTGTCACCCAAACGTATGTCCTAATTATAACATTAAAAATGTTCATCAGGTCAGTTGAAAGTGTGAAGGTCCCCAGTGGGGACATAGAAAGCAATACTGACCCTTTTCTACTCTATCAAAACATCAAAAAAACAATTTTGGCCTTAGATAAAGTTTTAGTTCTTAAAATTAACCCATTAAGTCAGAAATAGGGAAGATCTATTGTAGAATGTTTTTGAAAGGTGAAGGTTCTGGGTTGTCATCCTGATCCTGGTATAACACTTAGTGAATCAATGACCTAAAATAAGTGTGTATTCATTAAAGGATGAATAATATGAACTTCCATCCTACATGTATGCTTCAGATCAGCTGCTCAGTTGGCGTTACTCCTTGTCAGCAGTGAACCAGGCCCTGGATAACAACCCTGGGGTTTACAATGGCAACTTCCATATTTATATTCTCACAAGTTCATTATAAGGGTACAGATGTACTACCTAATATGTTCCACAATCGGGCTGATCCTTTAAGAGCAGAATGCCTTTTTTATGTACAAAGCTACTGTTAGATTGCTCAGTCTACCAACTCCATGCTTGTAGACAAACTTTCCAATGGTGATCAAACAAAGCAAAATCAAACTAAATAATGAAAACAACCTGTTTGTGTTCAATAGAAATGGTGCTTTTATTCTACTGCTGTAAAAAATGTTCCACAAATATTAGTCTGACATTAATTATTTTTTCTTAATTAAGCTTTCATTGAAGATCAAGCAAATACAGTATATTTTCACAGACATGTAACCAGGTAGTCTATAAGAGAAAAGGCAATACATGGTTTACATAGCACAGTGAGCAAAATATTATACATGCAAGTTTTTAGTACTGCCAAAAATCAATAGCAATACAAAAAGTGCAGGAAATATATACCAGGATCAAACAGAGTGAGATAGTAGGGGAGAATTACTAAAGCTGGTTCATTCAGAACCTAGTGCACCTGTGCATGGTAGCCAGCCAGCTTCTAACCTCAGCTTGTTCAATTAAGCTTTAGCAATTATTATTATTATACAGGATTTATATAGCGCCAACAGTTTGCGCAGCGCTTTACAATATAAGGGAGACCGTACAATTACAATACTGTGGAGCTTACAATCTAAAGAAAGGGGGAGATGATGCAAAAGGTGATAGCTGCGGGGGATGATCAGGTGGAGGTGATTCAAGTACAGTTCTTAGGTGAAGGTGGGGTAGGCTTCCCTGGAGAAGTGGGTTTTCAAAGATCACCTAAAGGCAGACGGGGTGGGGGCTGACCGAACACGCTGTGGTAGGGAGTTCCAGAGGATGGGAGAGGCTCTGGAGAAGTCCTGTAAGCGAGTGTGGGAGGAGGTGATGAGGGAGCTAGAGAGGAAGATATCATGGGAGGTGCGGAGTGGGAGATTTGGGCAGTATCTGTGGATGAGGTTGACGATGTAGCTAGGGGCAGTGTTGTGGATGGCTTTGTGAGCTGTGGTTAGTATTTTGAATTTTATATGTTGGGTTAGTGGAAACCAGTGAAGGGATTGGCAGAGAGGGGCAGCAGTCGCTGATCGGTTGTAAGATGTATGAGTCTAGCAGCAGCATTCATAATAGACTGAAAGGGGGATAGTCTGTGTAACGGTAGACCAGTGAGGATGGAGTTGCAGTAATCGAGGCGGGATATAACCAAGGCGTGGATAAGTTGTTTTGTGGTGTCATTGGTCAGGAAGGGACAGATTTTGGAAATGTTCCGGAGGTTGAGGCGGCAGGAATTAGTCAGTAAGTGGATGTGGGGCCCAAAGGAGAGGTCAGAGAGGAAGGGCCAGTGGTTGTGCTGTTGATCTTAATGGTAATGTCGTAAGTGAGGGATCGGGGAGGAGGAAATATTACAAGCTCAGTTTTTGAAAGATTTAGTTTGAGGTAGTGATGTGACATCCATGCTGATATGTCGCTTAGTAGATTTGTGATACGTGAGGAGATTGAGGGGGTGACCTGGAGAGTGGAGAGATAGATCTGGATGTCATCAGCATAGAGGTGGTATTGGAAGCCATGGGAGGTTATCAGTTGGCCCAGGGAGGAGGTATAGAGAGAGAAATGGAGGGGTCCAAGAACAGAACTGTCACGTACCTGATGGGAGACTGAATTGACGAGATCAGCCTCACTTGTGTCACTAGCCCTGACCCTGCTGATGTTGGAACAGAGGGAGTCTAGGGACCAGGGGGACAAGAGCGCCAGTGATTGTTGTTTGCAGCTTTTACGATGATGACCTTGGAAGGCAGATGATCCTCTGATTTGGGCACCGTAATAAATAGGCAGAGCAGGTTTTGTGGATTGCCAGACGTGCAGCAGAGCAAGGTAGGTAGCAAGGACAAGAGACTGGAACAGAGTCATAGGATAGCCAGGGTCATCAACAGTCGGGCAGCGCGGTACAGAATCAGAAGGAAAAGCCAAAGTCAGGAGCAGAGCCGAAGTCAGGAACCGGTAGCAGGAGAGTAATGGAAGTCGGGTCAGGAACAAGCCGGGTTGGTAACAGAGGAATCGTACAGGAACAAGCAGGACACGGGGGGAGCTGAAGACCAGTTAGCACTGAACCTGAGCAGAGGCACTCCGTAAATGGGCCGTCTGGTGCCAATCTTCGCCCTGCCGCACAACCGGCAATTCTCCTGCGGGAATTCCTATGCGCATGCGCGTTCCCGATCGCGATTCTTCTTGCCGGAAATCCCTTACATTGCCCCCCCCTTAGGGGCAGCCTCCGGATGCCCACTATTGCTCGTTTCTCAGGGTGACGATGGAGATAGGCTCGAACTATCTGTGGGGCTTGGACATTAGTGGACGGTTTCCAGGAATTATCCTCTGGTCCATAACCTTTCCATTTGATGAGGAACTGGGTCTGTCCGTCCCTCTTCCTACAATTCAAGATAGCCTCAACCTCGTACTCTTCATTTCCCTCAACCAGCAGTGGAGCAGGCGCCTCCGAATCTTGGTTGGGAAACCCACTTGGGATATGCGGTTTTAACAAGGAGCAATGGAATACCGGGTGAATCCTGGAAAAATCAGGGAGGTAATGATATCCAGACATAGAAATTTCTGGTGTCCTGAGGGGGAGTAGCAAAATTTGGCATGGTTTCTTGTGTTACAGGGCCAGAACTGATACCGGACCCATCTGCCAGATGAACTGCAAGTTTTTGTGCCTTGGGTTTGAGCGGAATCTTATTCTGGGTAGCGAAGTTAGCATCCATAAAACAACTACAAGCACCCGAGTCTATGATGGCCGGGACCGTGATTGTCCTTTCGGCCAGTTGCAGCTGAAGATGAAAAGAGAGATGCGTTCGGCTTGTCCCTTGGGGGTGCATCATATAAAAACAGTTGCGAGAGGACTTATGAGGTTTTATCGGGCATGTCGCCACATAATGGCCTGCATCACCACAGTAGAGGCAGAGGTTGGACTTCTGCCATCGAAGGCGTTCTGCTGCGAATAACTGTGGTCTCCAAAAGCTCCTCCTAGCTGGATTAGTGGGCGATTCTGGTGGAACAGCATTCGTAGAGGGCACGGAGGACTCAATTTCTGAGCATATCAGAATCTTCCCGTTAGTCCTCTCATCCTGTCTTTCCCGAATCCAACAGTCAATGTG